>NC_073309.1:4023684-4338684 GCF_027595985.1 Sorex araneus
ATGGGAAAAACTGGATTATCACTCTGAATCGGAACCCCGGCTGGAGCGGGCTTCCTGATAAGCTAGTCTGGCCCAACCGTAACATCTTTTTTTTCCCCCCCAATTGCAGCTGGTTATTTCCTAAAATTGATCAGCAAGCCCCGCCCGTGCATCTACAGGCAGGGGCGATGGTTCTGTCTGCGGGGCCTGAGCTCACTCATCTGCCCCTTCCCCACAGGAGCTGACTGTCAAGTCCATAGTCCATCTCGGCCGCCTGCATGCCAGTTGCCGCAATGTGCCACCCAACAGAAGTGATCTGAAGCATCTCAAAGATTTCAGACCACTTATGAGAAAGTATTTATTAGTGGGCATGAAAGCCAGAAGGAATTAATTTTAACCCCGGAAAGAAGTAAATTTTGCAGTTAAGCAGAAACACTTTAGAATTTTTTATTAACCCTCAATTGACATCTAGGGATTTAATAGTTTTCTTTAAAGAAAGCTGTTGTGAAAGCCCAGCCATTTGTGTGTAAACTTTCCCCATTAGTCGGGCTAATTGCTTGAGGACTTGCCTACTAATCTCCCATTTTCTTCGTGCCTGAAGCCCCCTCTATGGCCCCCTGAGGGATTTAGAGCCTCCTCCAGCAGGCGGAAGCTAGATCCATGGCTGTCTTCTAAAGCACAGATGCCAATCTTCGCCGCAGAGAGCCCAGGACAGTGGACATCTCTCCCCACTCTTTGCCACCCATGTTTCAAGGCAGCGGTCTCCAGAGCGGTTGTTAGAGTCAGGGCCCCCGTTCTTCTGCCGGGAGACCTTCCGTTCTGTTGCGGTTGGTGCAAGTAGTTCCAAGATGAATCTATCCTTAAATAATAGCAGGAGACGTCAAAACAATAGAACTTCCTTACCGTTTCATTCCCTACTTCTGAAACTGTCTAGGACAAAGGGTCAGTGTGAGTCAGGGTCGAGCTTCTGATGACTTTCCAGGGCGGCCAAGGTTAGCAAGGAGAAGGTAGACGCTGGTGGTTCCATTTGAGTCTCAGGTAAGCAATGAAACGCTTTTAGTACAAGGATGTCTCAGGGGTCATGGGACATACTGACACTCGAAGCAGTATCTGTTCTTTATCTGAATGCAGGTTTAAGGTGTATCTTATATTTTATCAGGTAACCCCACCCCTTTCTGGTTTCTGCTAATGGCCCCTTTTAAACAAATGTCCAGCAGATTTCAGGGTCAGAACCTGGAGCTGACAATGCAGTTTAAGGAAAATTAGTAGCAAGAGTTTGTTTTTACTGTACTTGTTCTCACAGGTAACGTCTAGGGCAAGTAACCCACCGCAGTCGTGTGCTCATGTAGCTCCCTCTATAATAAAGTTTCATTGTGATCCTGTAAGCGTTAATGCTACTGTAACTGGGCCGCTATTGAGTTGTAACTGTACAGAGAGTACAGCCTGCCTTGTGTGCAGCTGACCCGGGGTTCGATTGCCAGAACCCCATATGGTCCTCCGAGCACTGCCAGAGTGATCGCTGAGCAACACCAGGTGTCACCCCTCCCCCCCAATGAAACCCTTGTGACTATTTAGACTATAATAAGTCACTGTCACTGTCAGCCCGTTGCTCGTTGATTTGTTCGAGCGGGCGCCAGTAACGTCTCTCATTGTGAGACTTGTTGTTACTGTTTTTGGCATATCCAATATGCCACGGGGAGCTTGCCAGGCTCTGCCGTGTGGGCGAGATACTCTCGGTAGCTTGCCGGGCTCTCCGAGAGGTGTGGAGGAATCGAACACGGGTCGGCCAAGTGAAAGGCGAACGCCCTACCACTGTGCTATTGATTAACAAAAAGTAAAATAAGACATATAAGCAGCAATGAAATAAATAAATAAATAAATGAGCTGATTTGAAAATTTCATCTGAGTATGACTTGAACCAAAATGACTGACGTTGAAAGCAGCTACTTTCTTTCACTCTAGTTAGATGCATGTTGTGAATAAACCAGGGAAAATGCCTATATATATGTACATATGTACATATGTACATATATATACAGTGCAGAGCTACTATATTTGCATCTATACACATGTACTTGGAGAGAAGTTGGAGGAGTCCCAAGGCTACTTTCTGTGAACTCCTGTAACCTAAGAGAAAATTCTGCTCTGTTTCTCTCGGTATTTTTTTTTTGTGTTTTTCTGTCTCTGTCTTTGTCTCTGTCTCTCTCTCCCTACAAGGCCCATAAGACTTCCTAAATGAAGATGTTACACATTTTGTTCAGACTGTGTTTTTTTTTTTTTTTACATAATTTGGAATTTCCTTTTTCTCTTTCGTGGGAGTGGATGGTCACAGCCAGCAATGCCCAGGGGGTCGTTCGAGCTCTGTGCTTGGGAGTGACCAGGGTCACCTCTGGAGGTGCTCAGGGGACCGTCCAGTGCCAGAGACCCGGCCCAGGCGGAGATCCAGCACACGAGGCATGCTTGCAGCTTTGTTGGGAATTTCTTGATCTTCTTCACAACTTCTGCCTTCATCCTTTTTTTTTTTTGTTTGTTTTTCTTTTTGGATCTGTGGTGCTCAGGGTGTGGGCCAGAAGCACAGAATCAGCTGGGAGCCCGTTAGAAATGCAAAGGCTTGGGTCCCACCTCAGACCAGTGAGCTCTGTTTTGACAAGCCCTTCACAAGGGAATCTGATGTAGCTCCAAGTCTGAGGTCCACTGAGGTAATTCATACAGCACATTAGGAATGCAGACAAGAATCTACAGAATGTACTGTGCAAGTCATAACATGGCTGCAGAGCAGTGTCCTTCTCTGGAATTCCCCGGGCTCTGGGGGCTGGAAATGCTGTCTTCTTCTCTGCAGCAGAGCTGCCAGGTTCCGTTCCCTTCCAGGCTCTATTAGTCTTCACCGGGACTTCATCATTGCCAGACAATGTCAACTATCCCATTTTCATAAGAGCTTCTTGGGAAGAACATTCTACACATTTATATACAATGTACCAAATAAATACCAGAACTCTTCATCTGACAAAGGATTTTAAATTTATACATGGCTGGATACATAGGATTCATTAAGGGAAAAAATACCACAAAACTCTTAGTAGCATCTTGGGCTAAGGTGACAAGCAAGACAAGATTAAGAAGCAAATAGTTAAATATGCAAAAATATTCCAACTCACTGGAAAGTAAGTTAAAGCAAATTAGGATATGAATAAAGAACCATTTTAGTTATAAAATTAGCAAAGACTCAGAAATGGTTAATATTCAGGTTTGGCAAGAATGCAGAAAAACAAGCATTCAAACAAAGTGCTGGGGGGAATTTAAGTTATACAATCAATATGGAAAGTAATTTGGCAGGATATATAGAGAACCTAAGCGAAGTTCATAACCTTTGACCCAGTAATTTTTCTTCTTGGAGAAAAGTCAGAAATGTGTATGAATATTTATGCACAAATATGTTCATTGCAACATTATTTATAAATAGCAAAAAATGTGGGAATGGAATGCATGCCAAAAATGGTTAAATAAATTATGTTAAATAGAAATGATGGGACATATGTAGCCATAAAAAGATAATGTTTTCAAAAGATATTTAATGAGATGGAATATTTGTCTCTTACAATGTTAAGTTAAAAAAGGGAGCAAGATAAACATTTATGTATACAGCATCATAGGATTATGGAAAAATGTGTGTGTGTGTGATTAGAGGGAAAAAAAACCCATGTTGGCAGTATTAGTTCTGAGTAGAGGGAAGTTCTATTTCTTTATCTCCTCTAACTTGCTACTTATTTTAGTCCTTTTCTCATTGTATTTTCCACATTTTCTAACATGAGCTTTGCATTTGCAGGAGCGATAGCACAGCGGGTAGGGCATTTTCCTTGCATGTGGCCAATCCGGGTTCAATGTCTTCATCCCTCTTGGAGAGCCCAGCAAGCTACTGAGAGTATCACACCCACACAGCAGAGCCTGGCAAGCTACCCGTGGTGTATTCAATATGCCAAAAACAGTAACCACAAGTCTCACAATGGAGATGTTACTGGTACCCCCTGGAGCAAATCGATGAACAATGGGGATGACAGTGCTACAGTGCTAACATAAGCACATAGCACTTAAATGAAAACCTAAAATATGGGCCAGAGAGAGTGCAGGAGGAGAGGGTTAAGACCAGCACACGCTAACCCAGAATCTATCCGTGGCTCCGCATATGGCTTCCTAAATATTGCCAGGAGGGACCCTGGAGCATGGAGCTAGGAGTAAGTCCCGAGCATGGCTAGGAAGGTCCCCAACCCAAACTCTAAAACCCCAAGCCCTCTAAAATGTACACTTAAACTTGAAATCAGATCCTTGAGAAGTGTAAAACTCAGAAGAGGGGCATGGTGGAGTATCTGGCCCTAGAGGTGTCTTTCCTTCTCTTAGTGACTATATAACTAAACAGAAATGTATAGACTCTGAGCAGAAGGTAGTGAGTGGCAGGCTTAAGAAACACACAAGAATCAGCCGTGTGTCACCTGTGGCAGTGTCACTCTAAAGATCACAGACTGATAGGTGGGAAGTAAGATGCTGAGACAGAGGCACCGTGCACACACGAGCCTTGGGACTTTGTTCTCTTTTGCTTTTGGATGCTCTAGGCATCAGCCCCAGGAATAGCATCAGGAGGAAGGAGCGATGCTTCATACAGAGCGTGTCGGCTCCTTAGAAAGCTGGTACCCTGGGACTGGAGCGATAGCACAGCGGGGAGGGCGTTTGCCTTGTACTCGGCCGACCCGGGTTCGATCCCTGGCATCCCATATGGTCCCCCAAGCACCGCCAGGAGTAATTCCTGAGTGAAAATCCAGGAGTAACCCCTGAGCATAGCTGGGTTGTGACCCAAAAAGCAAAAAAAAAAAAAAAAAAAAGCTGGTACTCTCTAATGGGCAGATCAGAAATTCCTAGAGTGGAGGTACCACCATTGGGCTCAGCTGCGTCTCGAGACACATCGGGACTCTTGCCAGCTCTGGTCCCTGCTCCTCTCCATGTTCTTAGAGCCGCCCTGCTGCTGTCACCTGTCTCCACTCATCTCCTACTAGGAATGCCCACTGTGCGCTAGGCCTGGACACCCGGAGCGGCTCCTGGGTGAAGGTCCCTCCCGCAGCTCCTTCGGCTTATCCCAGGAGCTTCACCTCCTCCCGAGCTCTCGTCCTCTTTCCTCAGCCACGTAGAGTTCCAGCTATTTGGATTCCCAGCCTCTCAGGCTGCCTGTTCTCACTCCAGTCCGCTTCCCATCCTGCCTCCAGAGACTCCAACCCCCAAATTCCCGCCTGCCCAAGCACAGCTTTGTTCCTGCCAAGGTGAATGGCCCCGCCGGTCCCAAGGGTCCTCTCACCGTGCTCTGCTCATCAGAATGCCGACCAGTGGTTCTGGCCTCTTGATGCCATGCGCCAGGTGGCATCTGTCCCCTGTTCATGCTCTCAGCGCACAGAGAAGGCAGCGGAGCAAGAACCTCCGTCTCTTCCCACTGCTACCTGACCACGTGACCCTCAGCAAGACGCTCGTCCTTTGCGGCCTTAATTCTGTTGTCCCCTTCTGTCAAAACCCACACCCACAGGTGAGTTTGTGGGGAGCTCTGGCTTCAGCAGACCACGGGACACTACTTTCGATGCTGCCTGCCAGGAGACACCCTGGTCCTAGCTTTGCCGTGTACTCAGCACTGCATTTGGGGAACTTCCTCAGGCCCATAAGCTCCCGTATCGGGTCTTGGACCTCAACATCTCCCAAGTTCCTAGTTTCACATCTCAGCCATGTCCCCGGGGTCAGCTGAGTGTATTCCCCGAGGAAAGGGCCAATAGGAGACAGAGAACTCTGAACGTAATGAGCACAGCATGGCCTCACTCATGAACCTCTAGTCACGGCCCCTACTCCCTCCACCTCGAGCCACCTCACGGGCAATGTAAATGTGTCCCAGAAATAACGACTTTTCCTCCCGAGCATGGTGGGTGGGACATTCCAGGCCTCGACTTGGAGCTTCCCCCAGGAGAACCCAGGGCCAGAGGGCAAGGACCCCACATGGTTGCAGTGTGGGTGGGTGGGTGGGGGTCTCCATAAGACGCCGTCAGAGCCACGGCGCTGAGCTTGGCTCGGCTGACCTGTCACAAGGAACGATATGGCAGCCTCGTAATTCATTACCAGCTGGAAATAGAACATCATGGAAGAGATAAGGGCAACAATAGCTTTCTATCCAGTGATAGATGACTAACGGTCGCATTATTTTCCCTTATTTATATATGGGTCTCTTTATTGAATTTAGTGAGAGATAAATAAACGATCTGCCAAGCGTCTGGTTAATATTACTTCTCAGGGACTCGTTTTAGGGCCCAACTAGACTCCCACTGATAGTATCTGCACGCTTTTCAGGAGGCAGAGACGTAGCATTTGTTTCTGACAAGAACCCTCTGTTCGCCTTATCGCTTTCATTCGGGAGGCCGCCGACCCCTCGCTTCTTTGGTTTGAAATGAGCTCTTTCCAGGCAGAGAGGAGTTCTTGAACTTCACTGACCCCCAACACGGCCGCATGTACCCCGGCTGCAACTCCAAGAGCGTCTGTCCAAAGCGCTTCCTGTTGGCCCCCGGCAGAGAGGGACAGGGTGCGGAGTGAAGGCACACACTCCATTTCCAAATCCGAGCATTTCTCCCAAGTCTGAAAGCGGACTTCATTTTCATTGAATCATGGCGGGTTAAAAGACGATCGATAACGGCAGACGTTGATGCCCATTGATTTATAAACACATGAGTGTGTATTGTAGGGCAGTGAAAATGAGGTCTGTGTCGTAATCAGAAAGAAGAGAAAGGCACAGGAGATCGGGATCCAAGGCCTCTGAAGCAGGGCCTGTGGGTGCTGTGTGGAAGATCACGCGTCTTGAGTCAGCACTGGCTCAGTCCCAGCTCCACCTCCTGGGAAGAGAAGAAAAATTATTGCACCTCAATGTTATAATTTCTGAAATGGGTGGAAGCTCTCAGGGGTGTTAATTTCATCAAGAATCAGTGAAAGTTCCTAGTTCATTCTTGTGTGTGTGGGGGGGAGTCATTTTGAAGGTAGTGTCTCTTTTTTGTGAGTTGTGCCTTAGTGGCCACTTCCACCCAATGACAATGTGCAGGCAGGGGGCTTGGTGGGGCTCAGGAAGTTCTGGCCAGGCAACCCCTCTGAGGGTCAGTCCTGGTACCCCATTAAAGAGAGTCAGGTCACAGGCTCGTGCATTGTTCCTTCAATGGGGGGAGTTTTCCATGGTCATTCTTGCTCTGACTGTTTGTAGCTCCTGCATCTCTTTCCCACTGGCCTGTTCATTCTCTCTTTGTCTGTTTCTGTGCTCCTTCTCTAATCCCCCAGTTGAGTAAGTGGCCAAACCTAGCTGAGATGCACGTTAAGAAAATCCTTTTGATGAGGATGGACAGAAAGCGTTGGGAGTCTGGTCATGCTTGGCAATGCTCAGAGGCTATCACTGGCTCTGTGCTCTGGAGGGACTCCTGGCTGGCGGTGCTCAGGGACCATATGCGGTACCAGGGATTTGAACAGGGGTCGGACACAGGCAAGACCAGTGCCTTATAGCCCTGGCTTGGAAACTCCTGGGAAAACAGAGTCAGGGAAGAATGAAGTTGGGAGACAAGCAATGAGCAGCGTGGTGATAATTCACACCCCCCCCTATTAGTGTGCCGAGTCTCATATGCACCTTTCTTCAAGCCCTGCCTGGAGCACCCCTCTCTGTCACCCCATCCTGCCTCACAAAGGCTCACTACCCTCCTCACTTTGAAACCACTGGAGATGCTCTGGCTAATGAGCTCAGCTCTGGCCCAGGTCCAGTGGAAGCTCTGAAACCTTTCACACCATTGTCAACATTAGTCTTTTAAAAGCAAATTGGGAGCATCCTCCTCCCCGGCTCCCAACCCCTCAAAGAGCCCCCACTTATCTAAGTTAGCTTTTGTAGCTGCCATCTAAGCATCAATGCTCTGGATAGAACATGTGTTTAAGTCTGGTTTTCTGTTTTCTCCTGAATCCTCCCTAGAATCAACCCCCAAATCATTGCAGGCCCTGGTTTCTCACATTCCCGCTGTCTTCAGCCCTTTTTTGTGTCTGCACTCGTGTGCGTGTAACTTCCTTGGCATCTTCAAGTCACGGTCTTGGGCAATGCCCACTCAGCAGTCACCTGCTCCGGGATATTCACTCAGAATCCCACCATCCAAATAGCTTGCCCCTAGGGCTTTGTTCCCAAGACAGATGGACGGTAGCCCACCCTGCCGTGGCCAGCGTGTGTAGGCTCTGGGGCTGTCATGATTGCAGCATTCCAGTCGCCCATGTCAGTCTATGTCTCAAGCACCACAGAATAAATTCGTATTCACTGTGTGGGAAGCTGTGAAGTCCCATCAGGGTGCAGCCAATCGGAGCACTTGATTGATTGGAACCTCCTCATCAGGTCTGCGGACCGTGGCTTTCTCCGAGAAGGGGTGGGGGAGAAAGGGTGAGAAATATTCCTATAAGGACGTTTATCCCATTCATGAGGTTTCAACTCCTGGGACTTAATTAGTTGCCTCCCCAAGCTTCCGTCCCTGAGAACTATCCAGTGAGGATATAGATCTCTGCACATCAGCTGTGTTTAGGTGTGCAACTCTCTCTCCAATCAGGAATGTGTTTCTCAAGGATCATTTCTTAATTCTGTTCTGTGCCTCGTAGCTCTGAGTCTGGGCACCCGTGAGGGGAAAGGAATTTTAATCATTTCCCCTCTAATAGCCCTCCCCATCTTTTATTGAAAGCTTCTTTTAGGAGCTGCTTATTATTTTTAAAGTACACAAAAAGTTGAGAGAACGGTTGGCTGAGCTGCGAATTCATCGTCCTGTTTCAAAACTCTGTCCATCCTTTAAAAAGCGTGACCCGTCTTCTGCAGACAAAGCCTGTGGTGTGAGGTGCATAAAGGAGCCATTCTGAAGAGCCCAATTCATTTTGAATAAAGTTTGGGCAGTTTCCTTTCCAGGAATCACATCAACACAATCCCCAGCGGCAGGATGCCTTCCTCAGGCAATTCTGAAGACAAAAATGCAATAGAAGAACACACTTCCCAATAATGTGAAGATCTATGATTTTGCTAAATAAAAATGTTCCCTTAATGTGCTGTAAAAAAATTAAAATGTTTGGCTAGATTTATCAACCTGCCCCAGATGCAGAATTAAATTTCCACAATACAGTTTTTTTTAATACATACTTAAAAACACCCAAGTTGTTATATTGCTAGTCAGACAACTGCTTCATTAAAGAAATAATGTGTGTCTTCCTTGATGATCCAGTTTCAGAAAAAAATTTCTCGGGCCTGTTGGATCGTTTGTGAGTAAGTTCTTCTAAGGATACAAATGTAGGTGTGACTAGACCCTTGAACTGCTTCTATACAGCTAATGATTTTTTAAAAGTATATAGTATACTTTTATTGCTTTCCTTTTAAACAGCAATGTTCAGTCTTCGTAAAGACTGTCAAAAACTTCCAGTGTTGACTATATTTCAAGTCGTCGTGGCGGGGTATTGGGAAAAGTTTTCAATTAGCAATAATCGCATAAGCCTCATTGGCTATGATGCTGCCACTGTGCAAAGCTACAGCCAATGATTTTTAATAGATGAATCAGACTTTAAATATATTTAATGCTCGGGAGGGCCTGACCATGCTCCCATAACATGAAATTAGTTGACTCTTGAGATCCAAAGTTTCGCAGCTTGGAAATGGCAGCACAAGCTGGACAGGACACATCCTTTACCAGGGACTGAGTCTACCCTGGAGAATCAGTGAGAGTTAAAGTGTGTGCCCTGGCGAGTCATTGTACCCCAGGCTCAGTTGATACCCGCACAAAGTTCATGGCTGCGAGTCCCCCAACGGCCATGAGGAATGGTCTTTCTTATGGGCCGGCTCCTTGGTAAGCTGCCCACTGACGCTGCCAGCAGCTCTAACCCCGGCAATCTACAAGCCCAGAGATGACTGGAGACAGTCTAATGCCCGGTGTGAAAACAGTGGCCCTCTGACGGCTGACCTCCTCCCGGGCAGAAGCCAGTGAGCCAGGGACCACGCTGGCGGGGGCCGGAGGAGGACGCTGCCCCATCAGTGGGTCCTGGAGGCTGTCTGGGGACTCAAAGCCTTGAGCTTTGTGTGGTTATCACCCGAGCCCGGGATAGAATGACCTGGCAGGGCACGCACTTTCTCTCTCCTGGTTCTCCGAGTGAGGTGGCCTCCTTCCCCAGGAGGGATGTGTCCTCTCCAACTCGCTCTCCACTCAATTTACAGCTGCAACACTTTGGATCATCCATCCCGTTCTGGTGGGAGTCGGGCACTTGGAAGCGTAGCAGCCGACCGAACTCCGGTTCCTCCTGTCACAAGCCAGTTTGGTGGAGTTGTTGGCATTCTCACTTCCCCTTTTCTCTCTGTGTGTAAGCCCAGGAGAGAGTCGGGATATTGCATTTCACTGGGTAAATCACTCCAAACTCTGGCTCCACGCGAGCCAATAACCCTGCTTCTGAACAGAGTGCCATGGCCATGCCTCATGAGCCTTCATCACCAGCTAATTGATTTACTTAAGTCTTGGTAATGGAGCCCCTTCCCCACCGGCCTGCTCTCGAGCTCTCCCGCTTACTTGATCGGGACTGACATGCCCACGTAATGAACTGCCTCCGTTCCCTTGTCTTCCAGCCGTCGAAAACGCCCCGGCTTCCAATTAAAATCTGCGTGATTTATGGAAACCCGTGAGCTCCTGTGCCTTAATTCTTCCCTCTCCAGGCCACGCCGCCACCCTATTAAATTGTGTTCTTAAAACCCAGAGCTTCCGAGGCTGAGACGCCATGGGTTGTTCAGAAAAAAAGTGCAAGAGAGAGCAGGTTAAAGTGATCGGGCACTGGTGGTGGTTGGAGGGCAGGGGGCAGGGGTGGTACTATGTCCCAGAACAGGCGCCGGGCACTTTAGAATGAGGGTGTGTGCTCATGGTCGCTGGACATTTCCATGCCTTCCCAAGAAGCCGCTTTCCCTGTTTGGCTCGTGAAGAACTGAGACGTGGAAAGATCCCGAGATATTTCTAAGATCTCTTAGAACAGGGTAGAGCTGAGACAAGAAAGTGGTAATTCAGCTGACAGATAACCACATTATGATTATTCAATTACTGTTACTCATGATTATTAATCCCCTTTCTATTCTCTCTTACAAGCCTGTAAAATGTATGCTTGGGGTTTCTAAAATCTTTTCTTATTGTTTCAAACAAAGAGAAAAAACAGTTCACTCTTTTATCTATGGAATGGTGGCCCAGTCTTAACATGTTCATTTTCTTTGGACTGGGATTTTATTAGCCTTGAGCTGTAATCCTGGTTATATTTGCTGATCTAGGAAGAAAAGGAAAGTTTTTACTTAACCTATGCAGTTTGACATTCAAACAGGCAAAAACCAAAATTAACCAACCGTATCCTTTGGGCAAAAGAGTAACAACAGCAGCGGGTTTGGGTCTCGTGGCGAGGAGATACATGTAGGTGCCGTCACAGAGAACACGTTCCAGAGATGCATGCAAACATGTAGTCTGAAGCAGGGCTAGTGATTGGTTGGTCTCGAAGGAGAGGGAGCAGAGTTGAGTTCACAAAGGTATGCCTACTTCAACTCGAGAGCAAGAGGAGAAGACGTGGGTTTAGGTGGCACATTTCCATGCACTCTCCATTTATCCTGGACCTGGTGACCCCCTGATGTCCTGGTCACCTGATTGAAGGCAAGAAACAGAAAAAAAATACATTTCTTACCAGAAAATTAGCCTAGTTCTCCCTCTTGAAGAACCTGGCAAGCTACCGAGAGTTTCCTTCCTGTGATGTATTCATATGCCAGATACAGTAACAATGATGGGTCTCATTCCCCTGACCCTGAAGAGCCTCTAATGCAGCACCTTTGGGAAGGATGAGTAAAGAGAGGCTGCTAAAATCTCAGGACTAGGACTAGGATGAATGGAGACATTACTGGGCCCACTCAAGCACATCATTGATCAACGGGATAACAGTGATACAGTGATGTCCACGCAGAGCTCTGTTAGAACAAGTAACAGTTATTCAGAGTTGGCAGCAAATCGGCATAAATGGTTCTGGCTTTGGCCTGCCAATGCCCCTGAGTTCTCTGTCCCCTTAGTCCTCCCCCTGAGCCATCTCTCCCCGTGACTTGCCGTTGGCAAAACCCCAACCACAAAAGCACTGGACAGCTTTCCCCTCCTCTCTGCACTCTTTTAAAACCCAGGCATAACCATGAAAAAGGGTAAGCTCGTGATAGGAGCCATTTCTACATATGCTCTGTTGTGAAGTCCCAGGAATAATTTTTCTAAAGACCGACAGGCCTTTGGGGCATTAGGAAACAACTGAAATGATTAGTAGCTTGGGGGTGAACTCCCTTTCCCCAGCGGAGGTTGGAGCAACACTTTGAAAGGAAGCCAGGGAGCATCCTTAGGTTTTGCTTCATTAAAATGACAAATGTTTATGTGAAGATGCAAAGGTTAATTGGTGCGTCTCAGAGAGCCAAGCACATGCGTTGGCCATCAAGAGCTTTTTGAGCATCTGCACAGGCTCAGGTTGATGCCTGAGGGATTGCATGCTTCCATTCCTCAAGCCCCGTGCCTTTCTAGCACTTTCTGGAGCCCACTCTGGCATGGAACTGAGGGCTGAGGGTGAAATATGAACAGGTTTAATCTTTGATGCCTTAAATCATCTCATTTTGGCGAGTTTGCTCTGTTGATGGCGTTTACTTTCCCTGATGTCTGTAAATCCAAGTACTGGGGACCGTACTGCTAGCACGTCTCTCCCATCCAGACGCTCTAGTATGCATACTTTTAATTCCTTTAGTACTCTGAGGTACTCCAGGGAGGACCATCCGCCCCCCATCTCTCTCCAGTCTGCATGACCTCTCCCCCAGATCACAAGCCCTCTTTAGCCCAAGGAACAGCTCCATCTTATAACTCCTCGGACATCGTTCTCCCAGACCTGAGCGCGGGACCGCCCTGTGCAGGGCTAGGCCAGGATGCAGACTTCAGAAACTTCAGCTGGACGGGAGATGGCTTGGAGGTCAAAGGTGCAGGTCCCAGCAGAGAACTGATCAGGGTTGATTCTGTCCCTTGCTTGGGGACATAAAAGCAGAAATAGGACGTGTACTGATTTTTAGGCCTTGGAACGTGAGGTTGAGCAATTCGTTTATGTTATTGATTTTGGTTTATTTAGCAGGCCTGTTTATTTAGACAGTTGTTCACATGTCATTTGTTTTGTTTGGGGGCCACATCCAGCAGTGCTCAGGGCTTCGTCCTGGCTCTGTGCTCAGGGATCACACAGTGGCACTCAGGGGCCCCTCTGTCATGCTGGTTTTTTTTTCTCTGTGCAGAGCAAGGCCTTTCTCTTCCGTACTTTCTCTCTGGTCCAGTGCTCATGTTTTAGAGATGGAAAACTAGAGTCAGAGGCCGTTAAGAAATGGAGAAGCACTGTTCAAAGGCCTACGGGCCCAGCCTGTCTCTATCCCGCGCCATCCTCGGCCCTGAGCGTGGAGAGAGTCAGTGTAAGTGTTCAGTAAGCTCGTGGCCGGTTTCCCCTGCCTCTCCTCCTGCCGCCGGGTGTGAGGCTTATCGGTATGTGGTGCAGGAGGCAAGGCTGGAGCGATAAATTATCTGGCTTATTATAGAAAGGACAGCCAATAATTATTATGGGGCCCGTTTTAAGCAAGATCCTTGCTCTCATTGTCACTTTCCCCATGGTCACCTCTTCCAATTAAATCCGATCAATGAGGAGCGAGAACCGGAGGGGAGGCGGCCGGGAGCCGCAGAAGGATTTGGACCTCAAGTGCGCAGTTGCGGGGCCCTTTAATTGGCTCTTTGTTGCCAGGACCGTCTAGAGAAATAAGTTTTTTATGACCCCAGAGAGGTCCAGAGGCCTTCGCTTTTGCGAAACATCGATTTGTATATTTAAACATCCACTGGGTGGTGAGCCAGGCGAGAGTGGCTTTTGTCTGGGACTCAGGACACATCCTCCTCAGACCAGCTGCCCCCTGGCCACACTGGGCCTTCTGCCCCCTCTCCACCCGCCGTGGCTTCTGCTACTCAGTGCCCAGCAGCAGCATCTTCGCTCTGACTCCCCTCCTCATCTGTGGAGGGAGACCCAGAAAGGTCCTCCTGCCCCTGTGAGCCCACCCTGGGGCACTGCCCGCCTCTGCTCTGCTGGGGGCATTGAGCCATGGGTCTCTGCTGGGGGCTTCCGGTTATTGGAGGTAGTCGCTGGGCAGCGTGGGGGAGAGCCAGACTCAGCTCTGCAGCTACCCAGGGGACACACAGTGTCCCGGAGGTGGCCGAGCATCAAGCAGGACACTAACCTAGTGCAGTGACCCTCCGTGCCCGCCGCTGCCTCCGCTGCTTCAGACCCCGCCTGTCGGAGCAGAGCTCTGAGTCCCGGGCTCCTTGGTTACCAGACCCTCAGAACGCCCTGCCCGGAGCAGATGCTAACTGCCTGCACGTGGGCTCTGTGGCATTCTGCCTCTCTTGCCAAGTGGGATCCAGGTGACGCCTGCAGAGAGCCCTGCACCCACGGTGTGAGTCTGAATTCCCATGGCATCTGCCGGGGGTCCCCCAAGACTCCAGGCTGTCCCGTCTGCTGTCAAGAGTCAGCGGGCTCCTGAGAGAAGCAGGGATGGCGCCAGATTCGCCTGCCGCATTCCCCGAGCAGGGGGACGTGCCGTCCCACAAAGAACCGGGGAGTCCATCAGCATGTTCTCGACTCCTTCCCCTGGACTAGGCACAAAGGTCCGGCTGTGAGCAGGATGCCCCGGCCCCCCAATGCCCGTGGGTTTCACGAGCCCAGTGCGCCCGGCACGTCGGCTCAGAAATGAAGGCCGTCGCTGACCACAGTGCTCAGTGCCCCAGAGGAAGCACAACGGGGCGATGTGTTCGAGAGCGCTGGGGGTGGCCGCCTACGTCCAGTCTTCTCGTTCCATTACTCAGCAGCCCGGCACTGTGTTTCCTAAGGCGGATCTGTGGAACCGCCACCAGGCCAGATGCTCAGCTAAGGAAAAACCAGGGATCTATTGTGGAAAACAGTTGGAAAACACATCCTACGTGTTTATCCCCTGTTGGAGCCACACAATTTATATTAGTGTATTAGAAGCACGGGTCCTTGCTGCAGTCAAGACCTTTTGACTTTTGCTTGAGCTAGCATTTCCCCCCTCTTTTTTGTTTGATCCTAGAACCTTGTTTTCCTCCTTTCATCTTTAGCACCCGTGAAACCCAGGTCTGTGAACCAAACATTAGCCTGGAGTGACTGTGTCTCATGCTAATCATCATCGCTGGACCTCCAGGAGAAGCGATGGCATGCCATGGACAAGCCGTCGAGTCGAGGCAAAGCAGAGAGCACTGTATCAGATGAACAAATAAGGAGCTTGTTTCCCCCCCTAAAATAGAAATCATATTGGTTGCATTCCTACTTCGGGACCATTCACACCTCTCCGTAGATAAGTCTAAAAGACCATGTGTTGGAGTGGGGGGAGGGGTTGGATGCTTTTTGCCCCTCCCCCATCCCCTTTTTAGGCTCTTGACCTTGGCCGGCTTTCGGGGCTCACTCCCAGGGGGTAGCACCTAGCAGAGTGAGAGCTTCATTGACTTGGCATCGATTATGCTCCCGACTCCTGACCACGGATCGAGGTTTGGTGGTGGACATTTGACTCATATCTATCTGTTTTTTAATACAGATCTTCCAATAGATACACTTGACTGAGGTCACGTTGGCTATCGATGGAACGTGTTGATGCGTTGCGGGGGTGCACTGTCACGGAACACGCCCACCCCAGGGCCAGTATTCCTTGCAGCGCTTCACTCCCCCCTCTGTGCTCCCAGCAGCCTCGCCGCTGTGGTCAGAGCCTCAAGGTCTCCCCGCTGACCGTGTCTGCCCCTGCCGTGCCTCTCTGCCCCCTGCCCCTACACGTGGCCTTCTGGTTTCTGTCTTTCCCCTCTGAGCTCTCTCCCATGGCGTGGCCCCTTTATGTTCCCTCCGTGCTGTCACCCCGGGTGCCACCGTTTCCTCCTGTCTCGGGACCGAGCAGTGTTCTGTGACGCAGACGGACCGTAACTTCCTCGTCCACTCCTCTGTCAGGGGTCGTTCCCCACGTCGGCTATGGGAAATAGCCCTGCAGTGAGCACATCACGCATTGAATTTTGTGTTTGAGTTCTTGGCTTGGGACCCCTTCCTGGATCATGGGATAGTTCTGTTTTTTTTTTTTTTTTTAATTTTATATTTTTGAGAAATCTCCATTCTGTTTTCACAGTGCCCCATTTTTGGGTTCCTCTAAACTTACTGTTTTACCTTCATTCTGCCTCCCCCAGGTCATGAAGTACTTACTTAGCACTCTCTAGGGAACATTGTAGGCACTGGGAGTAGGGTGCGAGCAAATTACCTGGCCTCTCCTTATCAGCCGCACCCTTCCCGCAGACCCCCCTGGAGCTGCCCTGCTGGCCTGTGCCATGGCTGCCTCCCTGAAGAGCGGCAGGGGGCCGCAGGGAGAGGCAGGCTGCGGCACTGCTGACCGAGGTGCCCGTGACGTGTGGCTGGCCACCCGCCTCATGGACTTTTCAATGAAAATGATGGAAAAGTTGATCCGCTACTCCTGCAAAGCCCCCGGTCATCCCGGCCACACCGGCAGTTGCCCCCCAGGCAGATGTGGCCAGTGGTTGCCCTCGTGGGCGGCTCTTCTGGGAGTTTCCATCCTTAATCACAAATGGAGAGCCTCTTGGCTCAGTGACACCCTCTCGTGGGCCCCTCCCTGTCTTGCCCCAAGCGTCTCTTCTCTCTCTCTTTCCTCACGATTCTTGCCCATGGGGGCACAGCCGACCCACCCAATACCTGCTTTGGCTTGACCACCCACACGCTCTGTTGTTCATTGTCACGGGGCGCCCCTTTACACGAATGCTAGTTTGCCCTTCGTATAGTCTGGGAGGATGCAGAGTCCTGTCTCTTGGCTTCCTTGTTCCATTCCAGTGTCCGCCATGGTACCTGGGACCGGGGAGGTGCTTGAGAAACAGTTTTGGTGGAACGAGGGAGCTTTATGGAGAATGGTCTCGTTAAAGTATAATAACAACCACCAAAGCAGTAGCAGTGATTCCTGCCTGGGAGGGGGGCGGGGCGTGGACAAGGTCGCATGATAGGACAAGGTCACAGCATCTCCGTTTCAATGGTCAGAGGCAGTGAAGCAGCAGAAGATGAAACAGACTTGCTCATGATGCGACTCACAACTGTCCACCGGGACCGAAGCCTCCATCTCTCTCGTGTTGCTCTGGCTAATATCCCGCAACTAGGAACAGCAGATAAAACTCCAGACTGCTGCTTTTGCCCATTCCAGTGGTGTAAACTCTCCTGCCAGGGCTGATTCCGTGAAGGCCGTGCAGGTGAGCCACCCCCATGCTGGGGGATCAGGGATGAGACCCTGATGGGCTGCTCTGGGAAGCGGTCAAGGTCCAGGCCACCTCTTCGATGTTGGAAGTCTGAGAGGCCCTCCTGGGGGAGAAATGCATCCCCCCAGGCCCCGCCCCGCAAGAGTCCACACATTCTAGAGACCCCACGACCAGTACCGTCTGCATTCCTGGGCACCTGTGCCCTCCCCACCTGGGAAACTGGGACTTTATGTTTTATTGGAAAGGGGTGAACATCGGTTTTTAATTTTCTGTCTGTTGGAATCGTGGCATTTTCTTCCTCGAGGGAATGAGCTTGTTTCCTCGGCCAGAAGAGTCGCTGGCCAAGGGCTCTTCTCTCCGAATTATCCTTTGAATCCGCTGCCTGGATGGCCCAGGTAATCCTATCAGAACTCCGGGCCCGGGTGGACGACTTTTTAATTGATAATTCCATGTTTCTATAATAAGTGGCCTCCTTAATAACAGCCTGTCACGCCACGTCGCCTGTGACAGTTGCTAATTTAGGCGTGCAGCCTTGCAGGATGTAATGAGCTCTAATAGGCCCCAGACTTGTCACAGACTCAGGCAGACCTATCTGCCCCCTTGAAGCGATGATTCCCCTCCATCCACGGACTCGATCGGGCCTGCGCTTAAAAATATTAATAAGTAGGACCGGGATGTTCACCCCTCTCCAAATAAAACATAAAGTCCCGGTTTCATTAAGCCAAGCTATTAAATTAAGAAAGTGTTTTTAACTATCTGAGCATTTCAGGGAGCTCATAAAACATTTAAGGACCTCACAGGGGGTGTGAAGGCCCTTTCAGAGTGAATTAGAGTTCTGACTTTGGGATCTGCATGGAGAGGGCGTGGGGTGCGTGCTGCTGATTATATCTGGCCCCGAACGTGGACTGGAAGTGTCTTTCTGTCCAGGAGGGGAGACTCTGTAGATGAAGCTGTTTGGAGGGGGCAGATCGGGGTGGCCATGGCTGAACTGCAGGGGAAAGCAGGAGAAACCCTCAAAGGAAGGGAAACAGCGGTCTAACAGACAGAAAGGGAAAAACACCGGCGCATTTCTTCATGTCTCCCCGGGGCCTGCTCTAGATGCGGAGCATTGAGACGAAGCTGCCAGGGGGAGATGCAGTTCCTCTCTGCCAGGTACAAGCTCTGGGGCCTCAGATCCTCTCTGACGAGGGTGGATGCACTCGCTGATGCAGCGACTCCCGTAGAGGAACCCAGGAAGCCGGTCCTGGCAGACACCCAGGTCTGTGGGACCCCACACTCGCCTGTGGGGGCCCACGTGGGCACAGAAGCCGTGACGAATGGTGGCGAACATTGTGAGCAGTGGAATAGTGGGTCCAGGGTCCCCAAGAGCCAGGCTGGGGCTGTGCCCTGCTCTGACCTTCTCGAGCCAATGGACCTCGTGGGACCCTGAGCTGCTGCACTCTGGGGGACGAACCTAAGCTCAGCGAGAGAGTGAGTCACCCCAGCAAGAAGGCCTGGCATGTTCTAAAAGGGAGGTGATGCCAGGACCCAGGCCCCCACCCATACCCCGGCCCCCCATCTGTGCTCTGGGTCTCCCTCGGCCTGCAGTGCCCTTCTCCATGGTAGGGGCTGAGTGTGGGCGTATCCCTGGGCTGGGAGAGGTCGGCTTCTCCACCACCCAGGCGGGCGGCCTTCCCTGCTGTCCCCCGTTCAGAAGACGTGCTCACTGTCCTGGGGCCGCTGTTCTGCCCTTGCTTTCTACGTGTTCCCGGACCCCCTCCCCCCCACCCCCCTCACCTGTTTCTAGGTTAGGCCCCTTAGGGGACAACGCTGCCCACAGCTCCGCTGCCATCTCTGTGGCAAGCCTCATGCCGGTAAATTATTAAGTCCTTTTCTAGTGGAATCCATTTTTTTTTAACCTCCAGAGTGACCACAAAAAACAATCTATTAGTGAAGTTGAAAAAAAAAAAAAAGGCTTTCTGAGAGAAGGTGTCACTGAGGTCGGGGCAGCAGGAGAGCAGGGAGAGCACTTGCCTTGCACCCGGCCAGCCCTGGTTGGATCCCTGGTACCCCAGGTGGCCCCCGGGCCTCTGCACCCCCAGCCGTGACCTCTGGGTGCAGAGCCAGGAACAGGTAAGCCCTGAGCCCTGCTGGGGGTGGCGCCGAACCACAGCAGCCACAGGAAGGTGTCGATGTAGCGACTTCCATCATCAGACCAGGGCTTCCTTCTCTAGGGGCGTTTGGGTTCCGAGGACGCGGTTCCTGGCGGTCTCTGTGCACCAAAGAGCAAAGCCGCAGAACAGCCACCACCCGTGGCCCTGTGAAGTGGCCAACGGTCTCGTCAGTGGTGGCCTGGCCAGGGAGCAGGATACTCTGCAGCCCCGTGAGGCAGGCCCATGGGCCAGGAAACAGAGGGGCCATGTGCCTACAGGTGTGTGTGTGTGTGTGTGTGTGTGTTCGTGCACGCGTGTGCATCTGGGTGCCATCCGTGTGCCCAGGAGATGGGAGCTGGAGTGGGCTTTGCCACTCTTGAAAGCTCCGTCCTCACCTGTGGGTGGCGAAGGGAGAGGGAAGCTGGGTGGGTGGGGCCAGAGCACTGTATGAGGAAGGTTTTCTATGGGGAGGGTCAGACTTTTTCACTGCTGCAATCTGTGGCCAGCAGAGGAGTGTAGAGGGAGGTAGAGTCGTGTCCGGGAAGCAGATCCTCAGCCCTGGGGCAGAGACTCTTGGGGACCTCCCCATGTGGCCTGGTGTTGGGGGAACAACTTCCGGTCAGCCCTTACACGCGTGGTGGTCTGTTTTCCAGAGGGGAGGGTCAGCCACCGAGGCCAGGGGAGCCTGGTAGGAGCAAAAGGGGGGCAGGGGGGCCTTTGAGGATGTCGGGAGGGTTTGAGGGTCACTGTCCCTGAGGACCGGGGGGCTCTGAGCAGGCAGGGCGTGCAGTGAGTTCTAAAATGGAAGGGCCCTGCTGGCACCCAGGGAGTGGCAGGGTGCCCGTGAGAGCTGCTGTCTCCTTCTGGGTGACACCCAGGCCAGATGCTGGGGCCTTCTGCACAGGGGGCGCCCCCACCCACGTCTGTACTGAAACAGCGTCAGGAGGGGAACGAATAGGCTCAGGAAGTTTCCCATGTGGGGTCAGGGAAGTGGCGGTGGGGAGAGGATGGCTCAGAGGTGGGTTTGTGCAACCGGAACATGAACCGGGTTTGGAGAGAGAGAGAGGTGGTGGTGGTGGGGAGGGGGCAGGCCCGGGAGAAGAGTGTTTGGGCTCCGCCACCAGGGATATCGCCAGACCGGGCTGGGAGGAGGAGTTGTGAGCTCAGGGATGTTTGGTCCCGTTGGAGAATGTGCCCAGAGAGAAACATGGGCGCCCACGGGGCCGCCGGTTCCAGGGACCCAGGAGGGAGCGTGCCTCTCCCAGGGTGCCACGGAGCTGAGCCTTCCAGACGAGGCTCTGCCATCCGGCCCAGAGGAGCCATCGGTGGTCCAGCCAGCTCCCTGCACCCCCACCGCCGTGTCCTCCCGGCCCTTCCCTGGTCTCTGGCCCCTTTGCTCGTCAGGGGACCACACGCAGGTCCCCTCGTCCGACCTCCTGCCGCTCAGATGCGAGCAGGTGATAGCCACCCCCTCCACCTCGGCCCTCCCAGCCCCGCCAGCAGCGTGGGCTCCGGGAATAATTGATATTACCGAAAACACAGGGCCCCGTGCCAGCTTCACATTCTCCAAACATTTAATGATTCAACCTTTTCAGCTCCATCAAAGCCAAGCTCGGAAACTCCCCAGCGGCCCACTGCTAACAAATCACGGGGCGCCGGCTGGAGCGTCGCAGCCCCCAGATGTCCGGGCGGCGGCGGAGACTTTTGGCTGGGTGACAGCCACCTGGGGGCAGGGGGAGGGAGCCCCCCTGGGAGCCTTTGTGCCCCCAGAGGGGCCTTGGATTTGGTGGCCTGGGGGTAACTGCCCCTCTGCAGGGGGCCGGCAGCTATGCTGGCGCCAGCATTCGGCGTTGGCACGAGCTCCCTTTGCAAATGTGTTTGCTTAAGCTGTCAGGGCAGAACTCGGCCGTGTGTGACAAGGGGAAGGAAGTCCAGCACCGTCCAGCTGGGGAGGGGGACAGCAGAAGCAAGTGGTGGCGTGTGGGGGGGGGAGCAGGCGGTCTAATGTGGGAAGAGGCGGGTGGAATCAGACTGGGGCCTTGGGGGAAAGGGGCAGAACAGGAAGAAGCAAAAAGACCCCCAAGACAGTTTGTAGGCATCTGGGAGGGGGCAGAGGAGAAGATAGAGACGTGCAGGGGGAGGGGGAGAGTGAGAAATCATGCCCCCCACCCGACACACACACACACACACACACACACACACACACACACACACACACACACACACACGAGGGCCCAGGCAGCTGCTCACATCTCGGGCCTGTGGCCGGGGTTCAAAGGCTCTGGGAGGGACACTTACTTGACTTCCTGGTCGCGGTGGGGAGGTTATTGGCAGGTTATTGACAAGCCATTGACAGGGCGCCTTCAGGACCGTGGAGCTCACGCAGGACGTGCCGCAGAGTTAGAAGCTGCCCTTCCGGGGTGGTGCGGCAGGGAGGCCTCGCCGCCCTCCCAGGGGGCCTGACAGTCTCTGCTGAACAAATCGATGTTCTGAGCAGCTCAATCGCTTTCAGAAAGCCACACGGCCGGCGTGGCACAGAGCTCCCGAGTTGAGGACCTGGGCCTCTTTGGGCCTCTCGTGATGTTCTTAAAGGTCAGAGCTTCTGCGTGCAAACGTTTGCCCCTCCACCTACCCTGCAGTGCAGGGATGAGGGCTGGGAGGAGAAAGACCCAAGGAGGGGGCTGCGGCGGACTGGGGGGTGTTTGCACCATGTGCCGATCCGTAGGGCTGGGCGTCCCGTGGACGTTGCTGCACCCCCCGGCCCCCCTGTGAGAAGACGGGTGAGGACTGTATAACTGCCCCGAGTAGGCTTAGCAGATTTCCTCACAGGGAACCTTTAAAGCTGGAAGCCTGAGACCCAGAGCCTGAACTTAAGCAGCTCCGTGCGTCCATGGTGCCTTTTCGGGGGACGCTGGCCTCGGCTGGCGGTGTCCACCCCAAGCAAGGCAAGGATTCACCCCGGATTCTTGGGGTGCCTCTCTCCCACAGGGTGCCATTCGAGAAGCGCTCCCCTGGCAGCCTGCCTTGGGACCATGCTGGCGGGTCAGAGCCACTGTCCACCCGCCGGTCTCCACCCGGATACTGGGCGAGATGGACATCACAGACAGGCCTCTCCCCCGCCCTGGTGTTTGGAAAAGCCCCTTGCTGAGGCTGGAGCAGAAGTGACAGGGCTGCATCCCCAGGATCCCGCGTGTCCCCCCCACCCCCGACCTTCCTCAGGTGAGCCTCATTAATGGTTTCTGCTGACCTGATTTCGGTTTTTCATTTACGCCTAGAAGAAGCCGGAGAAACGCCTCTCCAGTTCCCGTTCCGCCCCTCCTCCCCTTTCAATAGTTACGACTAGTGAAGCTTTAAATGCCAGAAGCCTTCAGTCCCTAGTTTCCCTCCACTGGACAATAAGAACTGAGACCAGCCCTGGGGGTCCTGCTGTGAAGAGCCTCTGGAGATCCTTCATTATTATTTGTTTTCATCCAGGCCACTTCCTGGTGACTGTCTCGGTGTCGGGACTGTTTGAGGCTGGGTTGCCTTGTTTGATTTGCTCTGTCTTCCCTAACGCTCACTGGGCAGGAGTGGGGAAGCCCATTGCAAAGACGGTCCTGCGTGACAGGAATGCGACGTCCTGTGAGTGGGGGTCTGCGCTGCTCAGGGGCTGGCAGCAGCTGGCCACCACGGCTAAACCTGGCCCTTCGCATGTCCTGGACTCTCTGTCAGGTGACTTTTCCCATCTGCAGACACAGCCAGGCCTGTTCTGCTAAGACGGAGGAGCAGGAGGGAGAAGCCAGGCCCCTTCTCTTGAATTCGCTTCTGTCCCATCTGCTAAGGAGAATGGCGCGGCCCTGACGGGCCCCAGTGTCCAGCCAACGTTCAGAAACTCTCAGAAGAGAGCAGGCTCCAGTGATCAGGCTAGCCAATGCTAGCCGCTGAGGCAAGACACAGGGAATCCAGAACTTTCCCTGGGGGTGGTCGGGCAGCTGGGTGTGTGTGTGTGTGGAGGGGTGCTTTTGGTCACATGTGAAGGAATGTGCAACTGTATGGGCTATTCTTCTGCAAAGAGGATTTCTCAGAGAGAACCATTCTTTCCGTCTTTGGCCAGTGTCCTGGGTCCGACTCCACAGGGTGGGACCCTTGTCTTTTCTGGGCAGAGGGTCCTCCTCGAGCGTTGAGTCTAGAACGAAGGGCCGATCCAGAAATATGCCAAGGCCACGGGAGAAAGGCTGAGGCAGGAATAAGGAGGGCCTGGGGGTGGGGCGGGGGGCTGGGGGCGCCCGGAGGCGGGGCACTTAGCCCAGGCAGGCAAACCATTTAGAGAAATCTATTTTAAATTGATTGTTTTATTTGCTGGATTTTATATTGACATGTTTTGCTTTGTTCTCAGTGTGTTCTGGGACCGAAGCCTATTCATTTATTATTAAGAGAACGGTAATTATTTCCAGGAGCTCCTGAGAATACACTCTGCTTCCCCTTTGCCTCTCCCTGCTGGTTCTGGCGTCACCTTCCTATCTCTGAGGACAGCAGTGGCAGGAAGCGACAGCCCCCTGCGCCCCCCGGGGAGCCCAGAGACCCTGCTCTGGCAGGAAGCCTGCAGAACCTCTGCTCTCCGCCCCCCCCCCCACCCCCATCCCTTTTGTGGGCAGATGGGTCCCTGGGCACTTGCCAAGAGACAGATCCTCAATGTGGGGTGAGATCTGAGGTTCGGGCTTTCTCACCTGCCAGCCGGCCATGTGGATGCTGACCTCTGGGTACCCTTTGGGGCTGTAGGGTTGGAAGCTGGCGGGGTTGAGAGGTACCTCGTTTTCTGAGGGCACACGTCCCCGAGTCGCATCTGCCCATCCCACAGGACTGCAAACACAGGGCACACAGCCCCGTGTCTTGTGTGCAGCTCTCTCCCGTGCCAGACACGTAGAACATATCGCCACAAGTCCTTGCTCAAGAGAGCGTCCTGTCTCCGTCCCAGAGTGATCGGGTGTGGACGCTTGCCTGATGTCCTCCCATCAGCACGCTGGCCACTGGAGCTCAGATGCGGGGTGATCCTTGAACTGAGACCCTGTTCCCTCTCCTAATTCAGGGCAGCTCTATGTCCAGGCTGGGACCCTGCCCCCCCTCCCGCAACTGGGGGGCGCGCCTCCTAGGATTCGAGCATCTGTCTGATTTGAGACGCGCCTTTCCTTGGCTGCTCTCTGCCTCTCCACGGCAGGCCCAAGCTGCAGAGTAGCGGGATATTGATCCCAGCTGAATATTTCATTAGCGATCTTCCCTTCCCCTTGGAGTCTAGGACGGGCTTCAGCTGTTGACTTCTTCCGATGACAGCCCCCTCCCGTCCCGACTTGGTTGGTTTCCCCCAAATCTGTGGGCGGCCTCTGGCCTCTTGACTTGGAAAACCACCTTGTCACAACTGGCGTGGGGCCAGCCCTGACAGGAGAGACTAACCTTGAACTAGACGCTCCCCACTTATCTCTTAGCTGGCGCCCCCCTCCCCCCCCGCCGCCTCCCAGACCCCCTTCCCTCTCCCCCTGGTGTGAGTCTTCCAGAGACCATTAGACAGATGGTCCGAGGCCATTTCCTCAATCTCAGAATGGGCGTAACACCCCTTCTTTCTTGTGGGCTCGCCTCCCCCTCCCTTCCCTTATGCCGTACCTGAGGGTCTCCCCTCTTCTGTCTGCTCAGCGGGACAGGAAGTACTGCTGACACGTGTATTTCCCAGGGGGTCGCAGTCCTCGTTGCTGGGCTCACATACTTTTTTGAGTTGGGATGCTCACACACTCCTGGCATGGCAGGATGGCACACTCTTCTGTGGCACCGGGGAACACCACACCACACACACACAGACACACAGACACACACACACACATGCACACACACACACACATACGCACACACACACGCACACACGCACATGCACACACACATGCGCACACACACACACACGCACACACACGCACACGCACACACACGCACACGCACACACACGCACATGCACGCACACACACACACACACACACACTGCAGAGCCCTCGAGACAGAGAGCGCTGCTGTCACACTGAGAGCAGACTCAGCATCCCACTGGCAAGGCAGCCCCAGGTCTCCGGCATATTTTCACTTTCTTTTATTTTTGTTGTTGTTGCCAAAAACAGTAACAAACAGTCTCACAATGGAGATGTTACTGTTGCCCGCTCGAGCAAATCGATGAACAAGGGGCGGACAGTGCTACAGTGCAGTTGTTAGGCTGGAGCTCAAACCAGGGCTGCACAGGTGTGAGGCCTGCCCTCTCCTACTGAGTGCATTCCTGGAGGCCTTGTAGGGTTTTAATTAAGATTAAGATGTGGGTGGCTGGAGTAATAGTACAGCGGGCAGGGCACTTGTCTTGCATGTGACTGACCTGGGTTCAACCTCTGATACCCCATGGTGTCCTTCAGGAGTGATTCCTGAGTGCAGAGCCAGGAATAAGCCCTGAGAACCACCAGGTGTGGCCCAAAGACAAACTAAAAAAATACCCCATAAAAAAATAAAGATTAGGGGCTGGAGCGGTAGCACAGCCGGTAAGGCATTTGCCTTGCAAGTGGCCAACCCGGGTTCGATTCCCAGCATCCCATATGGTCCCCTGAGCACCACCAGGGGTGATTCCTGAGTGCAGAGCC
This sequence comes from Sorex araneus, assembly GCF_027595985.1. Taxonomy (NCBI): domain Eukaryota; kingdom Metazoa; phylum Chordata; class Mammalia; order Eulipotyphla; family Soricidae; genus Sorex; species Sorex araneus. Next base: position 4,049,830 of record NC_073309.1, read on the forward strand.
AGGAGTAACCCCTGTGCATCGCCGGGTGTGACCCCAAAATAAATAAAAATTAAAAAAATAAAGATTAAGGTGTGATATAATGGACCTTAGCTTTTGCTCTAGAACTGACACATGGAAATGCTCTGTGAAGTGTAGCTCTTTATCCTGACATCTGGGGGGTGAATCTGAAAGTTTAGGTTGACCCAGGGAAGGGATCCTGTGGATGCTGACTCACATTCTAACAATTCAGGGTGGAGGAGAGAGAGTTGGGTTCAGAAGGGAACAGAATATAAATGGCCAAAATGATGAAGACACATGGCTGGCACCACACAGGGCCTCTGGGGATGGAAGAAAGGATTTAAACAGCCTGAGCTCTCTGGGACTCCCATCTGAGCCCCCCCACCCCCCCACCTCCTTCCTCTTCTTTACTTGCTGCCTTTACAGTGTTCCTTCTGGTCACCTAGCTCCTATCTGTGTAGATTATCCAACGCTTGATTTCATCCTGAGGATTCTTTAAGCCGTCTGGATCAACTTGAATTTTATTCCCATATTTAAATGCCTCTCTATCATTGTAGAATCTGATCGGTGAATTTATTCACTTAGTCAGCAGAGTTTAAGAGCACATCACCCCCATGCCTGAGAATGTGGCGCTGAATAAGTCAGAGAAAGGATTTATCCTCCGAGTGTATCCTCAGTGTATTTTGTCAAAGGCAATGTAGATTTTTCATTTAGTGATCAAGAGGGTGACACAAAGGAGTCCCAATCCAGCCAGAAGGTTCCAGTGGGGGATGCAGAGGAAATGTATGTTCAACAAATAATTTTCTGCAGACTGATGAGTCAGTGGACACATAGTTGCAAGGGATAAGAAACAAAGATGGGGTGGGGGGGGAAGAGTGGTGGATAGGTGAATTAACCAGGAGCCATTCCACATTTCTTCCCGGAAGCTAGTCTTGCACGTATAATTATAGAACAACCAAGAACATGCATTCCAGAATTGTGAGTGGAGAGAAACTGGCTTTGAGCTTTGATCACGTGCTCGCTATTACGGTTGTAATGACGGACACTGCGGTAAGCAGAGACCAGTCCTTGTCATCATCACTTGACATCTGAGGCTGGATGAGTCCGTGTTCTGAGACCCAACCCGGGATATTGAAGGTTACTTAGCAACACCCCTGGTTCCCATCTCCTGGATACCAAGAGCATTTCTGTCTAGGTATGAGAATCAAAAATGTGCCCTGGCTGCCCGATGTCCACTAGCAGAGCAATAGTTCCACGGATGAGACTCTGATTTGCAGATGCCTGTGCTTTCTAACAATCACATATATTTTTAAAAAGTGAGATTCAATGTAGTATTGAGTGCTGTCTCTGCTGCTGTGGGGAAGTCCACCTTTTTCTTGGCCCTTTAAGTTCTTGTCAAAGAGGAGAACCGCAAACAAATGTTTAATAGCATGCTTACTTCCCATATACTTGGGGGAGATGCGGGAAAACAGAGTCACTCCCCCAAATTTCCTGAAGCACAACCGTAAATAACATCTTCAGCTAAGGACAGAAGTGGTTGCCTGATTGGATCTCAGTGGGGTCAACAGGCTATGAGAGGAGATCAGGCATTGTCTGGACCCAGTGAGAATGTGGGTATGATGCAGACTGCACTCAATGCCTTCTCCAAACATAAGGGTTGTAAGAGCTCTTATCAACTTTCACTTCCTGTCACAGAGTGGAAGATAACCCTCCCAAGTGGAGAGTCTCCTTAGAGTGTAAATGTCACTCTCTTAAGGGTAGCTTCCTTGCAGCATTCAGTCATTCCCTCTGCATGATCTAGAGCACAAGGGCTAGAGGATGACAGATCAATCTGACTCCCGGTTATCCCATCCACCTGCGATGTGATTTTTCTTGACCGACTTTTTTTTGCCTCAGTTTCCATATCCCAGGAATAAAGATAATAATAGTCTCCAACTCATAGACTCACTGTATGGTGAGGATTACGGCAGATTACGGATGTGGAAGGTTTAGCGACATGCCTGTGTGGCCAAGTCAAGTTTACTCTCTAACTATTAGTTCTTGTTGTTATGATTATCGGTGTTATTTCACCCTTGGGTACGTCCCTGGGGGTGACTTCAAAGTGGATGGTGGCTTCTTTCCAGGGATTTCCTATCCTGCCAGAGTAGCTCAGTCAACAACTTCCCTAATGAGCTCAGGACTCCATCAGCAGGGCCCTTTGTTTTCCTACGGACTCTGTCAACAGACTCTCCCTTCCTGCATCAACACCCCACCAACTGCACAGTCACCCCCTGCATGGGACTCAAGGCTATCAATTGCTGCAATGAAGTAAATGATATTCATTGTTAAAATGGGGTAAATGCCTATTTCCTTTACACAATGGAAGGAACTGTTGTAGGCTATTAAGTAAATAACTATAAATAACACACTCTAAAATGCTTTACATATGCCTTATCGCACTGAACGGAGGCATTCTGAAGTAGCTGTTATGGCTGGGTAAATTATACATGTTTTTAAACACTGTCCAAAATACATATTTACACGTACTTAAAAACCTATACTAAACGGTCTCTATAGCAACGGGAAAAACACAAAAGCCTTATTAAGCATTCTTTGTAGTATTTTTAGGAGTTTAATCATTAGGAGAAAGCACATAGGCCATGCAGACACCAGGGAACAGGGGAAAAGAAACTCCTTATAGGAACAAAGGAATGAGGCTGTCTTTGAACCTGGGGGGAGAGGAATTGTTTCTTTTTAATGAATAATCACCAAGGACTTTCTCTTTGTGAAGGCGAGGCTGTTTTGTGTGGATCCGACACAATTTTGGAATGACATTTTGGTTCCTCTATAGAGATAAGATGAGATTCTTCAGTAAATTCATTGCAGCAAAAGAAAAATTTTAATGTTATTGTTTTTTGGTTTTGTTTTTTTTTTCTCTTTAGTCCCAGGATAAAACACTTCCTTGCCATTCCAGGGTGGAACAGTAGGTAATGGGGTGGGGGGTGGGGTGGGAAATAGTAAGGTCTTAGATGTCTTCTAAGGGAAATTCTAATGGTTTCGCCCGGGTAGAGTCCTGACCCATTGTTTGAGTTTAGTGTTTAATGTCTATAGCAGGCTGCAACAACATTTTATTTTGGAAACATCTACTTTAAATGCTGTAAGAGTTTCACTCTCACTCATGCTCCTGGCCCAGTGCTCGTCAGAGGAGTCTCTGCTCCAGGCGACTTCTCACAAACCCATGGGACCTCTCCTCCAGAACTTACCGTCCAGGGTCCTGCGGCAAGGGGACGGAGAGTGGGAGAGTAGCTTGGGAGCCCAGAAATAGCACCTTCTTATTCCATAGACTCATACACTGCTGGCTGGAAGTTGAATCATGTAACTTCAACAGGCCGGCAACAGAAGCCAGGCAGATAGGGAGTATCAGGCAGCAAACATCTGTGGGGGGAAAATTATCGAAGGATTCTATTTGACTTTTCTTTAAAATCAAGTTGTTTTTAAAAAAACTTTGTGATGTCAAGTTTCTCTACCACCTGGTGGAGAAATGGACTCAGAAATCTTAAATGACTTATTTAAAGTCATTCAATCAAAATGGAAGGCTGCATTTAAATTTAGGCCCATGTAAAATAGGTCATAAGAGACTCTGCATGCCAGCAGTTTTGCTCCTAAAAACATTTTCTAAAATGCATGTATGTGCTCACATAAAGATATGTTTTATTTATTTATAATTTTTTTAAAATTTTATTTATTTATTTTTTTATTAGTGAATCACTGTGAGGGTACAGTTACAGATTTATACATTTTTGTGCTCATGTTTCCCCCATACAAAGTTCGAGAACCCATCCCTTCACCAGTGCCCATTCTCCACCACCAGTAAACCCAGCATCCCTCCCACCCTCCCCAGTCCCGTCTCCCCCCACCCCACACTGCCACTATGGCAGGGTCTTCCCTTTTGTTCTCTCTCTCTGATTAGGTGTTGTGGTTTGCAATAAAGGTGTTGAGTGGCCATTGTGTTCAGTCTCTAGTCTACATTCGGCACCCGTCACCCTTCCCCCGCATGACCTCCGACCACATTTTATTTGGTGTTCCCTTCTCTGAGTTGCCCAGAATGAGAGACCAGCCTCCAAGCCATGGAGACAGCCTCCTGGTACTTATTTCTACTATTCTTGGGTGTTAGACTCCTATTCTATTATTCTATATTCCACAGATGAGTGCAATCTTTCTATGTCTGTCTCTCTCTTTCTGACTCATTTCATTTAGCATGATACTTTTCATGCTGATCCACTTATATGCAAACTTCTGTTAATAAAATATTTATAAAACACTCTTTAGAATAGCCCTAAAGTAGCAACAACACAACATTCACTGAAGTAGGAAAGTTGGTTGTGCAACAGTAACACACTGCTATGTAATAGTGAGGATAAAGGATATGGATCCATCTCACCGATACTGCTTAAAATAAAGAGTCAGATCCAAGAGTTTATACCGCAGGGTATTACATTGTATTATTCAAAAGTAAGCAAAATTAATCTAGTGTGATATGAATCAGGATAATGATTCCTTTAAAACTTGACAGTAATGGCTAGGGTACATGCATGGAACTCCTGTCTTTCTTGCAGTGTTCACCTGTCTGGGTGCTGGTTCTACAGGTTCTGTCCGATCTGTGAGTAATTCAGCTGAACAACCACAGTTCTACCCATTGCTCTGTGCATATCTCCTACTTTAATAGAAGTCTTTTGAAAACTTTCAAAAGTATAAATTAGAGGTTTGGGTCAAACTGCTTCCAGCGTCCTATCTTTTGTCATGCCGCATTTATTTCTCCCCCAGCCACATGAAAGCAAAGCCCATCCCGAGTCTGAGTCTCGAATAGTTCAGCTTGACTCATGCCTCCTTGATGCAGCCCATCCATCGTAATGATTCCTTGCATCACGGTTTAGATAAAGACTTCAAGCAACTTATAACTGTCCAAGTCTGCTGCCATTCACGCAAACACAGATTTCAAGACAGTGTTTTTATTTTATCATTATTTTTGAAATCAATCACATAAACCCTGGAACTCTAAGTCTGGAGGCAAGTCGGCAGAGCCCACTTTCCCTTCAGCTGGACACGTGGACAAGATCAAGTCCAGAGGAGAAACTGAAACCTAAGTTAATATCAGTCCCTGAGCCAGACAGGACGATAAAGCAGCTTGGGACAGCTTTCATTTCTGTCCTATTTCATTTGAAGCCAGCGTACCCACCCAGCTAAAAGGAATTGACAACCTGGAGACTAATCTCATTGTTTTCCTCTGCTCCTTTTCTATCCCCTTAACACTGCCAACACCAAAACAGCAATTTGGAGGAGCCCTGACTGCCAAAAGATACCTCTGTCTTAGGGGATGTATTAGTGGTAAATCCTCAAGCTGTTTTATAAGCACCTCTTGGATTGGCAACAGAAGGCTAAACACAAAATTGCAAGATGAGCTTGAATTTGATTTTGCAGTTTTCATCTGTCATCACATTGTGGCGGTACGGTGTCCTGGGCATTACAGAAGGTGCAGGGCAGGGGACAGTCCTCCTACCAGCAAGGGCTTCTCTGCCATCTGTTCCTGTGTTAAAGCTTGTGGGATCATGGCTTAATGATCGTGTGGGTGTCTTTGAAGAGGTCTCTCTAAAGATTTGTTATATTCTTAATCAATGACACTCTTTTTAGATCACGTAACAAAGCAAGACAGTTCAATTCGAGAAATAATTAATGAGCAGATACTGGGTGCCAGCATTAGTCTAAGTGCTGTATTTTTTACGGAAATGCTACCTGATAGGAAAAAATGAGAGAGAATGTTGATTTGTAATGAGCACTGATATAAAAGTGTTCTTAGAGTGCCTCAGAAGCACAAAGTTTTCGAATGTGGCCTAGTTGATGATTTAATCCGGGGAGGCTTTTTTTAGTAGAATGGCAAAATGATTTCTTTTTTTAATTTAATTTTTACAAAGTGGTTCACAATAATTTATTACATTTACTATTCTAACACCAGTCCTACCACCATCACACCTTCCCACACCATGTTTCAAATGTTTCCACCCTGACCCCCTAGAGCCAGACCTAAATAATTTATTTTGTATTGCTTGCTATGAATTATCCACAAAAATGATTCCCAAAAGTTTCCTTAGAGGAAAGTATGTGGAGATTGTTGTATGTCACCCTGGAGCCACCAAGCCCTTATGCAAGATGATTTCTTGAAAATGTAGAGGCCGGCAAAGTATGGGTGACCTTGGGAAATTGGGAGGAGAAGAGAGAGTGTCGAGCAATAAGGATCAGAAGAGGGTAGGGGACAAATCTTGGTTGGTCTGACTAGTGTGACTTCACTTTCTCTTGGTGAAGAGGGAAAACAGACATATCTATTGCTGAGGAAAAAACAGAGGAATTTTACAGAGGAAAAATAGATATAATTCAGGAATTTTAAGAAATACTCTGAATAATGCAAATGAGATGAAGTCATGTGCTCTGTAAGTCAATAGGAGGAAAGACAATCTTGAGGGGAAAAAGAGTCACTAGTGGCATAGGCTAGCGTTCAGGGAGGGGGGGCAGGGCGCTCTGCCGTCCACTCCCTCCCGCACACCACACATCTCACTCGGCTTGGTAAACAGAAGGATAGACCGGACACGGTCAGAATGCTAACAACAGCCTTGTTTGATAAGGGATAAAGATCATCCAATAGACCATTGCCACAGATTGATGGGGTTCAATAGGATGCTTGGGGAGCAGCTTGATGAAGATAAAGTCTGAGCTCATTCAGGACAGCTAAGTAGCTATTTGGAGTGGAAACATGGAGGGAGAGCATGGAAGGTGTTCTGAGACAAGGAACAGCCTCGCCAAGGCTTGGAGTTATTTAAGGATAGAGCTATGATGAATTCTCTCTGTGTGTGATTGGATGGCAGAGCTTACACCTGGGCCAATGTCATCTGGCAATCACAATGACATGTTCCTGCATGTCGAATGATGGCAGTGGCGATTTGATCATATTCTACTGGACAAGAATCACCCTCGCACCAATATGTAGAGAGTGAAAAACATTTAGATCCAAATTAGCATGCCTACAATCCGAGGCATTGCTCAGTCTGCCGAGGCTTTCCGTGCAATCCAGCTTTTGCCCAAACCCAGTCATACCCCAAACCTTGGGCCTCACCCCCCTGCCCTCTGGCTACCGTAGACATGAAATCTAAACCCAGAAGACCACCGGGCCTGGGATGCCAGTAAGCTCATACTGCCCCCCCCCCCCTACAGACATATGGCCTTGGTGTGGATTCATCCAACTGCATTTGGGACCGATGATACGCCTTTTAGTTTGTTTTTATTTTTAAACTCTCTTTCATGACCCAAACCAAGGAAAAAAAATCATAATAAAATTTTACAAGTTAGCTGCCACCACGAATAAACAAGAGAGCACTATAAGAAATGAATCAGAGGCTCTAACCGAATCTTGTCTCTGGACAATAACTCTAATGCAAAGCCAGGGTTGAGGGAGGTCACGGTGGGAAACTCTCCCGGGGCCTGTCTGAGGAGCAGGGGGATAGTCTCTTCCTGTCATCTTCACTTCATGTCCTAATACGTCTGCGGATGTGCAGTGAAAACGTAATCTTCAACCTCTGCTCTGAATCAAGCTTTGGCTAACCAGGGCCATTAAGGCCTCCCCCGGCTCACAGGGTTAACCCTTTGTGAGCCCAAGCCTGCCCGCACCACCGGAAGAAGTCTGCCTGAATCGAATCGTGGTTGAGCCTGTCACTTGTCATTAGGTTCAATTGTTTTTTCCCTTTTCTTTGTAAATGACAAGATTACCTTTAAATTGTGTACAGCAGCTCATAGCCGCTGTCTGTGGAGGTAAAATGAGGAGTGATTTCATTTCACCCTCGGACAGAAGGCCGTGGCTGGGGTCTTTGTTAGTTAAATCTGTCTTTCTCGGCTGCATTTCTGTACCAGGGAGGGAGAGGGAGAAGTTGTGTCGCACCAGAAACTGCGCCTGCTTCGAGTTGCTTCTTTTGTGGACTGATGGCTCTTAAGTTCAGGCTGGACTCTCCGGAAGTCTCGAAGTGTTTATGGCAGAGAAGCCTTCTCTGTGTCCCCTGAGGCGTGCCTTATGCACTGGACTGATTCCATGCTCATGCAAATGCATGATGATTTGCAGATAGAGATCTCAATGTTAGTTATTCTTTCATTTCTTCTGTTGAAGCACCTTTGATATAGCTCTTTAGTTTTAGACCAAGTCAGAGCATTCATTATCCATCTCTGTGTCCATCTACTCATCCTTTTGCCCATCCATCACCCATCCATCCATGTATCCATCCATTCATCCATCCTTTCATCTGGTCATTCTTCATCTATGCATGCATACATGCATTCAGTTATTTGACACGATTCCTGTGAATTGTTTCTGATATTGAGGCTGGTACTGCATACAACAGTCTCCTGCAAGCTTACTATGCCATGTTAAGATAAAGTCAAACAGTTTATTTCATTACTGTGTGATAAGCGTGATGAGTTAGAGAGCATGTAGATGCTTTGTGACAGGATTTCAGGCACAGGCAAAGTGCCTGAAATGGAAATTACTTCACTAAGACCTGAAGGTTTGGAGGAGTCCCACTGAAGGATTTTCTTGTAAAATGGACCAGAGGTGAGAGAGTGGTTCAGGAAGAATGAGAACAGGAAGTAGGTATGCATGAACAAGGAGAGCAGAGCTGTGTCAGCTTGTCAGGGATGGATGAGGATGGAGGAGACAGGGATTATATCACAGACCCTTGGCAAGCTCCAATAATGAGTGGGGACTTAGATCCTGGGGCAAAGAAGAGAGCAAAGACACCAGACATTTATTTTGGAAAACATCACCCTGGACAAATGCATTTGTAGACCTGATGAGGCCTCTGATGCCATAGGTCCTTCCCTGGTAAAAGGGTCTAACAAGCAAGACCCTTTGATTCTGATCTTTTCACTTAAGAACAAGCACCCTCTGTGTTCCATCTGTCTAATACTTCACGTAGTAAAGTGGAGTTCAAGTGAGAGCTAATGAAGGTCACAGTCAAGTTGAAGGCATGAGAACTTTAACCGGCAGGACCCAAGACCTTAACCAGAGACTGCTTGTAAGCAGGGAAGCTAAGCTGAGCAGTGATAAAATGACTTCAATGATTCAATTGCTATTTCCTTATTCTTACTGTTCTAAAGAGTTTAAGAACCTGGGTTATGGGTGTAACATGTTACATCATCCAGAGTTGTATAGGCTAGATTCTTAAACTGGGAATCTTCAGATCCAAGTCAGCTCCCAAAGCTTTGCAGGTCCTTCAAAAGAATTAGCATAATACCTATAGCCTGAGGTGTGGTGGGGAATCGGTGACATGTGCATAGAACATTGAAGATATTTATTGAGTGAATGGAAATGAGGTTGGAGCAACGCCTAACTCTCTAGGCTAGTCTTCTCATCTGTAAAATGAAGAGGTGGCCTTAAAGGCCTTTGAATTCATTCCAGCTGTAATAATCTATAATTCCCCACTGCTTGTCTATTTTGGAAGACTTGTACCAACCAATTGCATAGCGTGCTAAGTATAGAAAATTTTGGTTTGGTGTGTTTTAAGTCAAAGGATAAGGGGCGAACGCTAACTCTCAAAGGAAAGCACTGAGTTACTCTAAGTACTCTGGCCTACTAAAATTGCTCTCAGCCCAGAAGCCAGGTGATGAGAACGGGTTTATTTGCTACTGCCATTGGTTTTACTTGACTTCCCTGGGGAAGACTTGGTCTCAGAGGATGTAACTGACAGCAAATTTCCTGTAAGACCACTTTGCACTCTAGGAAAAAAAAACAACCTGCTTTATCCTTTTATGTTATCTCATGAAGCACTATTGATGCACTAAACATGCTAAAAAAGCCTCTATTTCTTCCTGAGTAAGGACTCAAAAGGAGATGATTCTGAGCACAGAAAATCTGATATCTGATGTTGAGTAAATGTTCTTGCTGGCATTTGAAGGGTGATTTGATTTGGAATGGGGGCACCTTTGGGAATACCCGCCTCTGCACGGTAACTTTGATGTAGCCACATTTTAGCCTCATCGTATGTGAAGAATGTATTCATTCTTATTGGGTAGACATTGGTGTTACTCGGTATTTAATGCATCTACTGAAGGATTTTTGGTGGCGGTGTTAAAATGGAGAATTTTAACAACTTTATCAATTTACATAGAGAATTGTTCCAAATTTATGAGCATGGAGGCTTTGGGGGACTAGTTCTCCATTTAGATATCAGTAAAACGTGCCCCACTCACAATTGAAATTGTTTTTTCCCCCCACAGTGAGGTCTGTTTTGCTTTGACCTACGGCCTGTTTGTACTATATTAACCTTATTTTCTGGTGTTTCAGAGAAGGCTTCCACTAGTATGTCAACCACCTAGGACCATCCAGATATCTCTTCTAGAACATACTCTCAAACCTTTGGAAACAGTAAAACTGAAAACCAGCTTCCAGCCATGGTGGTTTAGGTTGGTTATGAGAACCAACCCTCAGACTTGTCATTTTCTCTGGGGGCCAGAAAAGCTTCCCTCTTGGATCCTTCCCTGGGTTAGAGCTCCACTGCATGCCCCTCTCTCAGTCTCTTCTTGGATGCCCATCTCTTTCCTTGGACAATGCATTCCCAGGATACGGGAAACCGGGTCGCTTGTTAACATCTACTACAGCTTGTCTAGTCCAAAGAAGGAACACACAATGATTGCCAGACAAAGGGCATGTGTGTAGTAGGGCTGCTCTTTAATTGTCTGCCTCCCTCGGTGCATTGCAAGTTGAATACTATGGTATTTGTAGAGGGCTCCATTATTGCTCAAGGCAGCTTGCTGAATGAATTGTGTGAAAGAATAAAGACGCATGAAAGAAAACAGCGAATTTAAATAAAAAGGAAGTGATCAGACTGGTAATTTAATATCTTTGTGTTCAGATTTCACTCCTCCCAGAAAAATTAACTTGTGTCATAATGTTTGTTAAATTAGTTCCCTACCTCTTTCTTCTGTATCTTCAGTCCCCTTTGTGATTTTTGTAAGAATTCCGCCACTAAAGGTCATTTTAATACCTGCATATAAAAATACTCCGGCTTTGTTGAGGTATAATTGACATACAATAAACTTCACATATTTGAAATGTACAATATGGGAAGTTTGAAAAGATAGAGGCACTGGGAGGAAAGTAGGGACTCGATAATCAACATATTCATTACCCCTAAAGGTTTCCTGTGTCCCTTTGTAATTACTCTTTCCCATTAGACAACCACCAATCTGCTTCCTGTCACTATTCGTTTGTATTTTTCTGGAATATATGAAATGAATGGTACAGTACCTACTCGTTTCAGTTTAGCTTCCTTTACTCACCATAATTGTCTTGAGACTGATCCATGTGGCAGTTTCTATCACACACTCACGTCTTCCTGTTTGCTGACTCACTATGTGAACACGCCTCATGCAACCAGTCAGTTGTTGGCTATTTGAGTTGTTTCCAGTTTGGGAATATTAACATTAGGCTCCCATGAACATTCATGTAAACACTTTCTTTGTCTGCGAGTCTTTATTATTTCTCTAGGGCAAATTTGCAGGGAGGGAATAGTCGGATCATAGGAGGGGTGGATGTTTACTATTTTCATAAGTAGCCACACTCATTCTAAGCCGTTGTACCATTTTACATCTCCACAGGTGTGTCTGAGAGTCCAGTTCTTTCATGACCATTACAAAGCTGGATTTGGTCAGTCACTTTAATTCTATTTTTTCCAAAATAGGTATAGTTGGTGTTTCTTTGTAGTTTTAATCTTTAAAACATTTTTTTTGGGGGGGGGGGCTGGAGCGATAGCACAGCAGGTAGGGCATTTGCCTTGCATGCGGCCACTCACTCCGGGTTCTATTCTCAGCATCTCATATGGTCCCCTGAGCACTGCCAGGAGTTAATTCCTGAGTGCATGAGCCCTGAGTAACCCCTGAGCATCGCCAGGTGTGACCCAAAATGCAAAAAAAAAAAAAAATTTTTTTTTATTGACTCACCGTGAGATACAGTTACAAAGCTTTCATGTTTGAGTTTCGGTCATACAATGATCCCTCCACCAGTGCATATATTCCACCACCAATGTCCCCAGTTTCCCTGTCCGCATCCCAGCCCTCCTGCTGGCTCTATGGCAGACGGTGTCCCTCATACTCTCTCTCTACTTTTGGGCATTATGGTTTGCAATACAGATACTGAAAGGTTATCATGTTTGACCCTTTATCTGTAGTTTTAATCTTTATATCCATAATGACTAATAGCATTTGGATAACTTTGCATGTGTTTAAGTGCTATTATTTTAAAAATTTTGGGGGTGTTTGTATTATTGTGAATTTTATATTTAATTATGGTTTTGAATACAATTTTTTCCCAAGTTTGTAATTTGCAAATATTTTGTTTGTGACTTGTCTTTTTTATTCATGCAGTGTTTGTAAAAAATTAAACTTTTTTTTCATGAAATGCCGCTTACTAATCTTTTCCTTTAAGAATTATAAATTTGATGTGACTTCTGAGAAACCATTGCCAGCCTAATGTCAAAAATTTTTCTCCTATGATCTCTCCTTGAAATTTTATAGTTTTAGAGTTTAGATATTTTATATATTAAGTCTAAGACCAATTTGGAGCTAATTTTATATTGTTTGAGGTATGGATCAAAGTTAATTATTTTATAAGGCAATTCAATTATTGCAGTATCACTTGTTGGAAAAGACTCTGCGTTATTCATTGAATTGCCTTTGTCTCACGAAGAAAATCGGTTGTCTGTCCATTGATTACTGGAGCTATATTTTAAGTCTTGGAATTTGTGGGGATTTATTCTATTATTTTATTCATTTAAAAAGTCATTTGACTTCTCATTCTTGCATTTCTCCTATGGCTATCAGAATATTATGTATTTCTAACATAGTAAGTCTGCTGGGGTCTTAAGGAGAATTGACATCTTTGTCAGATGGAACATAGTATGTGATCCATTTGTTTTATTTTATTTATTTATTTTTTATTTGGGGTCACACTAGGCAGTGATCAGGTATTGGTGATCAAATGGGGCACCAAATATTGAACACAGGTTGACTGCATGCAAGCAAGAGCCCTACTTACTGTACTATCACTTTGATCCCCATCCATTTATTTATTTTGACCTTTAAATTTTCCAGTTTTGTTCTCAGGTTTTAGCACCTTTCCCTTATTTTGTCAGATTTGCTTCCATGTAGTTCCTCCTTTGACGATATTAGAGAAGGTAAATAGAATATTTGATTTCCAGCTTAATGGCAATGTGTAGAAATATTGCTTATTTTCAGATATTGATTCTTTATTGCAATCTTGCTGCACTCACTCATTTATTAGTTATAGTATTATTTAGGGGATACCACCAGATTTTCTACATAGACAATTTTTCATCTATGAATAAAGGCAGTTGTAGTTGTCATTTACCCATTGGGATCATGCTCCTTCCATTCTTTAATTAGCCTTACTGTCCTGTAACAATGCCCACTACAATACAGAGGACCAGGGGTGAGCGTGAGCTCCTTTTTTCTCTAATCTGATAGCAAAAGGGGTGTTGGAGACTCCTTTTTTCACCTCCAAGGGTGGTTGGTTTCCCCCCACGAGTCCAGCAGCCAAGATGGTCAGGGAGCTGTACCAAGAACTCCAACAAAGGGGGGTGCTCAGCTTCCAGATGAGCACTGGAGGATTGAGACCAGCTCTGCTCTGTGACTTGTATGAAGCTTTCAAGCTAACATTTGTGCATGTCTTATGAAGCACTGCACTGTAGCACTGTTGTCCCATTGTTCATCGATTTGTTCGAGCGGGCACCAGTAACGTCTCCATTGTGAGACTTGTTGTTACTGTTTTTGGCATATCGAATATGCCACGGGGAGCTAGCCAGGCTCTGCAGGATACTCTCGGTAGCTTGCTGGGTTCTCTGAGAGGGACAAAGAGATTGAACCTGTGTTGGCCGCATGCAAGGCAAACGCCCCACCCACTGTGCTATCTCTCTAGCCCATCAGCCCATCTTATGAAGATTGCTGGGAAATATGGAATATCCTTACACAAAAATGCGAGTGAGAAGCAGACAACAAAATAGATGATGAAAACCAGGATCGAGACAGGAAAAGAACAGACACCACTCCACCCTCCACTCGGGGCCTTCACCTTCAAATCTGTGGTCCTCTGCCTGAGCCAGCCCAGTTGGGCATGGGTTGGAAGGCCCTAGCAAGCACTCTGTGTGGTGGTGTTTGCAGGTGCCCTGCAAGTGACCCTCTTCCCCTAGTAGTGCCCACGGAGAGAGTCATCACTTCCTGATGTGCCAATGATGCCACCACTGGAAACTTGAAATTGACCATGGTAAATGTCTACACCATGAAAACATTGCCAAATGCTCAAGTGAGAATCTCCCCCCACATCCAGAGCTGATAAAAACCATTTATCAGCACCCCACTGCATACTTAGTGTTAATCAGCATATCTGTACATAATCTACACAATATGCAACTATCGTCACTTTATTAGTGTATTCATATAGGCTAGGAGGTCTTGTATCTAAGAGGAAGACACAGACATGATTTTATATGTAATGTAAGATTGAAAAAATACCATCGCTTGTAATTTTGTGATTCTATTGATAGAGGCCTAGTCTATTTTCAGCTAGTTTAAAATGTGGAAAAAGCAGAGTTGGAGCAATAGATAGCACAGTGGGTAGGATGTTTGCCTTGCACGCGGCCGACCTGGGTTCAATTCCCAGCATCCCATATGGTCCCCAAGCACTTCCAGGAGTAATTCCTGAGTGCAGAGCCAGGAGTAACCCTTGTGCATCGCTGGGTGTGACCCCAAAAGAAAAGAAAATGTGGAGAAAACAATGCTGGACCTTAGCATTGAGGAGTACGGCATTCTTAAACTTCACTGCACTCACACAGAGCGCAACAAAGAAAATACTCAAGTCTCATCGTATGGTTCTGCTAGAACAGAAAACCAACAATGCAGTGGTTGGAGATTAAGAGTTTGAAAAGTGATCCCGTTTCCTAACTTGGGTGAAGATTCTGAGACTTCAAGTGGCCAAACCGAAGAAGCAGCAGTGTGACCATCTACTCTCATTTGTTTTTTATCGATATAATGTTTATCCATCTCTCTTTTTCAACCAGATATGTGTATGCTTGAGGATAGAACCTATACAGGTCTTTTTCCTCTTTTCATTCCCTGTACTGGGATAGTTTCCCAGCGCCTTTCATTGTAAGCGATGGAGAAATGTCGAGTGAAAAAAACTTGTCTGACTATCTGTCTATCTGAATTCATGAAGAAGGCATATCCATGATGTTAGAAATAGCAGAGCTTGACACAAGGAGAGATGGCAACAAGAAGCTATCACCTTTACAGTACTATGTCCTCATATAATAATACACATCATACTGTGATGGCTTAGAAATCAGATACATTGTGGGATAATCATTTTCCTCCTGACGGTCCCACCAGTGAAACCTGCATGCACCTAAGGAGCTGACTCCCAAAGGGTAGGGTGTGATATTTCTGAGAGATGAGTAGAAAGACAGACAGTGCCCAGATCACACTGAATGTTCTGTAGGTCCCAAGTGTTGCCTTTGGGCATCCTGACAGGAAGGGATTGTCTCTTAAGGACTGAGCTCGGGTGAGGGCCCTGCCAACATCTGCCCTGTGTGCCCAGCTCTTTCCCAGGCTGACGGAGAGCAACTGGAAACTCGTCTCAGACTACTTTGTTCCGTAGCTGACCTTTCCCACCAGGGTCCCGTCGAGCATATCAGCCTGAATAGATCTATTTGGACATGGTGGCTTCTTTCCTTTTCTCTTTTCCAGAAGCTGAAAATATCCCCTGATAGCTCAACGGAGAAGAATAAATTGTCCTCGTGTATTTACACAGAGGAGAAGATTTCCTTCATTGTATTTGCAATTTCGTTTTGTGCGACGACCTCCATTTTCATAATCCTTCATGGAGTATCATGATTTAAAGAGCTTTCTCTCCCTGCTGTTTCTGTTAAAAGGTTTTCTGGTGCAATTCTTGGAAAGTCAAATTCTGCATTTAAATGTTGTATTTTCGCAGATATAATATAAAAGAGGCCACACTTCGGGCGTGTTTTTCTTCCTGGGAGAGCAGCGAGCAATTCCACCCTTGTGCCTGTATTGTTAACCAAGCCATGAGCGTGTGCAGCAGCTTTAATAGCTAAGCAATTGCGGTTACAACTTGCTCATAATTACATCTATTTGCTAGCATAGACCCAAAAAGGCCAGCATTAGCCAGACCGGATAGGTAGGTGTTTGCACAAACAGAGTCATCCAGTGGATGGATGGGAAGGAGCCTACAACCACGTATGTCTCTCATGTCACAGACCCTTGCGAAGACTTGTCAGAAGTCAGTTTTTTTTTTGTGTGTGTGTGTGTGCTTTTAAAAAGGCTGGAGAGCAGATAGGGTGTTTGCCTTGCACAAGGCTGACCCAGGTTCGATTCCTCTGTCTCTCTCGGAGAGCCCGGCAAGCTACCGAGAGTATCCCGCCCACACGGCAGAGCCTGGCAAGCTACTGTGGCATATTCAATATCCCAAAAACAGTAACAACAAGTCTCACAATGGAGACATTACTGTTGCCCGCTCGAGCAAATCGATGAACAACAGGACAACAGTGCTCCAGTGCTATAGTGCTTCTAAAAATCACTTGCATTTGGGAAGCAGGGGAATTTATTGTGGGTGATGGATTTGCATAAAAATAATCAAAATATTAGGGATTTCATATGACATGATAGGTTGGTGGTCCCAAAGAGAAGGCTCCAAACAGCTTTAGAAATGGCCATTGTCCCATCAGAAGGAAGGCTTCTCGGGGAATTTGGAATAAAACAAGAGCTGTGCGCCAATGAAAGGATTTTAGATCTGCACCACTGAGCTGTCTCTAAGGACAAGGAGACAGCGGTGGAAATAACACTGTTTTTTAGTGAGACAGATGGGTTTGGTTCCTGGCTGGGGCCATTTATAACGGAAGAGACTTGGGAGAAATTACTCCTTTCCTTATCACTAAACTGGTTATAGCAACACCAAGCTTATTGGGCAGCTTTCTCATTTATTACTCACTTCCACTGTAAATAAATTTCCCAGCTGTTTGGGCCACTGCTGTACCCTCAGAACCTGGCAAAATTCCTGGACCATCAAATTTACTTGCTGATTTTTTTTTAAATAAATGATTGTGAATTACTCGACATACGCACCATTCAACAAATATTGTATTCTTTTCCCACTGCTGCTGTGATCATCATCACAAAATCCGAGGCAGAAAACAGCACAATCTTCACATTTCAGAGGCCTGCAGGCCAGAATTCCTAAAACCAGGGCGTCCAGGCTTGTGCTCCTGTTAGAATCTCCAGGGAAAACCTGGTCCTGTCTTTTCCTTACTTTATGGCCCTGCCTCCGGTTTCAAAGATAAACGCATAACATCTTCAAACCTTTTTGGTTTTTTGTCATTGCTTTCTTGTTATTGGGATCCCGCCAGGACAACAGAGTCACTCAGTGACCCAGGAAAAACTCTCCTTTCCGAGATCCTTAGTTAAATCAGCTTTAAGTGTAAATCTCCACTTGCTGTCTTGAGTACATATTCTCGGATTAAGATGTGGGCATCTTTGCAGGGTTAAATCTTTGTTTCCTCAAAGTCTCTATGCAGGAAAAATGCCCCTGATTTATTATTATTACTTCTTTTTATTTTTTGAGTGCAAATTTCTCTTGTGCCCTCCTAGCAATTAACTTACATGCTTTCGGAATATTCTTTGCCTCTCTAGCTATGGTGCAAGGATACCAGACACCAACTATGTCCCTTTACACATCAATGATAGCGATTTCTCTCACTTAGAGTTGGGAGAGTTAGGAGGGCTTTCCTTGGATTGAGGAAATGTTCTCTGCAACTTCCACAGGACATGACAGTTAATAATAAATGTTACGGGATTGGAGCAATAGTACGGTGAGTAGCGTGTTTGCCTTGTGGGACTGGAGCAATAATACAGCAGGGAGGGCATTTGCTTGCATACGGCTGACCCCAGTTTGATTCCCAGCATCCCATATGGTCCCCTGAGCACCATCAGGAGTAATTCCTGAGTGCAAAGCCAGGAGTTATCCCATGTGTAACTGCCGGTGTGACCCCAAAAGCATAATAATAATAATAATAATAATAATAATAATAATAGTAATAATAGTTACTGAAATCAGTTTGAAAAGGTGCCAGATGACATGCCAGTATCATACCTAAAAACAAAAGAATGTCTTATGGAAAATTATTTGTAATCAGCTAAAGAGCAAACAACAGTGCATATCATACATATCCTTGGAACAGGCTCACCAGGAAAGTGTGGTAGCAGTGTTGGGGGGTGATGGTGGTGAAAACCGAAGCCCGCCAACGCAGCCTGGTGTCGATGCTCCTGATCAAACTTTAGACACAGGGAAAGTGTCCTCGGGGCCTCACGCTTGCTGGGCCTCCCTCCCTGTGAAATAGAATTGAGTTGTGTAAATAATGAAACCATGTGTGAAATAGCCAAGATTGCATGTACGTTGTGGGCTGGGGAAAGGCAAAATGGTCATCAGACTCAACTCTTCATGTACTAGAGATTTTCTGGACATGAGTTCTACATATAAGGCATGGAAACTTTTCTGTACTGATGTCAAGAGAAATGTATTTTTATGTCTTTGGGAAGCTTGATGAGGAGCTTTCTTCCATGGAGCCCAAGAGGGCTTGCATTCTGTCTGCCCCTGTGTTCTCTGTGTCAGTTCCTCCTCCCCACTGGTGCCTCTGTGAACTTCTCAGCCCAGACCAGTATGCGCGTTTCCCTTTTCTCTCTTCCCCTGCGTGTTTCTTAGTGGCACCCGTGGCTGTCATGATGTCAGGTTACAAGAGGATATTTCACTCTCTCCTCCTAGACTGTTAACTTCTTAAAAGCAAGTTTATTTTCTCTTTGGATCCCAGAGGTTAACAGAATGCAAGATTTACAGCCCAGGCAGAGTCAAATTTGGTTGAATTAGTGCTACAGGTAATTGAACACAATGGATTCGCCTGGGGTGCCCCGTCAAGGGGATTGGGTTTGAGGTTTGTCCGAGCCATTTTCGAACTATGTGCGTGGGGCAGTGAAATTCCTCGCTCCGAGTCACAAGTTCCGGGGCCCTTTATGGCAACCACTTGAGGTTGTTTTGAGGAGAAAATGTGTGAATTATGGGAATGTATTATGCAAATATGAAGGGTTGTCTCACTGCCCTTGAAACCACAGAGAAGAGATCTTACCCTCTTCTATTTGGCAGCCCTTCAAATATTTAAAAGAAGAGAATCTCACACTCCATATCCCAAGTTGACATTGTGTGTGTGTCTGTGTGTGTGTGTGTGTGTGTGTGTGTATCCATGCTATGAGATGTATAGGAATAAAATTTCGGTTTCAAATATCTGCCCTTCTGCTCAATACTCTGTGATGCTGGACAAAGTACTAACCTCTCTATGCCCTGGTTTCCCAACTTTAAAAGAGGAACTAAAAAAAAAATAGAAGCCATTCATAATAGTGACGTGGGGGGTTGGATGAGATCTTATCTTGGGTATCAAAGCTTCAGGCCCTGCCTGACACAGAGTGATCAATCAAGTACTATGACTGCATGATTATCATTATTTCCCCCCACCCAGTGCTCTCACTTCCTTCCATAATTCTCTGAACCATTTCTTCTGTCATTATTCTCTGGGACTGACAAGGTCCATCTTGTCTTCCAAGTGAAGCTGATTTTGTCTTGAGTTATGTACAAGAAGCATCCAGAGGCTCCATGTGTGTCTAACAGGAAAGAACGCAAATATGCTGTTGGCATTTTCTAACAATGTAGAGACGGTAACGTCTGTGCCCCAAATATGCTGATGTTGTATCTCTTCAAAATTCTAGGTAAATAAGGTCAGCTCCATTTGTTGGACTAGATGGTCAATTTCTCAGAGGTCAGTTTGAAAACCATGAGTGCTCACTGTGCCTTCCAGGAGTGATATCCCTGGACACCTCTGGGCATGGCCCCCAAACAAAAGATGGAAAAGGAAAGGATGGAACATAGTAAAAGGAGCGGGGAGGGAGAGAGAGAGAGAGAGAGGGAGAAGGAAGAGGGAGAGAGAGAATAAGTTGGTGCTGGAACCCTCCTGTTTATAAAATAGAATTGGTTTGGCATATAGATAGCAGAGCCTGGTAGTCCCAAGACCCGAGCTGGCATTGTTTTATACCCTCCTGAAGTGAAAGCGTTTGCGTATTTGTTAAGTGTTTTCAAAGTGCCATGAGTCCCTGGGAGCCTTCTGCACACGCCTCCCGCCTCCCCCACCTCAGGCTGCATTTCAGGGGCTACTTCTACCAAGGATGCTGGACAAAACCCACACTTGCTGCACCCCAAACACCAAGCTGGGTGTCAGTGTGCCCTGGGTGCAGATTTGCAATGAACCTTGGTACTCAGAGGCAGCAAACCCGGCTTTATCCATGCAGAAGCAGACTCCATCCTGCGGTCTGTCCTCCGATTCTGTTCCTCCTCCAGAATATAATAAATTAAACATAGTATGAAATGCAAAAAGGTTACATTGAGACATATACTATTTGAAGGTTTAATTCATTTTTCTAGTGTATAAGACACAAGGTTATTAAATTTTTAAAGCAGTGATCTCCTAAACTCTCTACTTTATGAGGGCTTTCTTCATAAAGATAAATGGTTTCCTTGCCAAATCAAATGCAGATTTGAAACAAATTAAGTTAATGTTCAATGGTACAAGGTAGAATGGATGGAGGAGCTGTTTTATTTTGCATTGTAATAACCATACACACCTAAATCAATAGCTGTGGAAAAAAGGCAATAATATCACGTAACTGCAGGAAATGAAATATAGTGGCCGGGTGGGGGGGAACGGGCTGCAAAAAGAAAGGGTTTATATTGGAATAATGACATTTCATTAAACAGAGAAGGAGTGCTATTGAAGAGAAGTCCATAGCAGTAAATTCTATTTCTTATAATAACACTTGAGACGAGTTAAAGTTGGCTGGGTATTGTGATAAAGGGTAATGCCATCGTCCCCTTGTGCATTGTGCTGTAATTTCATGTTTAAAGAAAACTGAAGATATTAAAGAGGCAGTGCATGTTTTCAGAAGACAGGCTCCTTCGCCTAATCTTTGGCTTAATTTGGTACAAGGTCCAATATCTGTCTGGAAGTCAGTAGTCGACGAGGAAGGGGACCCCTGGCTTATGAAGCAATTGTGTTTGGATGCGAGCCAACAGATTTTCTTGTTCTCCTTTGATTTGGGGGGAGGCAGCGAGGAAGAGACAAAGGGATTGGCTAGTAAGGAAAAAGGCACTCTGAGAAAGAGGAGGGGGTGAGAGCGAGAAAGGAGAGAGGGAAGAGGGAAGGGGCCGGACAGACGCTGCAACAGCTACAGCTCTGGCACGCAGCGGACCAGACTCCATCTCAGGTGTGCGGGCTTCTGAGCACCTGCAGGAGTTTTTGCTGAGCACCGAGCCGGGAGTAAGCCCTGAGCACTACCAAGTGTGACCCCCAGACAAGAAAAAGGGGGGAAAGTCGAGGAAGAAGGGAGGGAGAAAGGGAAGAGATGAACTGCTTAGTCCAGTGGGGCCCTACTTGCCTTTAGTCTACAGAGGCCCTGGAGCACTGTCGTCCCGTTGTCCATTGATTTGCCCGAGCGGGCACCAGTAACGTCTCCATTGTGAGACTTGTTGTTACTGTGTTTGGTCCAGTCCCACTAGACTCAGGGCCCTCCCTGTGGAAAACCCGCTTGAGTAAGCCATTGGCAGCTTCCCACGCTGGCTCTGCGGAGAGGACACAGTGACCGCACCGGCCGCCTGCACTCTCCGGCTCCTGGGCCGCAGGCTCTGCTCTCTCGGGCTGGAACGGCAGCTGGAGCTCAGCACGGGCACCAAGGGGCCTCGGTTTGCCGCTTCCCCTGGAGCTCTGGCTCTGCTGCACCCCCAGAGGTGCCTGGGCTCCTTTGAGCCTGGGGCTTCACGGAGTCGGGTCCCAGGGAACCTGCTAAACTCCAGCTGCATCTCAACAATCGGTGAAATCCAAGCGGAGCCCGTGGGCCTCAGCAGCTCTGCGCTCTGGGCATTGCCCTGTTCCTTGGTGTTCTCATCTGTGCAATGGCACCCACCCACCAGGGACAGTGCTGGGTTGGAACGCAGCTACTAGTACGTATTTGTTCTGTGAAACATTTGATAATTGCACCATTTTAGCTGCCATTGGCACCAGCGATCTTGTCTTCATTTACTGAGATGCATAACAAAGATTATTTTCCCTGATTTCTTTTTTTTTCTTTTTCTTTCTTTTTGATTTTTGGGCCACATCTGGCAGTATGCAGGGCTTACTCCTGACTCTGCACTCCGGGTTCACTTCTGGAGGTGCTCGGGGGACCATGTTGGGTGCTAGAGACTAAGAGAGAGACGGGGACTTTCTCTGCTGTAGAGCAAAGCATCGACTCTCTCGTCTCCCTCCTCTCTCACTCCTGGGGTGAGTGAGGCCCGTGGGGGATGCCCTCAACCCAGCACCCTTTGACTCACTTCAACTAAGTCCTTTGCAGCACGGAAGGGCACCATCCTAGGTTTTGGGGTGCATGCACTGGCATCCTGGGGGCTCATTTTCCTGCCTGCTGCAGGTTTCAGAGACCAGACAGCCTCTTCTACAACAAGACAACTGGCACGTAGAACTGTGCAGAAAGCAGTTGCCAACGGCTTTGGGCAGAGAAGCTTCCTGGGCATGGTTTTTATTTGGGTCTGGGCCACACTTGGCAGTACTCAGATCTTACTCCTGACTCTGTACTCAGGGATCACTCCTGGTGGTTCGCAGGGAACTATACGGGGTGCCAGGGATCAAACCTGAGTCAGCCAAAAGTAAAGAAGAGCCCTGCCCATTATACTACCTCTCCGGCCCCTCTGGGCATGTTTATAGAGAAAAGGGGGTGGGGGGAGGAGTTCCTTATCACCTTTCATGAGAGAGCATTTCTCTTGCAGGTAAGAGACGCCAGTCCCGATGCTCTCTGCCCCTCATGAAACTTTCTGGCTATTCACTCATTTTGCCAAGCACCCGAGTTCTGTAACGAACAAATCTGGTCTTTCCATAACCCAGCAAGGCTTACCTCCAGCCTGCCCAAGGCCCTGGAGATGTTCCCTCCTGTCCCTCAGACAGCTGAGATTTGAACCCCAGTTCTTTTCCAAAGTTCCTGGAAAAGAATCCCTCACTTTTTTCCCCAATGGGACTACCGGGCATCAGTCTTCTTCTCCGCCAGATGTGGCAGATGCGGAAGGAGTGGAAGTCATCGTGTCTCTCTCTCTCTCCCTCTCTCGCTCTCGAATACCGGCAGGGTGGGACATGTGAGCTGGCCAGAGCACTGGGTCATTTGCTCTCCTCTCGCTGCTCTTGAAACAGCAGGCCAGGGAAGAGCAAACGATTTCCCCTCGAGACTCACATCAAAAGGTTACAGCAGCCCCGGGCCAGGAGGCTGTATGCCTGGGATATTATCCAAACACCTCTCACCCTGTGTTTATCTGGGAGAGAAGGGGGCCTTTGATTCAGCCTCATTCCTGGGACTTAATTAAAACCCAGTTCCCTCTTTTATTCAATTTATGAGGCCTAGCTGGCAGGATTAAGCGATTATAGACAAAAAGCCCCATTTGTGAAACATTTCTAAACTCAAGCTGTTACGCTGCTTACTTGTACTCCATTAAATTAATAAGGAATGAATCGGCTGATCCATTATGAATAAAGCAGTGGGGAGCCTCGGCCTGGTTCCTACTTCGAGCTCCCTCCTCGGAGAACATTTGAGTAAAATGATTATGTTCATATTCATTCAATTGGAATTCTCTAAAAGTGCAATGCATAAATTACTCTAAAGACACAGAGTTTATCTTAAACATTAACTAGGAAGGGGGAATTAATAAGACTATTATAAAGCCATTAGCATTCAGCGTATTTACCTACGACAGCACCAGACCCGACCAGATTCGAGCCTCCCTTGCAGCGTGTGGGGCGACCAAGCCAGACGATTTCAGCTCGCAGTTCATTTAAACTCCTAAGCTGCTCTTGAATATCCCATTTTTCTATTAGCTGCCTTTTCAGGAATTCTCAGTGGGAAATTGACTTTTTGTTAGTTCCTGTTATTGCCACCACAAACCTCTCTCCAGCAGTTCTTACACTCCTGTGTCCCCAAGTACAAATGCCTTCGCTCTCTCGGAGACAAGAACCCAGGGGCTAAATGAGAAACGGTGGAGGTGGGACTTTACATATTGAGGTGCACTGAAGCCAGTGGGGGGGTATTCAAGGCTTTTAAGTTGGCTGTAAGTCCAGGCTGTTTTGAGAGCATAATATGTCTGGTTTTAATTTTTGTTTTGTTTTGCTTTTTTTTTTTAAATTGAGGCAATATGGTTGCCATAGTGTTAATGTTTATGATTTCAGTGCACAAAGCTATTGTTTTTCCACCAACATGCCAAGCACTTTCCACTCCTGGGTGGATGATGTCTCTTTAAAATCACTGTCACTGTCATTGTTATCCCGTTGCCCATTGATTTGTTCAAGCGGGCACCAGTAACGTCTCTCACTGAGAGACTTATTGTTACTGTTTTTGGCATATCCAATATGCACGAGTAGCTTGCCAGGCTCTGCCACGCGGGCTCCATACTCTCGGTAGCTTGCAGGGCTCTCTGAGAGGGGCGGAGGAATCGAACTCGGGTCGGCCACGTGAAAGGTGAATGCCCAACTGCTGTGCTATCGCTCTTTAAAATAATATTATTTATTTAGTTTGGGGGAACTCCTGAGTGATGCTCTGGAGGCCCACAGGTAATTCTCAGAAAACTGGGCTGATAGCCAACACAAGGGCCTGAGGATATGGCACTCCTTGGGCCCTGTGGTGCTGGGGACACCCAGGCCACCCCTGGTGTGCTTGGGGACCTCCTGGGCTGTACCCGGTGGTGCTCAGGGGCCATGTGGGTTGGGCACCGGCGAGGCCCAGCCCCAGGGGGTCTCTGAAGCTCAGTCAACTCTGTGTTTTCCAAACTAGAAACTCCTGATATTTGGGGCTCGGTGATTCTCGGTTGTGGGGATTGTCCTGTGTGTTGAAGGACAGCCGCCACCTGCTCCCGTCCTACCACACCCAGGAACAAAGCTGCCCCCCTTCTCTGACCCTCACTCTTCCCTCCCCCAACAGTCGTGTCGGCCCGGGAGTGTTCCCAGACTTGGCAGCCTGTCTTTTAGGGAAAGGCTCAACCGCAGTTGGGTGAGAATTGCTGCCCCCTTGCTATGAATCGGGGGGCAGGGGACACGCTACCTCTTTAGAACTTAACGTTTCTTCCTATAAAATGAAAAAGCTTTAAAGGATTTCTATGATCCTCCAAATACGAGGTAATGGGACATCTGTGTGCTTACTGAGAGCTGTTTTTCATATCCTCCCTCTGGGAGGAGAAGGGGCAGAGCAGCTGGAAAGATGGGCCACATTGTTCTCTAAACTCACTTTTCTCTCTCTGCCCCCTTCCCTTCCCCCTGCTCCTCATTTCCCATCCCACTGCTGAGAGGTAGATTAGAAACCACCCGGGGGTCCCACGTGCTTTCAGTCTTTGCCCACCTATGTTTGGACCCTCCATACAGTCAGCCTCCCGCCTGAGGGATGCCCCAGAACCAGCTCAGCCCGCCCCTCAATGCTTTGTGTGACAATAGAGGTGTTGCCCTTTCACTGTTCAGGATTCACACACAGACACACACACACAGACATGCAGCCATGCAAGCATGCACACACACAACACACACATTTCCTATACCCACATATACACATATTTACTCAGACCCACACCCACAGGTACACACATACTCACACACACACACACACACACACACACACACACACACACATGCACTCAGACAGGTTTCCATAATTCTCAACAGATTCCAGGGCTGGCAGCCCTGTCACAAACAGGGGGAAATGTCCCCTCCTCCTGGCCATCCCAGACTGGAGAAGGTGAGTTCACTCTCTGTGGCTCCGACCAAACCCTTACTGCCAGCACAAGCACATCTTCCAGGCCCCTGTCCCAGAGCCCGGGAGGGAATATTCTGAATCGGGGCGCTGCTTCCTAGTCAGCCTACCGGGAGGGGGAGAGGACAGGTGGGGACAGTGACAGGAGGCATGGGGTCTGTCTCTGCTGTTTTCCTGCGCGAGGCTGATGGGAAACTGAGTCTGTTATTGGCTTGAATCGCAGCTCTGGCTCCAGAGACTGACACAGGCACATCCGGTGAGAGGCAGGAACTTATCTGAGCCCCGACTGCCTGCAACCTAGTCCTAAACTCTGACCTCAGCGTGTCTCCTCAGTATTTCTAACCGAGCAAAACCCAACTTTCACCCCCACTTTGCCTCTCAGAGCTTCGATTGATCAGTGCAAAGCCTTCTTGATGCTCAGAGCTTTGAACTCTTCCATTGTCCTTCCTCCTTTCCTGCAAACAGCTTGTTAAGCATCGGTGCTGTGGACTAGCTTTCCTTTTCCTTCTCTGGGGTTTCCACCCCCCCAACCCAAGCACCCCCTTCTCCATTCTGAGTCAACAGCTCTTGTATCCTGCTTATCATCAGAATTTAAGAATAAGGAGAGAGCGAGCCAGGTGACTGGATCATGGACCCCTTGGATGGCTCACCACTGGTTAATTGGAAAAATGCAGTAGTTGGCCTCATCTGATGCAGAAAAAGCGGCTGGGTCAGCTCCAAGTCCACACCCAGGGACTTGGTGATCGATTGCACAGGGTCAGTTCCTAACTGACACTTCTCAATTGCAAGCGTTTGGGCAAGCGACTTAAAAGCTGAGTCTCTGTTCTCTCCTCTGCTGAGTCTTTCTGCAGCCCCATGCTGCAGAGGCGTTAAGGAGAGACAACTTGTTAAACGATATTGGATATTGTTCTGCAAGCACTTATTAAAGGGCCCTGTGAGTGGCCTTGGCACACCCTTTAAACACACAACTAGAGTTGGGAGGTTTCCCCTCCAGGAGGCCCCTAAACTCTTCATCCCCAGCCCAGTGGGAAGGATTAAGGCATTCTTTCTTGAAAGAACTTACATGTACATATGGAATTGGCAAAAGCCGGGCTCCTTGGCCCACTTCCAAGCAAAACTAATCATCAGAAACTTCATGCAGATTTACGATGACTCTTTCTCTAACAGGGTTAGGCCCAAGCTGCTGAGATGGAATTAAAAGGGGCTGCTGCAGGCAGAGAGGGCTCCGGCCTTGACAAAGAAGCATTTCAGACAGGGTGCCTGGTGGGGAACTTGGACTCTGGTTTGGCTGTAAATTAATACCCAGTGTTGAGACCCCCTAATGCCTCTTCCCCGAGATGCTTGCGATGGGCACTCACGACTGGGCTATGGGCTTTCACTCGGTACCAATAAAGAGAGGCACCCGGGCACTTCTCAATATGATGTGCCTAATCCAAGACATAATTTGATTTTGTGATGGCTGGTTTATCTCAATGACACCAGTTCATCCTTAGGAGTCTCACCGTGAGTGGAGCGGAAATGGAAACAGTGCCCTGAGCCTGGGACCCAGATCAGATGCCAACCGTGAGATCCGTAATGGGCCACACCCTTTCTCCATGCCCACGTTCCCCTTTCAGAGACCAACTGGACTCATAACAGATGATGGAAGCTTAGTAGTCTGCCACTATGGGGCTAGAGAGAAAGCACAGCAAGTAGTCCTCTTGCCTTGCACGCGGCCGACCCAAGTTCAATCCCCGGCATCCCATGGGATCACTGGAGCCCTGCCAGGAGTGATCCATGCATGCACAGCCAGGAGTAAATCCCTGAGCATAGCTAAGTATGGCCCCAACTCCCCCCCTACCCTTCTGTATACCCATAAAATAAATTACTTTCTACCCACACATAGCAGCACTGCATTATTAATACTAAAACACGAGCATAGTTTACACAAAAGAAATGTGGTTTTGGAAAGTGGAGAATGGGACAACCAGGTTGGCGTTGCGAAATGGCAGCGGTTGGATAGCACTCAACTCTGGGTTATGTCCTACGCTTGGTTAGATGCTGGCTTTGTAGTTTCCCACTGTCCCTCGCAGTGACCTCGGGCCTCTGTTATTCTATCATGTATTTTCCAGTTCATGGATTATAGCTTGAAATCCCTATACTGCCCAAACTCTTCTAATTGAATGATTGGGGACTTTGAGGATCAGTTTTGTGGACTTGTCTGAATGAAAATAGACTCACAGGGTAAATGTTTTAAGTAAGAAAAGTCTAATATTCATCTACCAACAAACCTAAGACACTTGATATTCAACTGCTCTGTTTTGGCAGCCGACTGAAGCGTGCTGGCTGGCTTCTCCTAGAGAGACAGGATGAACATCAATTTGATAGAAGGGAGACAGAAAAGAAACCAGCAAACAGCCAGATTAATGCTATTAAATCCATGTCTGAGCAAATCCAGTGTCTTACAAAAAAGAGTTTATTTTTAAAAAGAGAGAAAGAAAAAAGTGCCATCTATGGGGAGCGACTCTGGCCAAGAGTTGCCATTTCAGCTGGGAATGGGAGATGGAGAAGGAGAGCAGAGAGCCTGGCTCTCAGGGAGAGAGGGGTGCCCGGGGGCTGGCGGGAAGACCCAAGCCAGCACCCAGGGTTCAAGGACTCTGGGTGGCTTTTTCAGAGCTGCTGGGACAAACGGACGATGCCATTAATGGGTGCCCAGCACAACATGGCTCAGATTTGGGGAACCCAAAGAGATGCAAACAATTATAAGGAGAACCCTGTCCTTCTCACCCCTCCCAACTTTCTATCCCCCATCACTGGTCGCCCAGGGGCTGATGCCTGTGAAGGCGGCATGATGGAAGGAAGCTTTCTTTTCCTGCAGTGGATATGAAGGGGTCACTGGAGGAAAGAGAGGTCACAGTTAATGAACGCGTTCCACGAGAGAGGTGTTCATGGAATTACCAAAAATATCTATTGGAAGCACACTATGTAAAAAGTCGCAGAGCCTACGTGTCTAGGTTGATGGGTTTCAGAAACTAAACCACTCACTGGACTCAAACACCGCCCTGATTTTGAATCTCAAGTAAATGAAAACTTAGCACGAGGTGAAACCCTCTTTGGTGCTCCGGCATGTTCTGGAACTGGCTTCTTTTGTTCGCTTTCGAGACCTTCCTGGTGCTGCTGCCGGAGTACTCGTTCATTTTCATTATGCTTCAGCCATCCAGTCTGCAAACACAGCAGCAGGCGCTCTGGTTACTAGTGATGGCCTTCTGGGTTCCTTCCGGTCGGGAGTGACTGTGAACGGACAGCCATTCCATTGCGACATTCCGATGTTGCATCGGACAGTCTTGAAAATATCTCCTCGTGCACGCCTGCTGCCTTTTGATGCGGCATCTAGCCAGCAGTCCGGGGCTGCTTAAATACATCCAGCCAAACGTTCCCCACCTCCCCTCTCCCTTTTACATAAACTCATCGGTAGATAAGAAAATTAGGGTTTGGAAAGCACTGTTGGCCCCTCCAGGTCACAGAGGCCTTGAGTAAGTGGGCAGAGCTGGCGTGTGAATGAACTTGCCTCTGCCCTGCGTGAGGAGAGACCCTTGGTGGAGTGGCCCCGCTAACCTGCTTCTTCTCTGTCAACCCTTTCCTGATTCAGCTAGAAGTTAATTGTGCCTCTCTCTGCTCTGACGCACCTTTTGGGTGTCTCTAGGGCCCCTTATCTGGACCGTTTTTACAGCTGGGGAAGGAGGCTGGCTCTGAGCCCCCTGGCTGATGGGACGAGTTTCACCACTTAGTTTGCATGAACTTGGGGCAAGTTGAAACTCTCTGGCTTAGCACCTCCCCAGGAGCTCAGCAGCAGAGACAGTCGAGTGGGCAGTGGGTGTGCAGAGAAGGGCCCCCGTCTGCTCCCACACAGAATCCGGCAGTTTCCACTAGGAGCTTTGTCACTGTCCCTGAATCTGCTCCATCTCCCTCAGTAACACCTTCTACTTGCTAGAGCGCCAATGAGCTTCCTTCTTCCAGAGATCCCGGTCTCCATCAGCAGAGAGACATGAACGAAGACCAAACATGTGTGGGTCAACCATTATTACAAGGACCCCTGGGAACCTTTGCACTAACGGGCCCCTTGTTTCCATTAGGTGAACACAAGGGATTTTATTCTTTGTGAGCATTCTGGATGTAGTGCTCAGAGAGGAGAAGTAACTTGTCCAAGGTCACCAGCTTCTGAGTAGCAAAGGCCAGGCTCAGGATTGGGTCTGGGAACTCTCAGAACTTTCTTCTTCATTCCTACACATAGCATTTCCCTCCTCAGTCTGAGCCTTTATGGTACTTCTAGCATCTTCTATGTTCGGGATCACACCTGGTCGGTACTTCTCAGAGGTGGCTTGGAGCCGGGCAGCGATAAGGAAGTAAAGGCAAGGAAAGCGGATGGGGGTTCAGTGGGAAACCGTGAAGTCAGAAGCACTTGGAGCAACTGTGGCCTCCTATGGCCCCGTGTCCCCTGGCGAGACCCTGGGACGCCCAAGTGGCAGTTGAAGAATAGCCTCCCGCAGATCCTCAGAACGTGGCCTTGGCTGGCAGGAGTCTTGGAGAAGCAGGAAACCAAGGGCCTAGAAATAAAATCCCTGCGGATCTAGGGTGAGCGCTCGGCCCCGTGGCAGGGACCCTCGCAAGCAGAGACGAAGACCCAGAACCCCAGAGAGAAGAGGCCACGTGAAGACGGGGGCAGAGACGGAAACAGAGAAGCCACGAGCCACAGCAGGCGTTGGGCGCCCCTGCAGTGAGAAGACGCCTGTCCCGAAGGCCAGCCGCCACCGCCCTCAGCCCTGCAGGGCGTCACTTCCTGGTTCCAGGTGCTCAGTGGAGTGCCTTTGGTACTGGCCCTGGGACACGCATACCTTGGTGACTCTGTCCCCGCAAACCAGTGTCTCGGGACCCAGAGGGCACCTTCAGACACCTTCAGAGAAAGGGACATGCCCCCCCGCCCCCCCCCCCCCCGCTCCCGTGAGGTTCTAGGATTGAGGCAGAGCTTAGCCGTCACCTCAGGATGTCTTGACGGTCACAACTGGCAGGAGTCTCCAGGCCAACCCGTCCCCCATCTGAAGGACGGTCCCTCCGCGTGGCCCCTGGGGCCTGTGGACAGCTCCCCCGCCCCCCCCGCCCCCTCTGGGCTCCCCGGGTGCCCGCTGCCTGGGCGGGGCTGCACGGGGGCTTCTGGGACCGGCTCTCCCCAGTGCCATCCGTCCCTGTCGCTGTGCGTCCGCGCGAATCCCCCTCAGAACCATAAAGGCTCCGCGAGCGGCCCTGCGCCTCCATCAGCCCGGCCGTGATTACATTCCACATAAAAGCCTAAAAGCTCATTTGAGCCGGGCCTCCCCCTGGGCCCATTGCCTGCACTTTTATTGAAAACCCTGCATTCCTGAGTTGGGGAGCATGGACCGAAGGGACCGGGGCGGGGGGCCTCCGGGAGGCCCAGAGTGCCCCGAGGAAGACGCCCGGAGCCCCGGGCTGCAGTGATGCCTTTGCTCAAGGTCCTCCTCCAGCCCTGCTCCTGCCTCTGCTCCCCCAGACCCTGGGGCCCGGGAGGGGGAGCTGAGCTGCCCGTACCCCACTCTCGGAACACAGCCAGGCTCAAGGAGGGCAGCGTGCTCTCGGCCACCTCCGACCTCACAAGACCCCGCTGGCCTCAGCCCAGCAATGCACAACCCAGGAGCACTGAGTGATGAGCACTCCCTTCCGGCTTCCCTTTTTATTACTGTGTGGGGCACACGTGTCTGCTCTTCAGAGCCCCCCCATTATCACTCAGGTGCTAGAACACCACTTCTGCCCCTTGATGAGGACCCTCGGGTGCCCACACCTGTCTCCCCATCCTATTCCTGGGACCCAGGAGGCCGCTGGGCCAGCCGCCCTTCCCTGCTCACTCCTCTTACTTCAGGTTCTGCAGCCGCCTTCACCATTCTCCCCCACAGCCTGGGGTGGCTGGGGCACAAAGTCGGGGAGCAGGAGAGAGGCACCCCTCAGTGGACACAGGGGCAAGCTGGGGGCCTCACTCTCTGGTCTCGATAGACCCCGCTGGGAAGAAGCCACGGCTCTCTCCCTCTTCTCTGTCTCAAGGATGGTCCTGTTGAGCTATCCTGACTGGGTTTGGGCTTCTCCAGCCCTTCTCGGGAGAGAGGGGAGCTTCGGAGATATTTCCAGAGAGCACCCCGCTGCCTGGACTCCGTGGGCCGCTCACGTGAAAGGCGTTAGGGCGTCAGGAGATTGCTTTGCGACTCCAGCTCTAAAAATATTCCAGAATTGTGCACGCTGGAGGGAAAAAACTGTATTTTGAAAGTCAGTGAATGAGGCAACAGCTGTCAGTCTGAGATTTGAGTCCTTCCTCTTAGAAAGAGATTGCGTGTTTGTTGGCACATACGCAGGCACACAACCAGTGGCGGCCGTGACTCCAGGGGGGACGAGGGACTTGTTGGTGCTGCCCTGGAATCAGACCCAAGACTGTGGCACCGTCACTCCTACAAGGGAACCCTCGGCTCCGTTAGGGCAGCTGCTGGCAAGGACAGGAGGGGCTTCTGGGCAAACTGGGCCGCCAAGTCAGACTGGACAGCCCCTAACAGACGGGGTGGCGAGGGACACAGGGGGCGCTGGCTCTGTACTTGGTGTTAAAGGTGGAGTTATAGTTTCCAAAGACAGATCGGCTAAGTGGATGCTTGATAGGTGCTCATGGTTTTCTCTGTTCGCTGGCTTCTTTCTGATAAAGAAATGAGATTTTTTTTTTATTACATTCACATGAGAGCTTGTTTTCGATATGCCAAAAACGGTAATAACAAGTCTCACAATGGAGACGTTACTGGTGCCCACTTGAGCATATCGGTGAACAACAGGACGACAGTGCTACAGTGCAGTGCAGTGCAGTGCTACATGCACATGCTAAGTGCTACACACACACACACACACACACACACACATACACACACAGACACACACACACACACTCCCAAAACATGCCTGGGATGACCCTGGTTGTGGCAAACAGTGCTTGGTGGCAGGTCGGTCGCCTTCTCCTCGGGGAGCTGTTTGGCAGAATAACGCACCCCACCCCACCCACCGATGGGATGTGGGCCATCATCCCCGAGCTTCTTGAGGTTTCCTGCCTTGCGGGGGTCAAAGGACATGGTGGAAGTGGAGGATCTGAGACGAGGAGACTGCGCAGGAGTGTGCAGGGTGCGTCCCGGGTTTGAGAGGTGGCAGCAGGGGTAGGCGGTGGGTGGGCAGGGCACCGGCGTTCACCGAGTCTCCTCTGGAGTCTGAGGAAAGGCTGCCCTGCCGACACTTTGACCTTGGCCCCCGGGAGGCTGACCTTGGACTTCCGGCTGGAACTAAGTGGGGAGAACTTACAGAGGAGCTTGAGGGAACAATTCCTCGTCCAGAAATTCAAGGACACACAGAGAAACGCAGTTTATGAACAGGAGGCGTGAGAGGAGACAGGCGATAGGGAAGGGGAGAGGGGGCCGCGGGAAGGTCGCAGGGTCTGTGCAGGACCTGGGGGGTGAGGATTCCAGCGTGAGAGCCGGGGCCTGCGGCCCGAGTGGCCAGGGCAGGGGCTGAGTTCTGAATGCCAAGACGCAGGGCGCCGGGTTGAAGGGTGGTGAGCTAGAGAGATGTTTGCTCAGTTCCTTAGGACTGTGTCGGCCCAGCCCGGGCCCTCTTGCAATAGAGCGCGTCTCTCATTTGCAACCGTCAGAAGGAGCCATCTTAACCACCGGGAGCCAGCAGAGAGGAAGCTCTCGGGCACCCAGAGCTCTACTGTAGGACCATGCAGAGTGGCGCGGGGTGGGGAGGGTGGGGCCTGATAGGAAGTCACCCTGAGGGGTGGCAGTGACCTGGAGCTAGTCAGTTGACCGGGCGTGCTTGAGAGAGAGGACCCGCTTCTTATCTCTGACCCTTGGTGAGAAGTATCGCCTCAGCGCCTGTCAGAATGGAAATTCTGGGCATCCAGCGTACTCCAGAAAGGGCCTCCCTCACATCGCTTATGAATATCCAACCGTGGGCAGGGGCCCGGTGAGGGTTGAGCAGTGCTCAGGGCTTACTCCTGGTTTCGTGCCCAGGGATCACTCTTGGCGGAACTCAGGGGACCATCAGTGGTGCCAGAGGTTAAACCGGGGTTGGCCACATGCAAGGCAAGTGCTTTGACCTCTGTGCTATCTCTCTAGTTCCTGAATCTTCAATTTGCACATGGGCTTTGGGATAGTGTCAAGATTTGGTGGCATAACTGTGGGACAGAGATTCCCAAACATATCTGGCCTACGTCCCCCTGTTCAGAATAAAAGGAAAAAGGGTCGAAGGAAACTCACCGACTCCACCCTACAAGAATACCTTCCTTAAGTGAGCAAACAGGAAGCGTCTGCCAGTCGCACCCAAGGCTGCTCCTGCTCTCTCCCCACTCCCCACCACCCCAGGTCCTGTGGGCTGGTGGTGGTTGGGGTGGGGGGTGCACACTGTTTCCCGCTTTGTTCAGGTGTCACTCTGGACTGCCACTCACTAGCTGAGCTTTTCCCACCGGGCCTTTCCCACTCGACCGGGCCAGCCCCAGCCCCACACATATCCTTGAGCGTGAAGGTCATGGGGCAAGGTACGGAGGGAAAGGGCCATATTGCAGAAAATGAGCAATTCCATTCGCACCACGCCGGCGGGGCGCCCAAATGGAGCTATTTTGCAGGCCGACTACCACGAAGGCCCGCGCTAGGAGAGTGAGCTTGGGGGAGGCAAGGAGAAGAGGGGCCCATCCGTGTAGAGAAGATAATTGAATCCATGGGAGGTCGACTGGGGCTCATTTCACACGGAACCGCACAACAGCACATGGCGTGCTCAAAGACAATGCAGGCCTTCCAAGAGCACCGCGAAGGGGAGCGCGTTTCTCTATTAAGGGCGCAACGTGTCCTAAGTGAGACGCATTGTTATGCCCCTTCTTCGCAGCCACAGCCTGGAAATAGCCATAAAAGAAATGGAGTATATTTGCCTTGTTAACACAGTTTGTATTACATATTCATAAACCATTTTGTGAAACTGCAAGGGAAAGATTCAATTGTCTTGGAAGCTGATAATGGCCCAACAGCCATCCAGAGAGCCTGCAGCATGCTACGGAATTAGCTGTGCAATGAATGAAATGCAACGCCTCTAATAAACCCATTCAGATATAAATTATGGCCGAGGAGATGCAATGTTTGTTAAGCAATAAAGCCTGCCACCCTACATGGGAAATTGAATGAGATTTATCATAAAATATGGCGGAGAGTGTGCTAAGAATCTGACTCTCCAAATTGGGCTTAACCCAGCGAGCTAGAGAGCTGGCTTGAGGAAACCGAGCAAAAGGAAGTGGTGGCCGCAGGTCCAAGGGGCATTTTGACACTGTGACCCCAAATGCCCTCAATCTCAAGCATTTCCACCAATGGTATTTGCATTTGAAAAAAAAAAATTTTTAATCTGTTTTGAGTTTTCCTTTGAGAAATTACCCAAAATGTCTTGGGTTCTGGGAATACAAATTTTGACCAGTAATTGACTTTCTGATGGTCTGGGGCAATACTTGAGTTTGGAGACAGGGAACTTGTCCAAGAGCTGGACTGGGCTTTTGGTTTCCCTGGAAAAGCTAGAGGCTGCTGTTCCCCGGGGAGGGAGCTGGCTCCAAGACCACAGGCTGGCTCTCTGGGTAGGTTCTCGAAGGACATGTGGGTTTTTTTCCCCTCAGAAGACTTCCCTTGGATCTCATGCACACCCACAAATGACTGTGAAGGCTTGTTGCATATTATCTTCCTGGAGCTGGAACTTGGCTTCATCTCAGACTCCACTATCTGGGTGGGGGGAAATTATCAAATCAAATCAAACAAGAATTGACCCAGTGTGCTACAGGGTTTCTGGTATTGTTATGTGAAAATAACTGCAAATACGTTATGGCTTGACTTGAAGTCAATATTTTCAGTGTATTGAGAACAATGAAAAATGTCTTAGGAATGTATTATAGTCCCAGGGTTGGATTAAGAGTGCTTGGAAGCAAAAGGAATTTTGGTCCTGCTAATAACATTACCCTGAAATCTAATGAAATAATCTCCCTGAGCCAAGGTTATGGCATAAGCTGATTCTTTTTCCATTTGCTGTTAAAAATAAAGTAGACAAGTACCCCCTTTGGTCAGTTCATCACTTGGTCCATATATCATTAAACGGTGTTTCAAATAGAAAAATCATATGTCGTAAATAGCCCGTTTAATAGCTTTTCAAAATAAAGATTGCGATCAGCCTTTGGTGAAATAACCAGAGAATTTGAATTCAAGGAGTTTCAACACATTCCCAAAGAAATTCACAAAGCACATGTCGCAGAGTTGCTCCTGGTCGTTTCTGCCTCTGTGTACTCTCTCTCCTTACCGTGAATGTATCAGTGTGCAGTCTACAAATATTATATATATAAATATATGTGCAGTGCTTACATTTAAATATACATATGCATATTATTAGAAAAATTATCAACACTTATCAGGAATACATCTACATATTTCTAAAAGGGTCTAGGAAGTAACAGGAGGATTAGAATCATCAAATGCTGCTTGTTTGAGTCCAAAAAATTGATAATGCATCTTTCTTTCCTCTCATAGAAACCCATTTCCCACAACTTTTCCCCCTGCCAAGAAAAAAATAACTGGGGCACAATTGGGGAAGTTGATCAGGGTAGCAGGTACTGAGGTAACCTAGACATTCTCAACTTCTCTGGAGCCCCGTGCTAAGGGCCTGCACTCGTGTGACTCCTGGTGGCTCCGTACCTGTCAGCTCATGCGATTCCCACACAGTCCTCTGCTTCCATTCATACCATAGTTTTCCTGAATCAGAAAAGAGGAAATTACCATGTCATTAGAAATCTAGATCCTCCCACGGGCAAGCAGTAGATACCGGGAATCTAGAATGATTGAACAGGTTTCCCTGTCCAGAGGTAAATTTTTCAAGGTAGAGCAAACTAACAACTACCCAGGCCTTTTCTCCCTCTTCTTGCCATCATTCTGTGAACTTTCCAGAATCTTTCACCAAAGGTGAACAGCTGAAACCTACCCAGAACCCCTATTCTGCAGACATCCCGTACGACATTCGGTTCCCTGCTGATGGACCATGGCTTCAGAGATGGGCCTGTGGAAGGAGGGTAGGTCAGCCAACCAGCAGTACTGGACACTCAGAAACATTACTCCAGTTCACTCCCTTTACTGGTCAGTGAAAGAACGGGGCATATGGACTCTGCTTTCTCGGCTGGTCGTTCCTTTCTCTACACCTACCTATCAGAATTATCTGATAGGTAACAGCAATAGCTTCCATTCTCCCTCCCTACCAAAGCTAAGTAACTTTATGCATGAATTAAATGTAGAGCTGAGTGTCCCCTGTTGGCACCTTCTGTAGAAGGGAGATCGTGCTGAACCTGATATGTGTTGGAGGGGATGAAGTGCTGATGGTTTCCAAGTTCTGGTTTATGATTCTGAATGAGTGCGACCAATAAGGATCATTTAGTGTAACTTCTAAACCATCTGGCTTTTATGGAAAGACTGGGGGACGCGTCAGTCAGGCTGATTGCTAAAGCCTGGGAAGTGCCAGGGCCTCTGTTTCTACTAAAAATGTGCACTCTAGGCTGGTTAGCTGGCATCACAGTAATGGTGTGACTAGGGCACCAGGCACTTGGAGAATGGTCGAAATTTGAGCTGAGAGTTTCAAAATCCAAGAGTAAAAAAGAATGTGCTTTCCTTTTGGAAGTCTCCTGGAGAGTATGTGTTGGCCCAGCCAATTATCCTCCTGACTCTGGGCACAGCCGGTCTGAACTGGACATCATTCAGTGTCCCTGAGTCAGTGTGGCCTCGTTCCACAGCACACGCTCTGCCATGCAGCACACGTGTGGGAGGGAAGGAAGCTAGGAGCTGAAAAAGTCAGGCATGCTTAAACGACAGGTCCTCGCTTGCTTCTTGAGGGAAATGCAGGAACCAAATGTCACATCCCACACTTACCACGTCAACACCTCATCCGGTGTTTCCCCAAAGTGGGCCGTACCAGAGTCAGGGGGTATGGAAAACATCTCGGGGTCTTGTGAGACCCTTGGTGCAACCTAGGGGTGGAAGTGCTTTCTGTTTGTTAACTTAAAGAAGGTAGATTCCGGTGGGTGTGGGGGGCACGGAGTGCTGCATAACTTTTTTTTTCCCCCCCAAAAGGGGGTGATGGGACTAATAAGCAGGGGAATCTAAGCTACTCCAAAGCCCAGGATCTCTGTGTAGCAGGATTTGGCTGGAGCTAGAAGTTTTCTCAAAGTTTTATTTATCTCTCCCTGTGCAATGAATTCTCCTACAATGCAGTGACTTCCAGCAACACCCAAACATCAGCGTGTGGGTCTGCAATTCAGCCAGGTTAGCAAAACTCTAGAAGGAGGGAAATTTTCCATAGGTATTAATGATAATAAATCTCTCACCTGGAAATGTGTGGGATAAGGTATTCTAGGAAGAGAGAGGATTGGGGGTGGGGAAAGATTTGTAATGAAAATGAATGGACAAAGCTGTAAACAAACACAAAGTCTCCTGATCTTGATGAGGTGGTGGGGGAGGGGGAGAGAAGAGGTAGATTAAATGGTGCGGCGGCTTTTACTCAAACTTTCCTCTGAGTGCAGAGGATTGCCGCAGAAGGGTTTTACACTGAAAGACCAGAAAAAAAAGGTTTCCTTCCTCGTGTTTCATTCTTGGGTTATCTCGTTGCCGATGGTCACCTAATACAGCCAGGAGCCTACTGGCTTGAAAGTCGGGGAATCCTGAGCATTTGAAGAATGTGCCTTTGAGGTCTGAGGTAGCCGTGAGAGTCTAGACTAGATATTGGGGAATCCCAACCTCGGGAAATACCTTGATTTCTCTGAGCAAAATCCAGATGGGTCTAGGTTTGCTTTGCAGCTAGAGTGAAGAGAGACTGATGCACAGCGTGGAGGCCACTTACTCCATCCCCACCACATGCAGGCTGTGAGCTGCTCTCCAAACATCTTCATGTTCGATCCTTCCCCCAGAAAAGGGCCGTCACTGGCCTGGGCTTTGCAGTCAAGCACGCTGGAGTCTCCGCTATCAAATGCCTCCTTGTCGGGCCGGGGAGCCACGCCACACGCCAGGGTCTCACGGGGACCTTCTCTTTCCAGCACATTTCAAAGCCCAGCTCCTCCCCGCCTCCTCCCAAAGGGCCCCCTCCCGCCAGACACAGCACAGGGATGTGGCGTGAAACCCGGCGATCAGTTCCAAGATGTTGTCTAGAACTTGCAGAAACCGGAAATCGCAGGGTGGGTGGGAGCCTCACTGGCTCCCAACAATGATCCTAATGAGCAATTTCGTGATGAGCCGAGCACATGCTGGTGGGTGAGGGGACGTCTGCGGCACAGACCGCCTTTGGCGCACATTTGTATCATTGTTTGGTGTCTGTATGCAACTGGAGATTTCCAAAATGTTATCCCAGGAAGTGGATGAATGGCTCTTTTTGTTTGGTCTCAAGCAGCCAAATGTTGGCCTCAAGTAACATAACAAGAAGGGGGCTTCGGAGGGTGCTGGGGTCTGTATCGTGACCCCAGCCCTGGAAAGCCACCAAGTCTTCCCACCTGGGCACCTGCCATCACTGAGTGCCTCTGCCAGCCCCACTTGGGGCTGCTTGAGACTGCGGACTCTGACCGCTGGGCACAGATCCTGGCGTTGTGTCCTTGGCTGCTGCCTGAACATTCCTGTTCTCCAGGGTCATGTGAGATTCATAGTCCCAAACTGCACAGACATAAAAGTAGCATCTCCCTCTGCCCCAAGTTCCTTAGTGATCAGTGTCTCTGGGGATGCCTGTTAAAAACTCGCTGTCCCTCCTTAGAAATTCTAAGGCAGCAGGTTTGAGGCAAGCCCTTCTGCACATGTGTTGTTCGGAAACAAAGTTCCAGGTATTAGTTACCACCGGATCGCCTGGAAGCCATGGGAGATGCGGGAATGCAGAGGGATTAGTGGGTCCGAGCCTCGGCTGGTTACTGATGCTGGTGTGCGGAAGAACTCTGTCTCAGGGGGTTGGGTTATCAGTAGGGATGTTTGGAGGCTCCCCCAGTGTTTATAACATGGAGCCAGTTGAGAAGAGCCTGCTTGGCCCCAAAGAAAGGTGAGATAAACATACCACTGCTTTGCAGCTTTTCATCTTCCTGAAGGAAACGGGGACCATGACAAAGAGCAAAAGTCAAGGAACTCATGTGAATGAAAGAGGCAGGAAAGGGACTTTCCCGAGGGCTCCAGCGCTGCTCACGGTTTCATCCTGGCACTGACGCTCTCTCAGGGGCTCCCAACTTTGATGCTTTTTGTGTCTCTCCCATTCTTGACTGAACAAGATTATGAGTTTGGGGATCATGGGTTTCTGTTGGCTTCTCTCTTTCTATTTTTTTAAATTTCATAGAAGATTTACCCAAGATGTTACAGGTGTATATTATTTATCCTATAAGACTAAGAGCATAATTATTATAAATAATTCCATATTTTATGTAGGGGAGATACCTCTCTATCTCTATGTAGATATCAAGTCCTGAATGACAATCAAAAACTAAGACAGCTGCATGAGCGGAAGCCAAGACAGAGACGCCGGGGCAGTGTGGAAGGGCAGTCTCTCTGCAGCTGAGTGGTCTGCATGGTTTGGAGGGAGAGGAGAGGACGCTGCTGCCGGGAGACACGGCTTGGCCAAACTGGGGAGGAGTCGACACCAAGATTTTCCAGGAGAAAGGACGACTCGCATGGAGGCAGGGCTAGACCCAGAGAGTCTCACAGGGAGGCCCTGGCGGTAGAAGATGCTGGAAGGTGAGCGTCCCACCACTGCTCACTTAATAATGAGGAAACAGGTGCAGAGAAGAGACATCCCCTTCTTTCTGGGCAGACCTTGGAGGGGGCAGCATCTGAGCTCTGCCCACCGATCTCCAGCCTCAGAGGGCCTGGCCCCGCAGAGAAGATGAAGACTCCAAGGCAGAAGCCTGGCAGTCTCCCCCAGCTGTACCACAGCAGCTGGCCGGGCCACTCCGAGGCGGAACATCGGAGGAGGGGCCAAGTTAGAACTCATGGGTGCCCCTTCCCAAGAGTTTCCCTTCCTGCAAAGGGCACGTGGCTACACACCCACCAAGCCCTCTCGGAGGTCAGCTCCCAAATGCATCTGTTCACGGTCCCCTCTGGCCTGGCTGGACACAGGAAAGGGCCCGTGACTCAGGGCAGGGTCACTCAGGAAGAGCAACTTGCTGTTACTGCAAGTTCCCACACAGTTCTCCAAGGAGAACGCTTGCAGCATGCTGAGTGCTGCTCCCAACGTGAAAATGGCCACGGGTGGGTGCAGCCTTTTGCTTTCCGAGTAGTTCCTTTTTGGGGTGGGGGTGGGCCTTACAGTGGGTGACAAAGCATCTCAGCTGGACGTGTCTGCTCTCGGGGACCAGATGCCTGAACTTTATATTTTCATAGACTTCTCATTTATTCTTCTCCCTCACTCTCTGTGCCACTGCGCCGAAGTAATGGTTGCCTTTTTTTAAAGTCAAATCTGTGATTGATCAGTTTCTACGCGATTCCATTTCATTTCCAGGGCTGAAAATTATAAGGCTGGGCTTTTAAATATGTATATTGTAATTTCTTGCTGTCAGCTCTTAAGCATTTGTAACGAAATGTCAATAGCAGTGGTGGTATATTAATAAGAACCTTCCTAATGATATATTAAACCGAATAGAAGCATCCCAACCTGGTTCCCTTGATGGGTTTATCCCATCTCTCTGTTCGGAGAACTCTCAGTGCCCTGTTTGAATAGAGTCATAGGTGCCTGTACTTAAGCTTGTGTGACCACTCATCCTTCCAAATCTCCTGCCCACCACTTACCCATTGCAAGATGCGGCTCAATCAGATTGAACTATAGGCGTCACCTCCACCACTGCCCCAGGGAAGCGCCTCCTGGGGCACAGAGGTGGAAGGGAAGTGATGTATGAATCGCCATCACACCCCCGAGCTGTGTCATGCCTCCTGTTGGGCCTACCCAGCACCCAGTGGCATGCGATCACCTCCCGGTCTCCACGGGACTGGGGCAGTGAGGGTCACACCACCCATGAAACCCCATTTCCAGTCTGACTTCCGAATGCTAGGTCTGCTATGGACATAGCCCTGCCCAGGGGCGAGCCACCAGGTTCCCCCCACTTGTGCATGCGCCCCTCCTGTCTCTGCCCGGGAACGCAGCTGCAGAAGCTACAAGAAGGCCTGGAGAAGTGCTTCGGAGAGTTGGCGGGTAGCAGCGGCCGGCAGCCGGGTGGTGAGAGCAGACTCGGGAGTGCAGCTGAATCTTCAGAGTTGGTGTGCCTCATCCCTGCCCTTCCTCCATCTAGGACCCACATTCGAACTCACAGCACCAAGGTGGTGGCGTGACCTAGACAGCACTGTGGAAGAAGCCAGGGAATTCCTGGGCTAGAGAGGGCCTGGACATCTGTCCTGATGAGACACATTTGGCATCGGAGCCTCGGGGCCCCGATAACTGTGGCTCGGTGGAGGTAGAGCAGTGCCCTATCGGGGGTAGAAACAGGAGGCTTCGTTCAAGCCACAGAATGTCCGAGAAAGACGAGCCTGCTCCAGATTGGCACCGAGAGAGCATGACATCTCCAGAGTCCTACCACCAGGATGTGGGTGTGGGAGCAGCGTGGGGAAGGCACAGCAATGTGTGTGTGTGTGTGTGTGTGTGTGTGTGTGTGTGTGTGTGTGAAACCCCAGGTTTGCGGGGATTCGGGGAGGCGGGCCCCAAAGAAGGAGCTTAGGAGAGGGGACAGAGCTAGAGAATTTCTAGAGAGAGGGGCGCAAGAAAGTCAGCTGCTTTCTTGTGCAAAAGTCCCTTGATTATCCCTCCTCACCCTCCTCCCCCTAACCCCTCCACACTCACACACACATGCACACTGGGCATCTACATTTCTGTACCGCCTGAAGAGCAAAGCAGACATGAGACTGAATTATGAGAGAGACCGACCCCCCCCCCCCGCCCCCGGGCCAGGTCCTAGAGCATGTATAGGGCAGGTGACACTCAGGAAAAAGCTAAAGGGCACCACAAAGGCTTTGGAAGTGGGACAGAAGTAGAAACTGACACAGCAGGGGAGACTGCAGCCCATCCCAAGGGTTGATTGTCTGGTGAAATGAAATCGCCAGCACCCCCTATCAGATGGAACCGAGCTCCAACGCCTCCTAGCCTAATATTCAAAGTGACCGGGCTACAGTTCAGCGTGCCCTGGTATACAAAGAGCCAGGATAACATCGGCTTGCTTGGGAAAAGATAATAAAATGTCAGTCTGAAATGACACTGATATTGGGATTTTTCTGATGAAGGTTTTAAACAGCTGTCATTAGATGGTCCTTTATTAAAATGATCCCAGAAAAAGCCTGTACTTTTGAAAATAAGGGACGGAATAATTCACCGACTCCATAGAAGATATGTGAAAATGAAAATGTAACGATAGAAACATGATCACCAAAATTAAAAATAAAAGGAACAAACTGCATCTCACTGAATATCCTTTGTAGCAGAATAGAATTTAGAGAGAAAGGAGTCAATAGGTGAACTTGAAGATAAACCAGTGGATTTGATCCAACCTGAACAATGGAGAGAAAAACATTGAAATAAAAAAATTAAAAGAGCCTTTTAGACTTGAGGTACAGTACTCAGAGGCTTCCAAATAATTTTTTGTAAAGATCTCAGAAAGGAAAAAATCACATGGCACTGGAAAAAACATGGAGAAAATTGCTAAAAGTGTCCCAAAATTGGGAAAATACATACATCTACAACTTACAAATTTCAGTGGCCCATTACCCCACAGAATGAACTAAAGAGAAAACCCTCAGGTAGAGTATGATCAAAATATTTTCAAGAAAATCTTGGACTAATAATAAAGTAAAATAGAATCTTGGAATCAACCAGAGGAAAATACTGCAATGCTTACAAGGAATAACCATTTGAATAGTTACAGATTTCTCTTTAAAAACTATGGAAAATGACCAAAGGAAGTGGAACAACACTTTCATTAAAGGGTTGAAAGAAAAGCATTGACCTTCAAGAATTCTACAGTACATGAAAACATCCTGCCAATGTGAAAGGTAAGTTAGGGAATTTAGAAGAGCCATTTGATCTGGTCTGCCCAGATGTTGGACTTGTAGCTGGTCACCCTGGAATTCTCAGATGAAGGAAGAATGTGTCACTGGCAAACTTGCCCTAAAAATATTACTTAAAGGAAAAGTGCTTTGGGCAGATGAAAGGTCAGTTGGAAACTAGGAACATGAAGAACGAAGGAGGAGAGGTAGAAATGAGATGTATCTGAGTAAAGCAAATGTCACACTCTTTGGAGGAGTTTTTCAAAATTGTTGGATGGTTGAAATTAAGGAACAAGGAGAGAAGATCAACTCTTAACACTTTATTCAGTATTATTTTGTGGACTACAGCAACGTTATTTGTGTGTAATATTCACACCAAACAGTCTTTAGCAAAGTCCAAGGATATAAAATTTCCTCTGGTTAGAACTGTACTGTGGCTCCAACCCAAGTCAAGGTTACTAAGGAAGCATGGCATGCAATCCGGGCAGGAGCACTGGGCACAGCTGGACCGGTGCACTCCGAGCTGGTGACTTTCAGGGAATGACTTTTTTCTCCCTCTATCCTCTTGGAGAGCCCAGCAAGCTACTGAGAGTATCCCGCCCACATAGCAGAGCCTGGCAAGCTCCCCGTGGCATATTCAATATGCCAAATACAGTAACAATAACAAGTCTCATTCGCCTGACCCCGAAAGAGCCTCCAATCATTGGGAAAGACGAGTAAGGAGAGGCTGCTAAAATCTCAGGGCTGGGATTAATGGAGACATTACTGGCACCGCTCGAGCAAATTGATGAACAACGGGTTGACAGTGATACAGTGATAGAAACTAAGAACTACTCCAGTTATAGAACATTTGT
This sequence comes from Sorex araneus, assembly GCF_027595985.1. Classification (NCBI taxonomy): domain Eukaryota; kingdom Metazoa; phylum Chordata; class Mammalia; order Eulipotyphla; family Soricidae; genus Sorex; species Sorex araneus. The sequence goes on from NC_073309.1 coordinate 4,094,801, forward strand.
AGATTTGAAGACTAGATTCATAGAAACCCAGAAAGAGTCTACAAACAATGCACCAATAAATGTCGAGTACCGATAAGTTAGGCTAAGAAAATTGCAGGACTCAAATTAACACTCAAAATTCAGTTGTATTTCTGCTAATAGCAATGGAAACTTGAAACTGAAATTTTTAAATAAATAAATAAGAGATCATAAGACCTGGAACAGCTCCAAAGGTGAAATATTTAGATATAAATCTGAAAGTTATGTACAGAATTTATGTGCTGAAAGCTAAAAGTTGCTAAGAAAATAAATAAAAGAAGATCTCAATCAATATGTTAGATCAGTGGGAGAGGTACTATGACCAGGGACACTCAGCATTGTAAAATGTCAGTTTTTCCCAAATTGATCTGTAGATTTAATGTGCTTCCAATCAATAGTTTAGAAGAAACTTTTTGAATAGGGACAAGCATTCTAAAATATGTATGGAAAGGCAAAGAATCTTACTAATCAAAACGGTTTTGTCAAGGAAAATGACGTTGTGGGCCTGAGAGATAACACAGTAGGTATGAGGTTTGTTCCGTAGCTGCCACCCTGGGCTTAATTCCCAGTACTGCACCTAGTCCTCCGAGCACCACCAAGAGTGACTTATGAGCACAGAGCAAGGAGCAACTTGGTGTGGCCCAAAATGAACAAGCAAATAAGTCACCCTAGCCAAATTTGAGGCTTTTTATACATCTATAGGAATAAAGATATGTGCCAATAAGGGGGCGATATGTAAACCAAAGGGAACACAAGTAAAATTCAGAAACAGAGCCACAAAATTCTGCAACAAGATTTTTTTAAAAAATCATAAAAGCAATTCAATGAAGAAAGGATATTCCTTATAATAAATACTGCTGGGAATTTAGGTATTTACATAAAAACTTTTCAGCCTAAACTTTATCTCCTCTACAAAAAATGAACTCGATATAATTGATGCAAAAAGTAAGCAGCAAAGCAATCAGAATTTTTTGTGAGAAAACAGGAGTAAATAATAACCACCTGTGTTAGTAAAAGAATAGATAGCCAAAATGTTGGTGTAAGATGCCAAAAGTATAATTCATCAAAGAAAAACAGTTACAATGAAGCCATCAAAATTAAAAATGCTTTCTCTGTGAAACATTGCTAAAGAAGTGGAAAGATAAAGGCTAGCTGAAGAAAAGCATTTTCCAGTCACATATTCAAAAAAAGGAATATTCAAAAGCCCAACAGGAAGATCGCAGCCTAATTTTAAAAAAAATTGGCAAAAGACTGTAATATGCGCTACATCAAAAAAAAAGGAAAATTACCATGTGGAAAGATGTTCAATAATTAGCAATTAAATGCAAATTAAAGCCATAACAAGACCCCATTACATGACCTTATTAGAGTGGCAAAACAATTTATTTTTTCAGATCCTGGCCATGCCCAGTAATGGAAGGCGATGGAGCCTCCAGAATGCTGTTGAGTATGAACCAGAACAACTGCTCTGGCAAACAGCTTGGCCACTCCTCATTAAGTTGCGCACACACTTATCCTATGCCATAGCAGTCTCATTCCTGCACATTTGCCCTAGAGAAATAGAAACTTATGTTCACACAAAAAGCTGCATGTGAATGTTTGTAAGAACGCTATTCACAAGTGTTAAATATGGGAAACAACTCAAGGTCCTTCCATAGAGAAGCAGAGGGTGGTGTTCCCACCCAGTAGAATACTCTCGGCAATAAAAAGTAATGAGCTATTGAGACACACAATGACTCAAATGAATCTCAAAGACCTTATACCGAGTAAAAGCAGCCTGTCTCAAAAGGTTATATTATCTTCCATTTGTATGACATTCTTGCAAAGACAAATCTATCGTGACAGATCAATGACTGCCAGATGTTAGGGATGGAGGAGGGGATGGCTAGAAAGGATTCCCACAGGAGGCATTTGGGGGAGGGGGTTGGTGGTGATGGACCTCTTCCGTGTCTTGATTGTGGTGGCAGTTGCTTAAATCTGTACATGTGTTAAAATATATAGAACTACAGCAGGGGCAGCCCATTTGAACACACTTAAGCTAAAAAAATAAAGCGTCATCAAATCATGGTAGCAGGGCTGGGGGATCACACAAAGACAAGAGCGTGTGTGTTGCCTGTGGACGTCTTGGGCTCCGTGGGCACCGCCTGGCCCCCTGAGCACCACTAGGATTAGCCCCTGCACCCCACTGGGCATGGCCCCCAAATCAAAAGAAGTAAAGGCTAAAGGCGTCATCTTTCATGAAAACTCTGCTCCCTAATAAATCCTCATTACAGAAACAATGGCAATTCAGATGCAGCGAATATTCCTCTGCCCTAAGACGCGGCCTTTCTCTTTCCAGGGCTGATTTTCTCACCCGTTCAGACCCTCTTCCAAGGAGCAGCAGATTCTAACGTTTGGAAGTTTATCTTGAAAGCCCAACTCTCGTGATAAAACAAGTGACACGTTTGCAGTATGAAAAAATTCCCAAAGCCTCTAAGTATGTGGGAAATATTGGTGTAGAGTGGCAGTAATGCCATTATCGTGACATTGCTTGACATGCAAACATGTGTTCATTGAGCTTACTTTAGAAACATGTTCTATAACCAGCCACTTGCACGCGCCTTGGCTCTCTTAGTGCTCCTCTTCTGCCATTCACTTCCTGTGACCCATTTCACATCTCTCTGTTTTGAAGTTCCCTCGCCAACCCTGAGCTGGCACGTGTTCACATGCAGGACAGATGTTAGGAACAGAGGCTCCGCATGGGTGCAAGAGCAGAGTGGAAATAAGTCACCTTGACCTGATCCGCAAGCAGTCCCCTATATTTTCTCTTGGTCTTGAGTTCTTGGATATTACCCTGCCAAATTTTTACCTGGTGCCTCCAGCTAAATTTGTGGGGTTTCTATATTCCTGTGTTTAAAATTGAGCTCCATCTTCTGTGTTCTGGCCATTTCCCTTATATTCATGCGAAGTCATTCCAAATAGAATTGGGAATATCCGTTGTGTGACCCCCCCAAAAATGGTTAGACTATTGCCTCTCTGAATGGGTCATAAGCTAATATCAATTCAAATCTGGGTCTAGAGTCTACCTTATGTATAATATGGCTCTATTCTGTCAAAAGAATTCCCATTCTAGATTGTCTCTCTTCTACTCAGTCACTGATGTTATCTCCTTATTACTTCGCACTCAACCATGTTGAAGTGAGCCCAGTTTTCATGAGACAAAATGTTAGATTAGTGTCTTGAAGAGTTGTGCTGATATGATTATTTCATCATCTGTGGTTGTACTGGTTCAGCAATTGCAACGGGATTAGATGGAATAATTTGGATCTCATTCATTGAATGGAAATTGACTAAAACAGTCCAGTTTGGTCTTTGGCTAGAGCTAGATTCATGTCTTGCTTTTAAGTATTATCATACTCAGTAAGATCCAAGGTCACTTTCCATGATCATGTTATGATTTGTTTCCCCGTGTAACATGAATCTTTAAAATAAACATCGCCGTAGAACAGCCATCCCCCCATCCACGGATAGGATAGTGAGCAGTGCAATTGTCAATACGACCTTCATTCTATTACGTTTATAATAAAAACAGCAGCCTCTGGAGAGGCCACCTTGGTGAAGGGCTCTAGAAAGAGAGAGGCTTCTGCCGTATTTAACTCCCCTAAAGGAGATACCTGGATCTTCTCCTGCCTTTTTTTTCCTTTTTTCTTTTTTTATCTACAAGAGTTTCTAGTCTAGAGGTGCTTGTAGAAGTTACTCTTTCTGGGGAGGTAACATGTGTGCTTTTTACTACAGTGTGCTTTTTGCTACAGGTAAGTGTGCTTGATTTCTGCTCAGTGTAATTTATCCTAACAACTCTGAAATTCATGATTTTTTTTTTTTTAGACAGAAGGTGACTATGGTTTAGGACTGGGGCCACCTCAAGCCATTCTTTTGTGTGCTTCAAGGCACAGCTCCAGAACTCGGCTAGCTGGGCACAGATACGATTACAGTCATCTTGCCCTTTCAGCTGTAATTTTTATTTATTTATTTATTTTTTGCAGTAAAGAGCCTGCACTACCACACATGGTTGTCTTTCTCAGGAAACTCAAAAACTACCCAGACTCCCAGATTAGAAATGAAAGTTTAATTCACTCGGACATGCAGGTTCTCGATATTTCAACAAGCGCTTTATTTGTAGATAATGCAGTTCTTTCCTACATTGAGAATACTTGGTGATCTGGATTCTGAAACTGAAGCTTCCAGAGATTGGGTATAACAGCATCCGTGGAGCGGGCTTCTTCCAATTGAGCTCAGATTGCTGCTGGCTGCAAACCTCTTTTATTTTTTGCATGTTGTGGTTGACTTTCAATTCAACTTAATCAAGCTTCCAAACCACCCCCCACTGCCGCCTCCCCTCCTCCCCATTTCAGGAGCCAAGTTCAACAATGCCCTTGCTTTATGTCACAGACAGGGCTCTGAAATATTGGCAGTGCCATCAGCGAAAGCCACAACGGCTTTAGGAGAATTCAAAGAAACCAATTTTCTTTCAGTAGCTCACACAGCCCAAGCTTTCCAAAAATATCTGCAGCTTTGTCTGGTGCAGATTTATAACTCGACTCCTAATAATGCTTTATTTCCCCCAAGTTGTGGTGTTTAAAATTCACATGATGTAATGCTGTTAACTAATGTTGCAATTTATTTCTATTTGAGGCATTATGCAGGGGAAACAGAGGAATAGCTTAACGGGAGTGATTCAGATTGGTACTAAGTGTTAATAAAAGAACAATCAAGTAATAAGAAGCTGCATTTGCTGACCCAAGTTGGAAGTAAATTTTCTCCAAATCCACCTCCTTATTAACTTGCAATGCTGTGCTTCTTGGAACATCTCCTTGGCTTCTGCCTCATTGAGATTTGGGTTCGTGACTCATGACTATGCCTCTAAGACTTCTGGTTAGGGGGCAGATAGCCAGATGAAGCTTAGTGCATCTCACTTATCAATAAATGGGCAATTACCATGCCTGGGCACGCCAATTTTCTGCTATCAAACAAATGTAAAGAATGTAATTCTCAGCTAAAACGAATATATTTAAAACAAGTGAATGGAATGAATATACATGCAATATGCATATACACACAGCGTAGTTACATGTACATTGTCTATAGGGACAATTCTTATAATAGCTCAAATCTGAAGACCAAAGCACATGTGGCAGCTTCATGGCCAGCCTGGCAAACCAGCCAGCCTGGCTTCCCTGCCCCTGGAGCCGGAGCTGGAACTCGGGGCAGGAAGCAAGGGATGAATGACGGGTGGAAATCCCCACCCCCACCCCGGTGCTGGTTCCTCTTTGAGCTTTGCAGGCCACTGGATCTGCTGTCCAGAGAGAACTTGTACAGGGTGGGCAGCCCGGCTCTTCCTAGACTGACGAGCCGGCCATTTCTCATGGTGCCCTGGGCCTGTCTATTGCCAAGGCTCGTCCAAGCTCGTCCGGGTCTCAGTGTCTCGGCTCTGAGCTGGAGATGCTGAGACCTACCCCTCAGAGCAAGCTGAGGAGGCAGCACACAGACGTCCCATCATGCCTAAGACCGGTGGGTTTTCTGAAGTCAAATCTAAGGCGAGTGGCGGTGCAGCCGGCCCGCCCGTGTGTCCTGGAGTGCGGATTATCCACGTCTTTGTGGAGCCCCATGGGAGAGCGCTTGGGAGTGGGAGTGCGCTGAGTTCTTCTATGACCCCCCCACAGACCCCTTCCCAGAAGACCCCCATTTGCCTTGGACCCAGGATGGGCTTGACTCTGCCCTGTGCACTTCACACCGCCAGAACCTGTCTCGGGAGCTCCCTAGGCCAAGCTGCCAGGACCCTTGATCCCAGCCTCCCAGTGGGATCAAGCGCCCCTTCGAGAAATCTAGTGCCCGTTTCCCAGGGCCGCACGCGCTCAGAACCCCTGGGCTGAAGGACCCTTTAAAGTGTGTTGTGATGCTTTGGGGTGCAGAGGGGTCGTGCCAGTAGGACAGGGCTGTTGCCTTTGGTGGGGGTCGGTTTTCCTCCAGACCCAACAGGGAGGTTTTAATGAGATCAGGAAGCCTGAAAAAAAACCCAACAACCCAGTGGAATGTCCAGGCTGCCCCAGTGCCCCAATGTCCAGTCCCTGGTGACCTCCTCCCGGAGGGGGTGCGGGTCAAGCACTGTGCAGGGCAAGATGAAAATTGCTGGGGGAGAAAGGATGCAGTCTTGGAGATTTTATGTTTGGAGGTTTTAGTGGTCCACTTGGCTTCCCCTTGGCCTTTGGCTTCCTTTTATTTGATGGGTCCCCTGGGAAGGAGGAGTTTTTCAAGGAAGATTTGAATGGAGCTGAAAATCTCTCTGTCTCTCTGTCTCTGTCTCTCTCTGTCTCTCTGTCTCTGTCTCTCTCTGCCTCTGTCTCTCTCTCCCACTTTTCTCAGTTTGGGGGTAGCCAGCTTTTTTCTTGGAACCCCATTTAGTAGAAATGAAAGCAAGCGAGAGGTTTAACTAATCGAGTTGTGTCGAAGGCAGATGGCAAGGTCCGGATTTCAGCAGTTCTACTTTCGTGGGCATCTGGGTCTTGTCACATAACATTTTTTCCCTCCAAGCAACAGCCCCCACTTCCCCACCCACCCCCGCCCCCGCCAGCATTCTTTCAAAACCCTTGTAGGCACACAGCAGTGACATCACGGCTCCTGCCAACTTTCAATTTCTACCGTCCAGGGACTTCTCTGCAAGGTCAAGGCCACGGATGTTTGGACACAGTTGAAAGGGCCAAATGGTGCATTTCTCTCGGGGCCCCGAATGTGGGAGTTGAGTTATTTTGGGCCTGAGATATGGGAGTATGGGAATGAGGTGGAGGACTCTTAGCTCCTGGGAAAGGCCCCTGCCTTCATGTCTCAAACCTTGGCTGGAGGCAGGACTGGTTTGAGGGCCCCGCGTGACCAGTGTGGGTTCACGGCGCCTGCCCTGCAGGGTCCCGCCCTCAGCCTCCTGCTCCCAGTTGCCATCTGAAAATTCGGAATGCTTTTGGAAGTCTGTGTTTCACTTTTACCCTGGGTTCCACTGATGTGACACCAGTTCCAGCAGAGAGGGGGAAATCAGTTTGGCATTTCCTGCCACACTGGGTGTTTTCTGGGGGCGGGGGGGGGGTTATCCTGTTTATGCTTATTCTTATCTGGAGGTTTGGAGCCACGCCTCATGGTGCTTCGGGCTGACTCCTGGCTAGGCTCAGGGGTCACTCCTGGCGCTGTGGTGCCGGGACTGGCCAGGTTGCCCACACGCGGGGCGAGCACCTTGACCCTGGTCCTGTCTCTCCAGATAGTGATTCAGTCTTAGAACCAAGAGTAAACGGGCTGGTGGGGAGTGGCTGGCACTAGGCCTCATGGCACCTCAGTCAACGTTTTTTCCTTTAATTTTTTTTTTCTCCTTCGACATTTCTTTACTGAATCTTTCCCAAACATCTAGCTCTGTGGGAGAGGTTCCACAAAGCACCACAAATCACGTGAATTGCCCCCCAACAAGGCACATAACTCGTCTTGCAGTGGGCAACGTTTAGAGACAGTCTCACAGATACGGCCCTTCCCGCCTCTATGCAGTGGGTTGGATGGAGCCCAGTCCCCGGCCTTGCTTGCAAGCACGTTGTGTCCGTTCAGCACGTGGTCTTAACCCTTGTTGCTCTGTGGCTGCGCCTTGTCAGCAACCAGCGCCGTCTCCTCTCTCCTCTTCCTCTTTCTTGTTACAGTGATACAGGGATGGAAATGGACAGGACAAGTGGGGGGGGGGGGGTGGGGCTGGAGGTGGGGAGGCCCAGAGAGGCCCGGAGCAGGAATTCCTTCCGAGTTCAGTCCTGGAGGAGGATAACACTGAGCTGCTGGCTAGGTAGCTGGTGTTTCTGTAACTCTTCGAGGTGTTTATTTTTGAGCCTTGCTGAGTATTTCCTGCCAAAGGTCTGATCCTGCATGCCCGTGTTTCCCACGCCGAGCTGCCGGATACCCCCGGACTATGCCGGACACAGGGAGGCTCAGGTGTTACTGCAACCTGCTGGGCCTGTGTTGCCCACTAGACCACCCCAGGGCCTGGACAACCTTTCCCAGGAAAGAGCCTGGAAGCCTTCAGCAGAGATCCTCATCCCACGAGCCTTTAGTGCAGGCCCATTGCTCAAATTGGTGCCCCGGCAGCTGTGCCCCGACCCTGGGCTGTGCAGACGGGGACACGACTCAGAGGACCCGCCGTGAGCCCCAGGCTGCGGACTAGGCCAGGAAGTTCGTCACCCCTCTGCTCCAGAGCCCAGTGCGTCAAGTTCGCAGTGCCAATGACACGAGTAACGTTTGCTTTCGGAGTCTTGAGTACGGACTGCAGAGAGAAACACGAGGCAGGACTTCAGGGTGGGTGCTCGGCTCTGGGTTGGAATGCAGCCTTGGAGAGGTGCTAATAGCCTTCCTTTCTCCGTACTTTTATTTTGTTTTGTTTGTGGGCCACACCCCGCAGGGCTCAGGGCTTCCTTCCCTGTGCCAGGGGTCATTCCTGGTGGGGTTTGGGGAAGCCCGATGTGGCGCCGAGGACCGAACCCGACTCAGCCACAAGCCAGTTAAGCGCCTTTGCCTTTGTGCTTTCCTGTCCCCAAGTTTTATTCCTTTCTTTCCCTTCCCTTCCTTGAAATGGGTCATCGAGAGGTGGTGACACTTTCTGTGCTAGTGATGACTGGGACACGTGTCGGTCACGAGGGGCAGAGGGACAGCTCCAGCTTTCTCCTCTGTGGATACCTCGGGAGACCCCTGGAGATGGCGGGGCCGAGAGGCAGCACCAGCCCCAGTGGCGCGCAGCTGCTCCGGCAGGCTCAGCCGGAAGCAGAGGGTGAGCCTGCGACTCTGTCCTGCCTTTACCTTCCTCCAGCTTCTCCTTCCCAGGCCTGGTCCTCCGACCTCGGCCTGGCACCACTGTCTTCACAGCCAGAGGGTGGTGACGGTGCTGACCTCAGTCCACCCACAGGTCAGCCCAGCAGCACTGGAGCTTTCTGCCCACTTTGGTCTCCCTAACTTAGCCCATCTCCCCCTTTCGCCCCGTGGGCCTCAAGCCTCAGCACTGGCGCTGGAGACAGTGGCCGCAGAGATGTGGACCAGCCCGCTCCCCTGAGTCTAGGAGGCCAGTTAGCCCAACAAGTCATTTAGCGTATGCCTGTGTGTTTGCTCCTCCCTCCCCTCTCCTCCCCTCCCCCCTCCCCTCCCCTTTCCCCTCCCCTCTCCTCCCCTCCCCTCTCCCGTCCCCTCCTCCCCTCTCCCCTCTCCTCTCCTCTCCTCTCCTCTCCTCTCCTCTCCTCTCCCCTCCCCTCCTCTCCTCTCCTCTCCTCTCCCCTCCTCTCCTCTCCCCTCCCCTCCCCTCCCCTCCCCTCCCCTCCCCTCCCCTCCCCTCCCCTCCCCTCCCCTCCCCTCCCCTCCCCTCCCCTCCCCTCCTCTCCTCTCCTCTCCTCTCCTCTCCTCTCCTCTCCTCTCCTCTCCTCTCCTCTCCTCTCCTCTCCTCTCCTCTCCTCTCTCTGAATATCTCTATTTTTATTTTTTGGGGGTCACACCCAGCAATGCACAGGGGTCACTCCTGGCTCTGCACTCAGGAATTACTCCTGGTGGTGCTCAGGGAACAATATGATAGGACTCGAATCTGGGTCGACCATGCGCAAGACAAACATCCTTCCTGCAGTGCTATCGCTCCAGTCCCTCTGAACGTCCCTTGCCCTGCACCTGTGGGCATGTGTATAGCTATAGATCCTGGAATTTCTGCGTCCCTGGTGGAACCCTGGAGGCCAAGAGCTGCAGGCAGCATGATCGTGAGGAATGTTTCACCCTTTGAAACGGTCGTTGTAGCTGGAGAAGTTGGAGAGGAGGAAAGCAGTAAAGCAGAGAAAGCAAACCATTAGCCATTACCCTGTGGTCAGTAGCCAGACGGAGCTCGCAGGGACTGACCTCACTCTGCATCTGTGGCAGCAGGGCTGGGGCATTTCCACAGGCAGGGTGGACTTCTGTGAGGCAGGGCTGGGCAGGCACTGAAAGGCAGGCTCGATTCCTGGCACCGTGTATAATCCCCCGAGCCCCACCAGGTGAGATCTCTGAGCACTGAGTCTGGATTAAACCCTGAGCACTGCTGGGTGTGGCCTCTCCAAACCTCGAATACCTTGCTCAAGATGGTGACCAATGGCCTGGGGCAGGAAGCTGGGCAGGGTGGGCGCCCTGCTCTGGGAGGAGCTGTGTGCACCCAGATGCCGCGACTTCTAGAATGCACCCTGCTCGCCACGTAGACGGAGTCCACTCTGAGTCTGGGAACAGCCATCGGATTGGAAGTGAATCTATCAAAACAGCCAGGGCCTTCAGACCCGGCCGAGTGGCCTGGGCCTTCTGGATGACCCACTGACTTGTCGGCACCAGTGGGAGCTGGAGGGCAGAGAGCCAGCTATGTCCATCGCCTGGAGCTGCTGTCAGGAAGTCCCGCCCCACAGCCCCTCCCCAAGCCTCACATGTCACTCAGAGACTGGGCAGCGCTCCGGGTCCCTCTGCCGCGGACCCAGCCTCCTCCGTCTTTCTCTCTCTGTTCCCTGAGCTCTTCCCCTGGACTATTGCTCACCCAGTTTTCAGCTGAGCCTCCTGCACAGAGGAAACCGCCCCTGGGTCTCCTCCCCAAAGGCCCCATTCCCCGTCAGCACAAGGACAGGATAAATGCATGAACAGCCAAGTCCACCCCTAAAATCCAGTCCTCCTGGCCACGAGCCCTTGAGGCTTTGCCAGGTCCTCCCCGGAGACCCCCGTCTACTCCCCACTCCCGGCCACTGGCAGCAGGACGGTGGTGAGGATTTTCACCAAGGGCTGTAAAAGTCACACACCCCGATGAGAAACAAGCTGGGGAGGAGAGCCAGGAGGCCGGGCCGGGTAACACCCTTGTAACAGCGGCTGATAAATAAATAAGCAAGCCATCCAGCGTTCCTTCTCCCCGGCAAATGAGATGGAACAGCTGGCCCTGGAAAGAGGCCCCTTGCTTTGTTAACTGGAAACAGATTAGCGAACTGAATAGGGTTTCCGGGGCCTTGCAACACTGGGAAAAGGGAATTTGTGTTCCAAGTCTCTGCCGCACAGGCTGGGCAGCCAACGGCACTAGCTTGGCCGTCAACTTTCGCACTGGTGGGTAAAAATACTTTTTTTTTTTTAAATTCATGGGGTGGTGGTGGTGGTGTGTGTGGGGGGGGAGGGTGGTTTCTCATCTTTAACTTTCCTGTGGGGCTTTGACAAAAACCCCAGGGAACGCCATCCACTGCCTGTTGTCAGTATTTTAATCAGCTTCAGCTGTCAAAACTCTTGTAACCCGCCTCTTCTATTTAAAATGTCTTCTAGGCATAAAATAATTAAAGGTGCGGGCCTTACAATAGACTCAGGGCCGTGGCGATGTGACAAAGCCCAATGGATGAAAGGCATTATTTCAGGAAGTTTTAAATATAAATTTTGTTTTGTCAGAAGGGCTGCAGGGCACACATTTTCTATACTGTCAAGCCTGATAGTAACAATATTTATATTTCAAATAAAAAGATTAAATTGCAGTCCTATGTGCTCCTGCTTTTCGTCAATTTTTTCCCTCCTACTAGTTTATCATAGTACCGACGCTGGCTGAATCCTCAGACCCTCTCTCTTTCTCTCCCCCCCACCCCTCACTGACAGTACTTTTATTGAACTATTTCGTCTTGGACTGTCAGTCTCGGCGTTGGGAGAGGAGAGGCAGACGCCCGCTCTCGGGGGCTGGCTTGTCTTACAGACGTCTTGTTTCAGACCTTGTTGAAGTTTTGTCAACAACCAAGCCCGACCTCCAAACAAACAGGCTCCGAAGGATGTGCTGAGTGCCGGGTGGTGTAGGGAGCCGGGGCGGGGGGTGGCCTGGAAAGCAAACAGAGACCCCAGGAGCCCCTGAGGAGTCCTGTCCAGGGAGCCCGATGCTGGCGGCTCTGTCGGAGGTTGTCAGCTGCTTCAGCGCCCGCGTCCCCTGTGGCTCGGGCAGCCAGACAGCGGCTAAGCGTGGGGGTATCCGGGTCAGCCCTGCAGAAGGACACTCAACAGTGCTGTTTGCGAGGGGGCAGAGGGGCACTGAAGAGGCTACATGCCCCCCACCTGTGGGGCTTCTGGGGGGCTCCTGGGGTCTTTATTTGCTTTCCAGCACCCCTCCCCAGGACTCCCCTACACCCCCCGACACTCAGCACATCAGCCTGAGTCTGCTATTCTGGGGGGTCGGGCTTGACTGTTGACAACCCTTCAGACTGGGGCTCTGACCTCGCTGACTCCGGAGGGAAGGGAAGGCCGTGCCTCTGACTGTGACTCTGCCCCACAGTTGTCCCCCGGAGTCCCTTGCTCTGCTGAGCCAGAACCTGCTGTGGGGAGAGAGGGTGTCAGCCCTTTCCCCCCCCACACCCCACCTTCCGGAAGTCTTTAGAGTTTGACCTTTTCAAGTCAGCTGAGCCCACGGGAGAGGACCTCATCTCTGAGGTGATGGATCGTCCATGGAAGAGCAGCCATCTCTCGCCACAGGCCCACCTAGGCCCTGGCACGCTCCCCCGTTCCTGCCCTGGAAACCTAGTGGGTGCAGGTGCCCACAGATCTACCATCAGTCAGGTGACAAGTCCTGTCTGCCTGCCCAGCTTCCTTAGTGGAGCACGGGGACGCCCAGCCGGGTCCTGGACCCAGCGGCCTTATCATTGAACACACCGTTTGTGGCGCCCGTTAAACCACAGGTTCATTGCATCCGTTCCTGGCCCTCCTCAGCTGACCTGGCACGGCAGAGCGCAGCTGTGGACATGGCCAGGGGGCAGCCTTGGAGCACAGAGGCCCCTCTGCGAGAGCACCGCCTGGGAAAAGGATGCTCAGATTCCCGGACAGAGCGGGAACACGGGCAGGGGGCAGGCTGGGGCGAGGTCCCAGGACTCTGCGGTCTGAAACCACTCACCCATCTGCATTGGAATCTTGACGCTGGTGGAAGGGTTTTTCAGTTCCATTGGCTCTAAAACTGGCCCAAGTTGCACTTGGGTTCAGGTGAGTAGGGCACTTGCTTCGCCTGCAGCTACTCAGGCCCAATAAGAGGTACTTCACCGGGTCCCCCACAACTGCCAGGAGTGAGCCCTGAGCACAGGGGCAGGAATAAGCCCTGAACACTGCCAGGAGTAGCCCCAACAAACACACCAAAACGCCAGACTCTAGCAGGATAGTCAGAGCCTCTTACAACCCAGTCTCCTGTGCTCTGCATACAGCTATCACGCCTCGGAGTTCATGTCCAGAAAGCATGTAGGTGCCCTGCTTCTCAATCGGCCCCCTCTTGCTGTGGTCACCTCATGGTGTCCTCAGACCCCTTCCCACTGACCTTTACCCTCTCCACCCCTCTGGAATCAGGCCGCGTTCCTGCCACTCCTGGACAGAAGGGAGGAGGAGTTGGGAGAGGAGAGAGAGGAAACGGCAAAGGGGAGGAGTTATTTGCAGGAAGCTAGGATGTGCCGGGAAAATGCTGGGAGGTGGAACCCGGATCAGATGGGAATAAGCCCAGAGCCCCTGGGACACCGTTTTCCCCCAGTTTGTACACAGATGCACGCATTTGCACTGAAGTTAAAAACGACAAAGAGAGAATCACATCTTACTCTTGAAAGAGGCTTTATTTCCCAGGTTTGAACGACATGACTACTGGAAATGTATTGATACTATCATCCCATTTCAACTTCTATCGCACAACACAAATCCTGCCTGTCACATGTCAGCCAGTACTTGGAAAGGGAAATTAAAGTATTGCTTAACTCTGAGCCGTTCAGTGAACGAGACAGGTTAGATGCTATCTCTTGTTATCTTTCTGTCTTACTGTATTCCATGGCAAAGAACAGCTTAAGCAAACGCAAAGGGGGGCGGGGGATTAAGAAGAAAGACAGAGAACAATCTGACGGAGAAAAGCCAAGTGGGAATGTGTAAGCAAGCCCCACGAGGTGTGGGACCTGGGGCTAAGACACAGTGGAGGCAGAGAAGTCCACTCCCCGTGGGCTGTGCCAGCTTGTCCGTCTCTGTCCCCAGTGCTCGCCGTCTTTCTCATTGCGAACCACTTTCCTTCTCTCTGCATGCGCTCAATGAACATGCCCCTCCCCATAGTCAACTTTACATCTCATCTTATGTCTCTTTGAGAATCCAGATTCTGAGGCAGAGAATCTGAGGGGGTCAGCCAGCCTTCAACTATCCCTCCTGGGACCAGCATCCTCCTTTCATGAAAATATAACGACAGCCATGATAGGGACCTGGGGCTTCCCCTCTCTTCCTGAGTGAGGTGGGGGAGATGCCTCTCAGAGCCAGGCTGGTGGTGGCATGGATGAGAACAATCTGAAAATGCTTCCTAAGCCTTGTGAGGATCATGCTGTGGACTAGGAAATCTGACATCAGAAACCATTTGTGGAAAACCAGACTCTATGTCACCCCTTATACGGAAAACGCTGGAGGCTGACGTCATAGATCATGACCGTTAGGTACTTCTGGCCAGCTCCGGCACCATCTCATCATCCTTGCCAAACGCTGCCCATTTTTCTTTTTGTTTCTTGGTTTTCTTAGATCGCTGAGGGAGTGATGGTAGCACACAGAGCACAGTGATGCTAAGACACAGTCCCTTGATTTCAGGGCTGGTAGATCAAAGGCAATGGGGCAATTAGTGGTCACATGAAAGAGAAGCCCCCCGCCCCCGCTCCAGTTCTCCTGGTGGAGACACCATCAACCTCCAGAGCTGCATGAAGTTAGCAGACCCTGGGAAACAAGGTGTCTTTCTTGAAAGTAGGGGTTTAATTGTTTTTGATGATGAAGTGGCTGAAATGCCAGGCAGACGTCAAGTGAGTCATGGAGGGCAGAAGACTTGTTCTTCAGCTAGAGTCAGGACTTGCTCGAGACGGCTTTCTCTTTGCCTCCACTTAGAAAACAGCACAGGGCCCAGTAACCTCCACCTCGACCAAGCAAAGGACTTCCCAGTTTTTACTGAGACGCTTCAGTGATTTCAGTCCTGGAAAGCAAAGAGAAATGCAGAATGCTTGCAAAGCAAGACCAACATCAGAATGGCATGCAGTCGGTTTGGCTGAGGCTTACCGCGTGAATTTAACCTGTTTTCAGAAACAATAGGAGAGGACAGAGGGGTCAGGATGTGGTTTAGTGTTAGAGCACTTGCCCTGCATGTGTGAGGCCCTGAGTTCGATCCCTGGCACCAAAAAGGAAAGGAGAAAAGAAAAGATACTAGAAAAGCAGCCAGTAAGTAAAGTATGCCAGGAGAAGTGAGCCAAGCTTCAGACTGTGTAACCCACCTACTTAAGACAATCTGAAAAATAGATTCAGCCAGGCTCCTCGGAAGCAAGCCGGTAGACAGTCATCCTGTGGCTCTCCAGCCTGAATCTTTCCTTCTTTGCACGCTCTCTCTAAATCAGCTCCCTAGGACCTGCCACGCAGAGGAGATGCTCTGAGTCAGATGCTCCCTGAATACAAAGTACGAACCGCCTGGACCCACGGAAAGAGGCAGCGCTTCAGGCTGGCCCCGAAGAGGATATTGTCATCCTAGAAGTGTCCCTGAGACACGGGATGATCAGTGCCTCCAGGGTGGGGAAATTCCCAGTGAAAGGGAGACTCCGGCCCCGTCTGTTGTTGTTGGAAGAGAATCACCAGGGACGAGTGAGGTGGGACCTCTATGCTCATCTCCAGCTCTGCCTGGAACTGTTATTGACAAATCCAGCAAATTAATCAGGAAGCGTGCTGATTTGATGATAAGGAAGCTGTCACTTTTCCCGCTGAGATTGACGTGCCTCGTGCCGTCGGTATAATGGATGTCTGCTCAAGAACACCCAGATCTGTCCCAGAATCTGGGCCAGCACATCTGATAGTTACATCAAACTTAAAAGTGAGATGCTTGGGAGAGCGTGTCCAGATGGACACAGATGTTCTCAGACAAAATAAGATTTTTTTTTTACAAAATTATCTGAAGCTGTTGAACAGATGCCATGTTCAACAAAGGAACGCTTTTCCGGTACGTGTGTTGGTTCCGAAGAAAGGGCTGGACTGCGTGGGGCTGGGAGCAGGGGGTCTCCTCCAACCAAAGAGTGATCGTGGGTTTGTGTGTGTGGCCGTGATAGTCTCCTCCAGGGAGAGCACATCTTTCTTCCAGAACTTTCTACGAGTGTGTGTTCAACAGTCACTCAGATTCCTTGAAGGAGACGGGATGTCCAGGGGGCCAGGCCATTCACAACCCAGACCCGTCCTCAGCTGCTGATTTCTGACTTAATATCACAGGTAGATCCCACAGGTAGAAATGTGTCTGGTGGCCCCAGGGCACAATCAGTCAGTACTTGCTGCAGTCGAAGCATCAATGGAGGCTGTGGATAGCCCAGAAGGGAATGAAGTCTGGCTGAGGCCGGCACAGGGCCTGGGATGGTGTAGGGGGGGTGGGGCGGCTATTCAGGTAGATGCTTGGTGAAGTAAAGCCCAGGAGCCAAATCTGACCTGCCACCTGCTTTTGAAAACAAAGTTCTCTTCAGCAGGACATATTCATTCATAAAGAGATCTCCATAACCCAGTCACAGCCATGCTCAAGACCACTCTTCACATGCTCAGATGAGCCACACCCATAAAGGAACCAACAGAGGAACCCATGTATGCAGGACCCTTGTCTGAGATCTCCAAGCCTGCTCAGATTGAGACTGGGCCTCCTCCACCCAGATCCCCCGTTTTCCAGTAGCTAGGCAGCCACACCCAGAAACTGCCCCCAGTACCATGTAATCTCATCAAAGGCCAAGATCCAGAGACTATAAACAAAGCTCCTGGAAGAGAGTGACACAATTTTTCCTGGAGCAAATGCGGCCATGCAACCTCTTTATTTATTTTAAAAATTTTTTTCTCCAAATGGCAGAGCCTGGCAAGCTACCCATGATGTATTTGATATGCCAAAAACAGTAACAGCAATGTGCTCTTTGTGTTTCTGGAGCAAGCAGACACCATTGGGCTACACTAGCATGTGACAGGGACAAATGAAGATGTTACTGGCACCCGCTTGAACAAACTGATGAACAATGGGATGACAGTGATACAGTGATACAGTGAAAGAGATGGGGATCCTGCCCCGTGTGACCACCTGGATAGAGCAAGGATGTCGTGCTACTTGGAACAAGTCAGCATCGGAAAGGCAACCCCAGGTGAACTCATTTCTTTGAGGAATTGGAAAGGGAGTGTAGAAGGGTCAGGGGAGCGGGAAGGTGGGCCCCGGCGTCCAGACTGCTATCAGCTATGCCGTGAGTAGGTTGTCGAGAGGCACTGGACAGGACAGGGCCTAACGTCAGTGACCCTGTGCGGGGTTCTTAAGTGTTCTCACCAGACACGCTCCAGTGTCTCTGAGGTGAGCGGGTGGCGGTGTGAGCTGGCTTGATTGTGGTTGTCCCTTCACAGTGTTGATGCATGCAAAAAAAAAGCGTCACCTTGCACACCTCAGATAGGTACACTTCCGTTTGCCAGGTCTACTCAATAAAGCTGTAAATAAACCCTGCAGGGTTCCAGTTTCAACTGAAAACGTTTTGTCAGCACACAGCCAGGCCCAGCTGGTAGGAGCATTTGCCGTATAGCAGCACAGGGAAGCAGAGGTGACAGGATCCAAAGCCCGTCAGATGGAGTCTAGCACACTGACCATCTGGACAATAGAAGCTGCCTGCTTGCCCAGAGCCAGGACCTTTGTCCCGAAGACCCTGGCCCCTCCCAAAGAGACCCAACCCTATAGTGGTGTATCATTCCTCCACCGATCCATTGCTGCTCATTCTTCAATGACAGTTTATCAAGTTTCCCCTCCGCCTTCAACCCAGTGCATTACTCTGTTACTCCTATAGGTTGTTTTCAAAGATGAGGAGGCCATTGGCCTTCACAGTGCTGATGAATGAGCTCCTTTGTACCTGGTGAAAGAACTTGGCCTTGTGGTTCTGGCTGCCTCAATGGGGAAGATCATTATACGCAATCAATGGCCTCATGCTAGACAGAGCAAGCTCAGCGGTGATTGTATCATTGACCCCAAACCCCACAGCCCACCAAAGCCATTATCCCCATTTTACAGATGAGAAAGCTTCATCAGAGACTGATGGAGCCTTGATTTGCTGAAGCCAAGTTCACGCCTTCCCAGAGGAGTGCCAGGCCGACTGTTCCCCTGGGCATGCATTTTCTCCGCCTTGCTCCGACCTGGCCGGTCAGAGGGAACACAGAGGAACAATCAGGCAGTGGTGGAGGCAGAATGAGAAGATGGAATTCTGTGGCCTATGTTGCTCGAATAAAGAACACAGACCCGCTGGCATTCTGACTCATGGCTTTAAAAAATGAAATGAGGCGATCGGTGCATAAGACTCGGTGTGTTGGATTACCAGTCGCCGCCCTTCTTCCGACCTCTGGCTCAGACTCTTGATGCATTTTAGCCTCTCTTTAACCCTCAAAGAAAGCACCTGAATGTCCATTTCCGGTTCTTTTTTTTTTTTTTTTTTTTGGTTTCTAAGGGCACCAAAATTGCTTGAACAGCAGATAAGGTTTATTTGACGAAGCATTGTTCTACCCAAAAAGGCCCACTCAGCCCCATGAGGCCTCGTCTGGTAAATCAATCCCCATGGAGTTGGATGGCAGCATCTGTTACATCACTGTCAGCCTTCTTGGGGCCACTGGGAAGCACTTCTCCCTCACCCCCTAGCTATTTTTTTCAGAGAAAAAGAGTATAAATCAAGGCTATAAAGGGCCCTCCAGCTAGGAGTTAGTCTTCTCTGAATAATCTCTGTCCATTCCCCAGGACACCCCTTTCCAACACATAACTCACTTTGTTAGACTTTTTTTTTTTTCAAATGTTTCTCATCCTCATGAAGGAGCTTAAGTGACCCATGTAGAAACAACATCAATCATAACATCACAACTGAGCTCCTAGGACTTGCTTGGTGAAGGGTGTAGGACCCCTTGGACCAGTGGGGTACAAGTAGCAACTTTTGAAAGTTCCTGGAAAACTTCATAGAATTAGAAAGTGCTGTACAACGGGATAGCCTCTAACATGACTCCTGCCCACTTGACATGTGGGAAGTCCAAAGAGACTTAGGATGTCAAAAGCTCACTATGAAAAAAGAATATGCAATATCTGATTTTTTAACTGTTTATTTCATGATGACATGCTGATATTTTGCATATCTTGGGTTAAAGTATAGTTTAATAGATTTGATATTATTCATTTTCTTTCTCTTTTTTGTTGTTTGTTTTGGGGCCACTCCTGGCAGTGCTCAAGGATTGGCCCTGGTGTTGTGCTAAGGGGTCACTCCTGGTGGGGGTCCAGGATCCAGATGTGCAACTGGTGCCAGGGATGGAGCCAAGGTCATTGATGTGCAAGGCAAGTGTCTTATCCACTGTGAAATCTCTCTGTCTATTTTTCTTTTGTTCTTTTTATTATAAGCACAGGACGTTGTTTTTTTTTTTTTTTTTTTTTTGGGTCACACCTGGCGATGCACAGGGGTTACTCCTGGCTCTGCACTCAGGAATCACCCCTGGCCGTGCTCAGGGGACCATATGGGATGCTGGGATTTGAACCCGGGTCGGCCGCGTGCAAGGCAAACGCCCTACCCGCTGTGCTATCTCTCCAGCCCCAAGCACAGGACGTTTTAACATGAGCTCTGTGGCCTTTACAGTATTCTACAGGACAAAACAATTCTCTTCCTGGACTGGGTAGTGTCCAGGTGAGACAAAGATCTGTTCAGTCCTATTGCTGTAAACTATGGAGGAAGCCAACACAAGGTCAGGGACCAAGCCAGAGCACCATGTCCGAGGAACCCCAGTGCCTACACTTAGATGACTCAACTAATCACTGTATTATGAAAACTGTGTGAGACAAGGTAGGGGAGGTCTCTCACTCGCTCTTGAAAGCAGTTAAACTTGCATCTGACCATGAAGCCTTGTGCCCTACGTGCTTAGGCTGATGCATACACGGATGCACCAGCTGTGAGTATTGAGACCAGGGCGAGGAGGAGAATGCCTGACTTGGAGATCTGGGAAAGTGGCACGGACTCCGCCTCCCAGAACAGGAAGTGAGTACGCAAGTGTTTCTTGGAAAGTTGAACTTTAAATGCTGGCTTAGAGCTGGGAGCCCCTGGATGACGAGAATCCCCTGAAGGGGACCCAGGGGACAAATGGGCTTCCTCTTTTCCGTGCCTTCCAACAGACCCAGAAGGAAGAGATGATATGTGGACCCCTGGATAGGGAGACCAATTGCATTCCTATCTTTGCCTTTTCCTTATGGCTCCCTGCCTCCTTGGACAGCCCACACCCTCCCCTAGAAGCCAGAATTTTCAACAGATCCTTTCCTATCTGACTCTTAACTGGGTTCAGCCAAAGGGGAGCCAAAGATAAGAAGGAGGGAGAAATTATTCTCCTGGCTCCTTCCTTCCAGGTCATCAAGTTCCAATCATAGCACTTTGGAAATGCCTTTCTCCTTCCAGGTACCACATCCCTCCCCTTCTCCTTTGTTCCCTTCGGTCTAGCAACGTAACGTTCTCCCTGTCTGCTAGCCCAGGATTTCAAGTCTTGGTCTCTCCTTGAACAATCTATTTTTAGTAAAGTCTCCAGGTTACTTGTGATGGTCTTCTTTTTAGGGACTCTGATTTAATAGTACTGAAAATACTCCTGTGGTTTCCCTCTGACCCAATTCTAGGTCAAGGTTATTCAGATTCTGGATGGCCAGGTTTCAATATGGAGGGAAGTCAGTGATCAGAGAATAGAGATGTGACTAGTGGCCTCGGACAGAAAAGGAACTGAGTCCCAAGTAGTGAGACACGTGTGGTCTCACCTACTAGTTGATGGCTCCTTGACTTTTGACTTTGATGATGGAAAGTCATAGAATGTCCTGATCTTGACTCTGGGGTTGTGATCTACGATGTCTGTCTGAAAGTCACACTCTCATTTGGGGTCTCTAGCAGGCTACATAGTTTCTAGAACCCTGTTCCAAATATTCACACGTATCAGGAGTCCCTATTGAAGAGATCCGTGGCGGTGCCACCGAGGGTGAGTTTTATGTAGTGTGTGTTGACTTCAGTGAGTGGCCAAGTTATTTGAAAGAGCAAAATTGCAAGGTTGGAGAAGTTTGACGTACATATGTAGCTCAGCCCTCTCAGCCCTGCTGTTCTTTCATCTGTTAATGCTTCTTCAGACTCTGAGGTCAATTGGCCTGGCATTCCCAAATAGATAGATAGGTAGTAAAGATCTGGGCCAAATAATTATATAACTCAGATTGTTTTCTTAAACTTGTAATTTAAAAAACTTCACATTATTGACCCACCTTGTACGTGAGAAGTCACTGCGTACGTAACTGAGTTAATAAGGTTCCTTTTACACATACGCATAGATGCATGATGAGGTTGATTAAAAATAAAATCCTGTGTCAGTGAAATCTTCCCAGTACCCTTGACTCTGTAGGGTTCTCAGCTCAGGAAACAAGAGCCGGCCTGGTGGATTTGGCCATTGCACATCTTCGTGAAGACGGACCATTGTGTCTGTGCTGCAGACGGCAGCCAGTTGCCACAAGGAGCTCTTACGCACCTGAAAGGTGGCAGGTGCCAGTCTGAAATGGAATGTTCAGTGTATGTCATTGAAATTCGTGTGTGTTCACATTTGAATAGCTGCGTGTGGCGAATGACTATTCCCTACCCTATCAGGCCTGCCAGCACCGGAGAACTGCATTTAAAAATAAGTCCCAGCAGAAGATGAACCTCCTGCTGGATTCTGTAGGAGCAGTTTACATAAATTTTTCCTTATGGATTCCTAAGGATGCAGGGAGGGACGTCTGAGTCTGTGGCAGCAGCTGTCAGAGAGGGGAGGATTTCCCATTGTATCTTTAAATACACAAACAATGAAGCCCTCTCTGTTATTTACAGAGAGAGAGAGAGAGAACTGTAAGTGAGCAAATTGTCACCAGGCCCAAGCACATCAAGATTTAAAAGGTCGACATTTCCTTTTTTCCTTCTCTCTTCTCTTTTAAACACATCCAGTCCTCCTCATTAACCAGATATCTTTATTCTCTAAATATTTACCACCCAGACGAAATTTACGGTTTAATTTGCTGTATAAAATCATTTATTGACTGATAAACCTCATTACTAAGCTCTAGCTCAACCCCTGGTTCTCCGACAGTTTTAATTCTTGTAGCAGCAGGCTACAGGGAGAGAAAAACAATCCTGTCAAATTAACGGCGGGGGTCTAAATTATTCAAATACACTAAATCCATGCAGAACCGTTTCCCCTGCTCATAATTTCTCTTTCAGAGCCAACAATTAACCGGCAATATTCTAACTTAAACAATGACAGCCATTCTAAAAGAATTCTGGGAACAGGGAGGCTTCTACCTTCCCACGTGTCCTGCTCCTGGGGGCCCCCCCGACAGTGACCTCGGCAGGACAGGGGAGGGAAGGAGAGGTTTTCTCTCCCCAGACATCTCTCCCTCTGAAATGTGTCTTCCGCTATGTCTCTCCCCTGCCACCCAGGTCAGAGATAACATTTTTCTTTTCTTTTTTTTTGGGGGGGGGGATATAGAGACATGGGGATCATTGTGGATTTCTAGCATTTGTACCAGAGGAGCACCAGCCTGCAATTAATCATACTTGCACCTTTCTGCCTGTGTCTGTGTGTTTGTATGTGTGTGTGCGGGGGGTGGGGGGGAGAGGCCTCCAGTTCTCTACCTGAAAATGCAACCAAACTAATTACGGAGTTGCTGATTCAGAAGGCAGAGCCATGTTGTTGAGACTGCAGAATGGAAAACGACATTAGCCGCAGCCCAACGGCCAGCCTGCTTACGGCTGAGGGAGGAAACCGTTCCCCACCATGCCGGTTCTCCATCAGGACCTGTATCCCGGTGCCTGGCATGTTGGGGGGTGTGTGTGTGTGTGTGCGCGTGTGTGTGCGTGTCAGCTAATTTGCCATATGGTCCCCCTAATAACGATGGATCCCTGGGCATGACACCCCATGTCAAAGTCCTTACGCAGAACAAAGAAATTTTAAATGTTGATCTTGACAGTTCATGCATGCATTCATTCATTCTTTTATCAAATATTTATCGCGTGTCAACTCTCCCTGCCAGGCCCGCAGTGCACAGCAGCAAAACGGTGCTGGATGTGGGACACGGCAGCAAAGTGTGACACTTAGTCGAGAATGATGCCTCGTGCTTCTTGCCTCTCAGTTCAGGTACAAACCAGAAAAAACTCAGAGGTCCATTCAAAACGCAGAGTGATTGGGCACATCTCGCACAGAGTCAGTGAGAATTCCCGAGACGCAGGCCCAGACCGTCCATCCCGACGTGTCCCTTCCAGGCGATTCTTCCAGGAGACCTTGCCGGATGAGAGTCCTAAAGTAGCAGCCAGCAGGACACGGTCACGCCAGAAACGCCAGCCCGGAGAGGGGAGGGGTTTCACCCAGAGGATTCTGGTCGGGGCACCGAGGGGTGTCCTTATGGAGTGGACACCGAGCTGAGGCACTGGGGAGACTGTAGGAGGAGGAGGCTTGTTCACACAAACGCACAGGGCATCTTTGTGCTCAAGCCTTGATTCGTACCTTCTCGGTCCCGAAGGACCTTCTGCTTTCTTCCGTGTTGCTTCTTATTCTCGTCACCGTTGTTATGTGTTCTCTGTTATTAAACTGTTCATTCTAGAATACTTCTAATCCACAAACAAGGATCATATCGGCTTCACACCGGCAGACCTCACAGCCTGTGTCCCCCACTCTTCCCCTCTCATCCAGGGCGCGGCTGTCCCCATCAGGAGACCCCTCGCTTTACTCAGGCTTCCATCATTTTCAGCTCACCGTCCTTGCTCACCCAAAGTGCCTCCTTACAGTCACCACGCCCCCTGGGCCATCTCAGAGGCTCTGCTCCTTGTTTTCCTTGGCCTTGACCATCCCCTCCAGGTGCTCTACTGCGTGGCCCTCCGTGGGGATTTGGCCAGGGTGATCTTCTTGTGGTAATACTAGAGCTCTGGGTTCTGGAGAGGAAGTATTCAGAGTGCAAGTGTCCTGAGCTTCACATCAAGTACTACCAAGTCTGGGCTCCCACATCAGTTCTCACTGTTGCTGTTGACCTTGAAGCACGGGAAGTTTTCACCGGAAGTTACCCCTCCCCCATTCTCTATTGCACCTTACTAGGAAGTCACCAAGTGCAGCCATACTTAAGGGGTGGAGGGTTCCGTCTCCAGAACAACATGTAGTAGCGATCCATTGGGACGCTCCTGTAAGGGGTCTTTGCACATGTGCCTTCGTTATTTCTTTCTTTGCTGTGCATGTATGACTGATGGGTGTTTATGGGTTTTACCCAGAATGATGTTACTTATTTTTCTTGTCTAAGGGGTCACAGCTGTGGTCATAGGGAGTCCTGAGACTTGTCTCCCGTGTTCCTGTGTTGGACCCACAGGGCTTTGTTTTTTGAGAACATACTTCCTGGTGCTAGATGTGAAGGATGAAAGGTAGTTTGGGCTCATCTTGTATGTTTCCTGTCCTCATCCAAGAGTCAGATACTTCCCCAGGGAGATTAGTTTCTTTTCTCACTTGTATCACTTGTCATCCCCGATCTTCGATTTGCTCAAGCAGGCGCCAGTAACGTCTCCATTCGTCCCTGTCGCATGCTAGTGTAACCCAATGGTATCTGCTCGCTCCAGGAACACGAAGAGCCTCAAACCATTCATCCAGGGTTTTGACGAAGAAGTCTGATCATCTCATAGGTGGGCGGCTACACGGTCTTTTGGCGTCCCGTGGAATCCAGTTGGTAACAGCTCTAGTCCAGTGGTCCTCTCTGAATTGCATTACGTGTCCAGTCCATCTGATTTTTGATGCCTTGGCAAAGGAGACAGCATCCCTGATTCTTGACCGTCGACAGAGGTCGGAACTCTGGATTCCTCCTCTCATTTGAGTGAAACATGATACTCCAAGCATAGCTCTTTCGAGTCCTCTTTGGGATACCCTAATAGTGTTCTCATTCTGTTTTCGTAGGGCCCAGATTTCTGAGGCCTGTGTTAGTGCAGGAAGAACAGTGGAGTTGAAAAGATGTGCCCGGAGCCAGAGGTTCTTTGTTCTCTAAACCACATCTTCAACACTCTTGAAGGCATTCCACACTGCTCTCTTCCTCCTGTGCAGTTCTGGTGCCAAGTTGTTCCTCATGTTGAGTTCTCGACCCAGGTACACATAGCTGTTGCATTTGGAGATGTTCGTTCTGTTGAGTGCAAATGGAACATCAGGGACTAGTTCGTTTCTCATGAGCATCGTTTTTCTCAGATTCAGCTGCAGTCCGACCTTTCCACACTCGTGGTCGAAGTCGGCCAGCATTCGTGCTTCTTGGCTAATGTTTGGTGTTATTCGAATGATGACATCAGTGAAGTGGAGGTGGTCATTCGTCTGACACTGAAAGTTTCTTTTCTCAGGAAATGGAATTTAGAAGCAAAGATTGGGACGTTGCCTGTGTCTGTTATTAGTGGAGTGCCCATACCTTTAGGTCCTTGTGGAGCTAAGAAATAGATGTGTTCTCTTGCACGTTTCTGCATAAAAACATGTCCTAGCTCTCTCGAGCACGTACCTCTGTATCATCTGTCTCTCGGTTATGTTCCATGCAAGTCCCATCTAACTCCTGTCTAACTCTGATGAGCAGCCGCATGGACCATCCGGCCTTCTCCCACCCACTCTAACTAATGCCGCGCGCCCCGGCTCTCACCTCGGCCACCCTCTTCTTCAAACTTGTTCACTCCCCGCATACATGTATAGCTGCTTCAGCTTGAGCTGAGCAGGAGAACATGATGGAGAAGGGAGGCCCGGGAGAAAGCCACTGGCCTCACGGAGCCCGGAGAAGTGAGAGTTCTGTGTCAACACTTAGCTGCAGGTGTGGCGGTGAGGCAGGAGGCATGACCTGTCTCAGGCCGGAGATTTGGCCCGCAAAGGGTTGCTCGAGTCGCTTCTCTCATCTCGGCCTCCGCCAACCCCCTCGAGAGGATCCACTGCAAGGATCCAAAGCCTTCAGCTTACCCAGCACTGCGTGCTGATTCCTGTGCCCCTCGCCGAGCTCCAGGAAGAGCAGGAAGAGCGGAGGGATGAGGGTGCCAAGTGGGAAACCTCCATTTGATCCTGTTTTATATGTAAATGTGACTTTAAGTAATATTTTGTAATGACCTGCATTTCTGTTAGAAACGATCTCTTGATGATTTATCTTTCTCTGTGTAATTACGACAGCCTAGTGATCATGTTAATTAATGCCAAAGAGGGTTTTCAGCGCCTCATTAGAGGTTTTCCCTTTTTAGGACACTGAGCTTTTGTGCACAGCCAGGGGCAGAGCAAGGCATTTTCTGGAGGGTAGAAACACATCTTTTGATCCTCCACCTCTTCCTCAGCCTTTGTATTATCACTCTTGGTCTCTGTTTTGTCTCTTCGTCCCCTTCATCAGAGCCCTCTATCCTTGTCATTTTCCTTCTCGTCTGCAAGGCAGTTGTTTCTCGTTGCTCCGAAAGGCTGCATTGAGACAGCTCAACTGTCACCAACAGACTCTTCTCCAGGCCTTTTCTGCTCTAAGAATTGTTTCACTCTGCTCTGTGATTCACGCCTCCTGGTCTGCAAGTTTCGGTGAAATGTTTCCTATGCCCCATAAGATGAGAAGGCGGAGATCAGTTCCTGCTTTCAGCTGGAGCCTTACGCTACATAGAGGGAAAAAAGAAGCTAAGACAAACTTTGCTATTTATTCTTTCCAATTTGACCCATCCAAGAAATTGCTTTTCTTTGTGGAACACGGAGAGCAAAGATAAAAGACACAACAAAATGGTTGTGCTGGAGGGTGGGGGAAGCATCCCAACAACTTCATCCCAAGAGGAAGGAAATGTAGGAACTTAAGTAACATTTCACCCCAAACGGGAGCCTTGCACTCTTCTACCTGTCCTGTCCCGGTGTCAGCCATGAGCTGACCACCTTGCCTGGGAACAGTGCAGCCTCCCTCCCCCCAGGGCCCCGGGCTGGTCCAGAGATCCTTCCAGAATAGAGAGATGCTCTGTCTATCCCCCTCCCCTCTTTTGCTTCTTTGCTCCCTGTAGTTAACCAGATAAGCTGGAGAGGGACTTCCCACACTTCCTGCATGGAAGGGGACACGGCATCTCAGCTTCAAGTGGCTGCTTTAATCTCTATGCCATGGGCGGAAAGTATTGAAATAGCCACTTTCAGATGTGATGAAAGAAAAGCAAAGTAAACCAGGCCAGGCAGGACACGGGCAGCAACTCCCAAATCCTCCTCATTAGGTGCTAAGATGAAGGGAAAGTGCTCAGGGCAGATGTTGCCTCTAACCTGACGATTCATCGTGTCACTGGGGCCCAGCAGTGTCAGTGTCACTGGGGATCAGTGAGAAGGAGTCCGGGGCCCTCCCATCTGCACCTGCTGAATCAGAACCTGCTTTTGCACAAGGGCCCAAGGAATCACAGGCTCTGTGCCACCTAATCATAGCTCTGGAGCCCCCTGCCCAGGAGAACAGGGACCCCGCAGCTGGGATCACTAGAACCCTCCCATTTCCCCCTCCAGGAAAGCTATCGCCCCTGTGCTGTGATGCAGAGGATGGAGGGAAGCGTGCAGTGAGGGCTGGGGCATCTCTGGCCTCCAGTCTCACCGAGTGTCCGTTGCCTCATTCGAAAGATCGAGCAAATACTCTGGTTCAGTTGCTGTCGAATTGTGTTGAAGGTGTGCACTGTGCTGTTTCCGAGTCTCAGGACATACTGATATAAAAGGTGACGCGGTTGCTGTGCTCAGGAAGTGCACAATCTTTTGGGAAGAGCTTCAAGTTAATTTTATATCTGCTGGTGGTCATAGTAAGGAGGGCGGGGTCGAAGGGTCTAAGAAGGGATGGCTCGGTTACCTGGGGAGGAGGGGAATGAATTCAGGGCATCTCGGAGGAGGAACTGGGCAAGTCCTGAGAACCAGGGAATGGGGATGGCATCAGTGGCTACAATCCCAGCCTGCCGTTTGTTTCTGAATCAACTTTTCTCAAATCACAACTGTTCCCTCTCAGAACAAAGTGGAGACCAGATAATTCCACCACCCAGAAACTACCTACCTTAGAAATATGTTAGGATTTTAATCCCCTGCGAAACATTTGTTGGGACAATGCAGAGAGCCCAAAGTCCTGAGGTGCATCTTTGCATAGGGCAGGTTCAGTTTTGATTCCCAGCACCCCAGGGACCCAACACCTTCTGGAGTAACAATTGAGCCTGGAGTAGCTTTTACGTACTGCCAAGTGTGTGCCCCACCCCCCAAGAGAAATAAATTGGCTATTCATTATTGGTGGACCATTTTAGTGTCACTTTTTAAATAGACGAATAACATGTTTCAACCAGGGGGTGTCACTTACACATCATCACACAGCAAATAGAGGAAAAGCAGGCATCTGAGCTCAGGCCTCCAAGATGGAAGGGGTGTGAGAACATCTTGGAAATGCTGCATTGGCCAGACAAATTGAACCTAGGGACAAGAATGGGATTAGGGCCTTGGGAGAGTTGGATGAAGGCCTAGATGGTGGCCTTGGAGTGGGATTAGCAGAGAATATTCCAAGACCCAGTCGGGGAGATGAGATCACCAATTGGAGCAGGTGGCTCTCAAAGGTAAGTCTGGTGTGATTGAGGGTTTGAGAGAGACAGCTGTAAGAGCAAGCCCAAGACTCAGGCAATAAGTAAAAAAAAAAAAAGCTATAAAAACAGTATCTGCCTCCAGAACACTTGGTTGAAGCAAAGACCAGAAATATCTATTCTACATGGAGGGTGTGGGGCTGGGGAGGTGGAGCAACAGCGGGCTAGAAGCACCGAGGGGAACCGGCAAGGAAAAGGATGTACACGAAGTTCCCAAGCCCAGAAAGGTATGAAATCGTTCAGAAACCACAAGAACTTGACGTTGGCCATCCAGTTTGAATTTAGCCTCTGCCCTGGAGTAAGACCACCTCTCTGATCATCCTCCAAGAAAACTCTTAGCGAGGGCTAGGGCCTCATGGGTTTCATCCAAGCAAAAGCCTTCTACATGTGGAGATGAGGTTTTAGTTCATTGTTGTGGGCCATATTTGAAACAAACAAGACAGAGCCCCAGCAGAAGCTCGAGAGCTCACTGTCCAATGCCAGGAAAGCACTGCTTGGGAGGTAGATGACTTTTTCCATCCAAAGAATGTACTAAAATTGACGTTGGTGCCTTTGTTGCTGAATTGCGTTCCTTGAGGTTGTATTGATGGATCAAAATCATATTTGAATAGAATAAAGGCAGCTAATAGTAGATATTACTGTTTTAGTTGAGCCTGATTGATAAGCTTAGAAGAAAGAAAGGTGTCAGACATTCTTTAAATCATCAAAAAGACCCAGCGATGAACTTAAGCAAGCAAGGGGCAGAGTGGCTGTTTCCTGCCTGGTGCTGTTGGGTGATCTTTTCCTCTTTACATAACATCCTTGAATCTCATTGTTAGGGCAGCCCACTCTGTTATGGAAGACTTTTCTGAAACTTGTACTCATTAATTTTTTTGGAACTTTTCTGCATAATATTCTCACCAGAACAAGGACAGAGGACTAGGTCTCATTTCTAATAATGATCCCTCTATAACATGGATGAGTGTGAAATTTAAATATACTTCTATTCTGAAAGTCAGGCTGTTTTTTTTTCACACAGATAAATTGTTCACTGAAATTTACTGAAGCATCAAAAACAAGACTTCCGTGGATTCCCGGAGCTAAGTCCAACATGCTTGGGAAGATTTGCCAGTATGGCAGGCTGAGAGGGCTTCAAGGCTAAAACTGAACTGCTCCCCCCCCAGCCCCACCCCCTCCAATTTAATCCCTGCAATTTGATCTTTATGAAAAGTCATTTTCATCTTGGGTTTTAGGTGGTCATAATTGAAAGGGAAACTTCTCCCCTGGAGAAAATCTCCGAGATAGCTGTTTTTGACATTGATATTTCTCCCTGTTGGCCACAAGCCGCAGGGAAGGATCCCACTCATGGTAGATCGTTAATTGTTCTTCAGGAGAACTACACGCAATGCTAAGAACCAAGGCAATTACGCAATTAAGTCAGGCACACAACGATGCTTGTGCTCCAGTGAGCCACAATATTAGTTGACAGTGGCTTTGACTAGACTCGCCCAGATAATTGCTTCAAGTCCACAGCCCTCCTACAAGATGTGAGTTACTTTAGCAAGTGTGTGATTGGAAGGGGGTGGGGGGAAGAGGAACCCCAAGCTCACTACCGCTTTGTATAAGGAGGTAGATAAGGGAACTAAGGTCTTCTGTTCAAGTCCAATTATACCTGTTCGTTTGGATTTCCCCAGATGCTGAGACTGGACTCCAGACAGAATAGTTTATCCCTGAAGTGACTCCAGGAAATATTGGGAGGGGGATGGGGGAAGTCAAAGAGCATACGACTTCCGTGGGTGAAGATGACATCCATCGGGAGAGGCTGAGAATTAACGGAGAACTCCAATTCAAGGCCCACCCAAGGGAACTACACAAACTCCTCCACAGCCAGCCTAGAGGCCTTCGCCCTGTTTATAGAGAAAGGCCTCTGGCCAGAAAGAGGCCAGTGCTGATCTCTCTGGCTGGTTGGCTTGCTGAGAGAAATCTGCCAGGAATACGAATGGGGCATCCCTGACAACACTTGTATTTAACTTTTCAGCCTAGTTGAGAAGTCATGTGATTTGAGAAACCTCAGTTAAAAGAACCCCATGGTATATTACTTTAATGGTTCCCCTTGTGAAACAATGAAATGTTGCCTGTTTTTCTCCCCCTTAACTCACATAGATCTTTGTTTAAAATGGAAGGATTCATTATACCTGGTCTTTATTTGATATGGCTTTCAGCAGACTTTGGCCCAAAGTGATTCAATTCTAACCAGACTGACTAATTATGTTGGTTGACTGCAAAGGTAGCAAGCTAGGTAAAATCAGCAAGCATTTACCTAACACTTAACGGGCATTGTGAGAATAAAAGGTAAACACTACTAAACCACACATAGTCTTATTTATTCTAAGCCAGTTCTTCTCCCTTTACTATGATAGTGTTTGCAAATACAGCCAGTAAAGAAATGGAAAGAGGGCTAACAAAGGGCTTATAGGATGGGAAAGATATTTTCTTTCTCAGCATCATGTAACATTCTTAGAAAACTTGAATGCATAGAACTCAGAAATTGTCACTAAAACGATTTACCATGGGTTCTTTATTATTCCAATTACAACTTCCTGTACAAATACTTGAGACTAAGTTTAACCAAATGTGGTGTGCACAGAAATTTAGACTGATCTTTTGGCTCTGTTAAATGAAGCCCAAATGTGGAGTGAGGTGCCCAGAGAGAGTTAAGGGGGTATCCCTCATGTATCCTGCTTACCAACTAGAACAGCCTTTATCTCCTCCACTGAGCCCGCCTACAGTGCTCCGCTCCCCATGGAAACAGTGAGTCATTCTTTTTGATTCCCCTGTCCCTGTCACTCTGCATTGGATTTATCTATTTTATATCCCTGGTCACAAATTTCTCAGAGCAGAGCTAGTGTCTCCTTCATTTTTAAATTCTCTCCCTACCTAGGATAGTGACTGGGACATAATGAGTGATCGCCACTTTTCCTTGAGTTAACCCAAGGAAAAAGTCATCCATATTCTAATGAAGAATGGCTAAAACAATAACAAACAGCGGCCCACACCAAGCATCATAATTAGTGGTGAAAAACAAAACTTCCCCCTGAGACTGGGGTCCAGAATGCCTACTGTCAGCACCTTGCCTTAGCGTCGCATTGCGTATCCCGACCAGCTCGATGGGGAAGGAAAAGTAATCTTAAAGGATAAGGATAAGAAAGGAGGAAATGAAAGTACAGCTATCATTAGAAAACATTATTGGAAGGTAGAAATCTAAGAGTTTATAAATAAATGATTCACTTATTAAGTGAGTTTAACAAGGTGGCTAACTATAAAGTCAATCCGCAAAAAAATCAATTGTATTTCTACGTACCAGCCACAAATGATTAGAAAATGAAATTAGGGCAACTCGGGTACCTTAACAATAACATCATCTTACATGTTAAACCGGGATACAGCTAACAAAATGAGTATTTCTTCTATTTTGAAAATTATAAAACAATACTGCAAGCAGTTAAGATGAACCAAACAAATGAAGGAATCTAGCAATGCCATTTGCCGATGGATTTATATCGTCAGGATAGTCTTGAAAGAGGCGTTGGTGATAGACACGGGTCAAGCATCCAACCCAGTCAAAATGATCAAACACTTGTTTCTTTAGATTTTTGTTCTAGAGTGTCATCCGGGAGTCACATTCAACAGATTCAAGAGTTGTAAACAAATTGATGCTGGAACCTCACATATTCCATACACAGAAGCAAGTGATGGTGAGGGACTAGGATGGCAGGAAGTGGTTTTCTCACCCCAGGTCACTGGTTTTCTCCACAGGGTGTGGAGAGATGGCAGAGACGAATCTCCTGAGCCACACGAGGAAGACCTTCCCTCCCTGCTTGGAGCAGCTTTATGGTTCTTGCACAGACGCAGAAATGTCTCTGAATGCATTGAGTGAAAGGAGGCAATGCACCAGATTTTTCTTTATTTAAGAATCTGGGAGGGAAGAGGAGATTGTGAAATGAGAGAGGATTGGAGCCCTAGCAAGGGCATTTCTTGGGGACGTCTAGACAACTTGGATATGTATACTTCCAACTGCTTTCAGGTGACAGGTAGTATGTGGAAAAGTCACCATCTACCCCCCAGGCTAATAACACTGGACTAGAGAACTGTTATAATTCTCCCACTGTGTGGCTAGTGGCGTCATGAAATTGCATCTCGATCTGTCTATTAAAAAATAAAGAGGGGGTGCCAGGGAGATAGTTCAGGAAAGCATGTGCCACCACCCATGTTAATGACTTGAAGTCACGAACTTGACTGGGAGTATTTATGTCAGGGAAGTGGGCAGAAGCCACACAGCCCTTCCCCCAGCCTGCTGGCTGGTCACTGGGCCCTCATGGGCAGTGGGACTCTGAACAGACAACGGGATGAAGCGTTTTCACAGCTTTGTTAAAAGACCAAGAAACTATATTACAGATTGAGATTTTGCTTTCCTTTCAGTAGAGCTGCATGAATAATGCACTTGAAGCTATAGACCACTATCAATTCCGAACCTATATTTGGAGTTCCAAAGGAGTAAAATGAAAACCATCCAACTTAATTAAGACCAAAAAAAAATTTTCATTGTTTTTGGACTCCGTGAAAGAGAGAGATTTTTTAAAATTGATTTTTGTTTTAAAGTTCAATAAAATTTTATTAATTTAATTAGATTCCTATCAATTTTTAAATAAGCAGGGGCTTAGATGAAATCTGTGCGCTCTCTCTCTCTCTCTCTCTCTCTCTCTCTCTCTGGCCCAGACTTTTCTGAGTGCATTTGTCTCTCATTTTGTACTTCAGACACCACAGGAGCCTGTAAACAAGCAAAGGCTGAGGGCCATGATTTTGAGGGGTTGTTTCTATTGGAATTGGGGATATTGCCTCCGTCAGAGTCTGTGATGCGAGCAGACAAACCGGGGAGAGGCATTTGGTCAGGGGCAGGAAACGGGTCTTTCTTTGCAGCACTTGTTAGTCTGAGTCACTTGTGTTGGTCATTAGGTCCAGAGCGCTGAGGGGTCAGCACGGAGAGACTTGGCAAGATCCGCAGGGTGACCTGGCGCCCACCTGCAGGCGTGGAGGAGGGTGGCGGTCATGTGACCTGGTTGGAAGAAGCAGAATCTGACCACGCCACCACGTAGTTCTCTGAGAGCACTGCCAGCTTCACCTCAGCATTCACCACAGTCCCGAGGCTCTGAGCAAAGAAGAGCGTGGTGCCAAGGGTGGGCCAAATCCTGCCGTGGGAAAATGCGCAAGAAGCCCTTCCTTAAGCGCCTTTGCCCACGTTCCACGCAGCCTGACCCCGCTAGGGTTCACCGTCAAATAACTTGGCAAGTTAACGGCGGCAACTCTGGTTCCTCTTAAAGTGCACGAGGCATTGGCTTATGGAATGTTCTGGCAATCTGATGGTTAATGTGGGTTGCTCGGCCAGCTCCTGTCCGAGTCCTCCGTCAGTATTGGGGCTGTCCCAGTGCCTACTATTTTCTACAGAGGGAAACGCTGAGGTGTGATGCCTGGCAGAATGAGCTGGGCCTCACCCAGGACTCCTGACCTCTGCAGGCTAGCTCTGCAGGCCAGAGAACAGCAGCAGAACCCAGCACCTCAGAGGACCCCCAGTACTTTGTGCTTTGGGGGAAGGGGAGCTGGGGCCACCTCCAGCTGTGTTCAGGGTCTTGGCTCTGTGCTCCGGAGAGACCCCTGGTGGTACTCGGGCGGCCACATGCATGCAGTGGGGTCCGTACCGGCAAGCTGAGCATCATCTCTCTCTCCTGTATCCTTTCTCTGGCTGAAGATGCTCCGTGTACCGGGGCCGTGCCACCAATTACCCCTGTGTAGCCGGAAGTGACTCTCAAAGAAGGATGGTGGGTGGCTTCAAACTCAAAGGGGAGAACACGGTCACTTGTCTGTTTGAAGTGAGCGCATGAGGAGGTCCAGAAGTGGTAGTGCCAGACCATAACTGACACAAAGCCACAAGTGCTGAAATGTTCCGCAAGGAGTGCTTAGAAAACTGTCCACGCAAGTGATAAGGGCTCAGTGCATCTCAGTGACTCTTGGAGTCGATATAATTATTATTATTATTGAAGAGTAGGTTGCCATGGGGATGTGGAGCGATGAGGGGAGGCCTTATTTTGCCTGGAAACCCAGAAAAAGCCTCACAGAGGAAAACTAGTAGCTGAGTCCTGCCAAGGTGAGAATGGCCAGGCCCAGGAGAGGAACGTGTGCTCGTGTGTTCACGTAACAGCCACGAGAACTCTGAGAACTGAAAGCACTTAGCAGAGCTGAGCTGGGCAGACTCGTGTGTGTGTGTGTGTGGGGGGGGTGTTGGTTTGTTTTTTTGTTTTTTTGTTTTTTTTTTTTTGCTTTTTGGGTCACACCCAGCAACACAGAGCAGTTACTCCTGGCTCATGCACTCAGGAATTACCCTTAGCAGTGCTCAGGGGGACCATATGGGATGCTGGGAATCGAACCCAGGTCGGCCGCATGCAAGGCAAACGCCCTCCCCGCTGTGCTATCGCTCCAGCGCCCCGTGTGTGTTTTGTATATTGTGTGCTCACTTTTCCTTTTGTGAAGTCTGGGATTTAGTCTGTTTCCAATAAGTGACTCACCCTCCTCCCTGCAAAAAAAAGTAAATTAAAATAATGTAAAAGTTTGGTTCCAGTTCCACTAGGTGGCTGTTAAGATTATTGTTCAAGAGTAGCACTGTCCCCTCTGGGGCTCAGCCCGTGTCCTCTGGGGGTGCCTCTGTGGCCGTGGCCGAGACCCCCGAGCAAGGGTGGGGCGGTGCGGTGTCTCCTCGCCACCTCCTCTCTGTGGCCAGGGGTGACTTCTCCAGCTCTGTCCCCCGAGCACAGAGGCAGGACAGGGTGACACGGACACGCTGTGTCACACAGACGATCTAACCCCTCTGAGTCTCAGCAGGCCACTCTCCCAGCCCCGAGGGACGAGGTGCTGGCCTCGCATGCAGGTGACCCGGGTTCGAGTCCTGACGCGGCACATGTTCCCTCCCCTGCAGCGTCACCAGGGCTCAGTCCTGAGCGCAGAGCCAGGAGAGGTCCCCGAGGCCCTGGGCAGCGGGTGGCTGGGAAGGAGGCTGGTCCTGGGGCTAGGTACCTGATCCGTGGCTGTGTCCCATGACCCTCTTTCTGTCCACTTGCACATTTGGGCTCATCCCTTTCAGGACTGGAAATATTTTGTTGTTGTTGTCAATTTTCCAAATGTAAACAGCACGAAAGAGCGCGATAGAATGGGCGGTGTTTCGGGCGGGTGTCGGGAGGGCAGGGGTTCACATGCGCTTTGTGTGGGGATCAAGTCTCTCAACTGTGCGTTTGGGGGTCGCAGAGAAAGAGCCTCACCCCACCTTCCTTCCACGGAGCCCGAGCCCCAGCAGTTGTAGCTCCGAGAGCATTCAACAGGTGGCGCTCTTCCCCCAGCCTGGCCCACACCCTGGGCCGCCTGCTGGCCGGCTGCTGAGCTCAGAGGCGATGTCCAGAGGGGCCGCCTTCCTCTGGGGTCAGGGCTGTGTCGTACACCTCGGAGGGCTCCCAATTCAAGGACCCCCCCACTTCTGGGCCTTCTGGACTGGGCCCCCCGTCCCTGCAGGAGGATCCTGAGACCTCTGTCCCCGACCCTCTGTCCTCCAAGCAGAGAGGGGAGGGAATCCATGGACGGCCTGCACGGGGGGTGGCCAGGCTCTGTCCCTCGGGGAGGGTCCTTCTGTGGGGCTGCGTTCAAGGCCAGGGGAGGGGGGTAGCCTGGACACCCAGGGCCGCTCCGGCAGAGAAAGGCATTATGAATATTTCATAAAGGCGGCTCCAGTTATTAAACAACATTACAAAACCAAGCGTGTTGGCAGGAACCGGAGAAGCGCATTTACATGGGGACTGGGGGGAGAGGCGCCCGGGGCTAGGGCTGGGGGTCCCCCGCCTCCCGCTCGCCCGGCTCCCACGCTGCCTGCAGGCCCGGGCTCCCCTTCTCCCCTGACCCTCACGCATTCCAAACAGCAGGACGGGGCACCCTCAGTGCCCTGGGGCCTTGGGCCCCGGAGACTGAGCAGTTCCAGAGCCTGGGAGTTTCCCGGGCACCCGGCCCCTCTCTGGGGGGACCCAAAGGACAGGAAGAACCTTAGAACTTGGGGCTACCCCAGACGTGGCTCTAGAGCCTGAGACGTATGAGCCAGAGGAAGTCGGGGCTGGGTGACTGTCACAGTGGGGTGGGAGCCAGTGAGGGGGGCGTCCCTCATGACACCCCTGTACCACCGTGGAGCCATTGGTGTCTCTGGTCTTTCCCTCCTTGGCTTCCTCTGACATAAAGATACAAAGTCTTGTTGGCAGGACCCCTGCACCACCCCACTGGGAAGTCTCTGCTCACCCCATCCTATGCAAGGCCACTTCGGCATTGTTTCTGTTTAAGGACAGATATTTCATCCCATGCCATATTCTGTATTAAAGTGGCAGTTTTCCATATTTAGCTACTCCTACAGCCCATTTTACAGATGAGGCTGTAGAGACTTTGAGAAGGGAAGGTCAGTTGACCACAGACTCCCTCCTAGACAACGTCAGAGAGGAATTGAAGTTCGTTTCCTGAGAATCCAGAGCCCACACTCTTGATCTGTCTTGGTTGGAGACGGTTCTCTGGTTCTGCAGAGCTGTGGCAGGGCCGGTGGGGAACGCAGGAGGTGAGTGGAAGAGATAGGGCGTGGGGACTAGAGGAAACCAGGTGTTTGTGAACTCTCCTCTTTGCTGCAGGCACTGCGACACGCAACTCATCTGCTCAGGGACTCATTCACTCAGTCCCTGTGAAACCAGAGCATCCTCTCAAATGGCCAGGTCGGAGCTCTGTGTATACCACGTACTCGATAAACGGCAACGCTCCTCTTCACTAGGGACGTCTGGGTTCCTCTAGAACTAGCTTCTCCTGCTCAGAAGAGCTTGTTAAAGGAGCTGGAGTAGGTGATTCCAAGTCCACATTATGTGTCTGTTGGATGTTCTCTTCATGCACCTTGGACTCTTCTATCTCCATACTTATCATGTTGTTCTAGGTATCACTTAATTATTCATAGAGCTCTTCTCTTCTAAGGTATCTCTGGCTCACAGTGTAATTCTAAAGTACCAGCAGAGAAATTAGAAGGTTAGAGGACTCAACAGATATCTCTGGATGGATGGATAGATGGATGGATGGATGGATGGATGGATGGATGGATGATGGATGGATGGATGGATGATGGATGGATGGATGGATGATGGATGGATGGATGGATGGATGGGATGGATGGATGGATGAATGATGCATAGGTGGATGTAGATGAGTTCATGGGTGGGTGGGTATGTGGATGAATGAGGGTGGGTGAATAGGTGAGTGGATGGTGGGGAGGCAGGTGAATGGTGGGTGAATGAATGAGTGTGGGTAGATGGATGGTGGATGGCTGGATGGGTAGATAGGTGGGTGAGTGGTGGGTGGATGGTGTGGATGGTGGGTGGATGGATAGGTGGATGGGGGGTGGATAGATGGGTAGGGGGTGAATGGATGATAGTGGTGGATGGATGGGTGGTGGGTAGATATATGGGTGGATTGGAAGGTAGGTGAATGGGCGGGTAGATGAATGGATGGTGGGTGGATGACTGGGTGTGTAGCTGGAAGAATGGATGAGTGGTGGATATGATGAACACGTGAGTGCCTGGATGGACGGATGGGTGAGTTGGGTGGGCTGTTTTTCATATACTCAACCTAAGTACAGTGACGGCATCTCTGCAGAGTGCACCCTGGTATTTTCAGGCGCCTTTCCCTGGGCACTGTTAGTTCTACGGCCTTTCCACCCTGAGATAGAGGGGAGTGGCACCTGAGAGAGACTCCCACCAGCTGGCGTCCTGGTCCAGCCCCGCACCCAGACCAAAGCGTTGCCTGAGCCTTCCTCCCATTCACCAGCTTGCAGTGGGGGTGGGACACTTGACCAGGACAGATGCCAAACTGTCACTCTCATTGCCACACCCTCTTCCCACCTCTGGAAAAGAGGCTGTTGGTGATTTCTGAAATTTTCATTTTTCTTTTGGTGTGTGTGGACGGCGGGAGGGGCTGATAGCTGCTGATAACCAGGTCGCTAATGACTCCGCTTATCTGAAGATGGCCTCTCGTCACTGCCCGTGCTTGTTCAGGGAGCTGGGGGTTCAAAGACAAGGCGATGCTTGGCAGTGACAGGGTCCCGGTGGAGAGATCAGGGTTCAGAGAGAACGGAGGGAGGGCCGGGCCCGTGAAATACCCCCCCCCCCCCCCCAATAATCTCCACTTCTTATCACCGGCAGGTTTCCCCCGGCACACACCCTCTGAAGACTTGAACTTCCAACCTGGCCTAGCAAAACAGCAACTTCCGGTGGGGGAGGGGCAGGGGATTCCGGTTCTGGTTCTGGAGAAGACCGTCCGGACCCAGGGAGAGGGGTATCTGCCCCGCTGCTCCTTCCCGGGTCCCTCTCCTCTGGCTCTTCGCGAATTGCATTCTAGGTTGTCCCCGTGGCCCTCTCACTCCTGTCTCAACAAGTTCCGTGGCAGCCTCTGCAGGATCCAGGGCGTTGGCTGCGCCCTCTCTCCCGTGAGCCCGAGCGCCTGTTGGTCTCTGGCCAAAGGAATGAAGTTCGGGGCCTAGGAGAACACTCCCCCGTGAAGACGGGCAGGAGGGATAGAGTGAAGGAGGAGGACAGACAGACATGGGCCAGGAAGGGAAGAGGACAAGAGGGGTGGAAAGGAACGAGGGTGTGGCTGGCCGTGTGCTGCTCGCAGGGAGTGGACGAGGCCACTGGGCTACACGCTTCCTCCTGCCACGGCCTCTGGGAAGGTCTCGATCCCCATTGCTCAGGCGAGAAGGCCGGAGCCTGGCACGGGTTGCCCGTGTTCACTGGGCGGCACAGCCCTCTGACGGAAGCCCGGTGCGTGGAGCGGCAGGCGCCTTCCCTCCCTGGCCACGGCCCACACACGGCCTGTAAGGTGAGCAGGACTCGGGCCTCCGCCCGCGGTCCCTTCCTCCTGCAGCTCGGGAGCCCGAGAGGGGCCTGTGTGGAGAGGGGACCCCCGCCAGGGCCGGGGGCTCTGGGGCCCCGGGAGGCCAGGGTGGGAGCAGAGCCGAGTCCCGGAGTCCCCGAGCAGCCGCGTTTGGGAAGGAACCCAGCCCCGGGCAGCTCGGCCTGGACGCGTGTGCCCGTCACTGCCCAGGGCGTTCCGGTGGGAGGAAGGAGACACGGGAGACGCGGGGTCCACGGCTCCAGCTCCGACGGTCACGGAGCTCACCTAGGAAACCGGGGGGCGGGGTAGGAGGTGTCCTTGTCCACTCACGGCTGCACAGGAGACTCGAAGGCATTCCTCGAGAGCGTCAGGGCCGCACAATGACCGATGACTCAGGAGGCCTCTGTGGCGGGCCGGGCACTCTGGACGCTGATTATCGGGGTTGGTCAATGGGGCTTCCGGGAAGGAGCCGGGCGAGGCCAGGGAGCCCAGCCCGAGGGCAGGAAGCTTGGCCTGTGTCCAGGCCCGCAGCCCTGGCCTCCCACTCCCGGTGGTCAGTTTCCTCCGGAGCAAACTGAACCCAGAGCCCACGAGGCAGCCCGCCCAGGGAGCCTTTTCCTCCCCAGGCTCTCCCAGCTGCCTCGAGAGAGGCTTGGTTCCCTCCGGGGGCCCCCCCAGACACCTCCTGGTACTTGTGATAAAGTCCGGCGCCTTAGGGCAGTGGTAGGGCCCCTTCCGGGAACCCCAGCTTCGCCCTCCCCGCTCGCCATGTGACCCCAGGTGCCTGGAACCCCACCCGACCTTTGTCTGGCCCAGTTCCACCTTCCCCCGCCCGGGGGGGGGGGCACTGTTTCTCTCCCGGAAGTGGGGGCTGAGCCTCGTCCTGCAGACCCGCACCCCCTCTTGTGTTTTTCTCTTCTCCCACTTGACTCTCGGATGTTTATTTATAAATTATCTTTTTAGGGAAACCGATGCTGAAGACACGGGGGTCCTGTTGATTCAGGCTGCCCTCCCCACCTTATACGGAGACGGGGCCATGGAGACCAACTCGGGCTGAATGAATGAATGGATGATAAATGAATGAAAGGGCAGAAAGAGGGAAGAGGGGGCCCTGAAGGCAGCTGGCTTCTCTCTGGGGGGCTGTTTACCCTCCAATACCAACACTTGGTCGAGGCGCAGATGGGATCCCAAGGCACATCTGAGTTCCTTCTCATTTCCCAAGTCTGAGCCCTTGTGGGAGCACCCTTGGGTGCTTGGGGGAGTCCATCCTCATAGAGCGCTGACTGTCAGACTGGGCCCTCTGACTCCTACTCTTGGAGCACTGGTCTGTAGAGTGCCCGCCCTGAATATATAGATTATATACTTTCTCCCCCAAACCATACGCCAACAAGAGAAGGCTTAGTAATCATTAACTGCTGTTCTTGGAAAATTCTGGGATCGCATCCTTGTATCTTTGACCGCGGTCTCTGTGGCCAGAGTTCTACCTCCGTGGTCACGGCTGGGCTCCGAAGCTGGAGGAATCTCCAACAAGGGAAGGAACAAGGAGGGGGCGGAGAAGGCCAGAAAACAATGCACTCGTTATAAAGTTGCTGAGAAGCTCAAGGCCCCTGCATTTTGGTGGGCTGCTAAGTGAATATGTAACTCCTTTATATATTTCAACAAAATTAAACTTAAACCTACAGAATTAGGTTTATTAATTTCTGTCAGGGCTCAATGGGGGAATAAGAATGGCCATTCATTACGGACACACAATTACTGGAGACAAAAATGAAGCCCAGCGCTATTAAGTATAATAAAAATGTTGAACACTGAGGAAATTTTCATTAAATATAATCTATTCTTTATATTACTACACTTAATCCTTGCTGTCTGCTGCTCTGCTTTTCTCCAACCTATTTAATTTTATTACTTAACTTTTTATAAATGTTTCTTAATGTAATTATGATTAAATATTTGGGAGAAGAGACGAATGTTAGTCTCTAAGAAAAATAAAATTTGAAGAAAATAAGAAATCTCTTTTCATCTCCTTTTCACGTCTAAGATGGTGAGGAATGATGGGCTTTGGGAAATGCCAGTGCTAAGTGGGATTTTACTGTTGGGGCCAGGCCGGAGTCTGGAAGGCCATAAATAAGGCGGAACTTGTGTTCAGCGGTTGCCGGGAGCCCTTACACTGCACATTTCCCCGAGTGCTCGCTGCCTTTTCGGAACCCTTCCAGGGCCAAACTGCGCCAGCACACGGTGGGCTGGGGCCGGGGAGAGCCTCGAGACCCGCTGCGTGGCCGGCTTTGTCTGCCGGAGGCGGCGTGGGGAGCAACCCTGAGCACTGAGCCTGGAGTAGCTCCTCACAATGCCGGGGCACATTCCTCACCCTGGGCCCAGTAAAGGTGGGCCCCCAAAGGTACTGTTCGCATGGTAAGGGATTATCAGGAATCTGAGTGTTTTTTTATTTGATTTAAAAATTTTCATCACTCTGATTTGCACCTTTGCAGTACTAGGGTAGGGCTCTATGCATCCAAACTCCCACCCACACCCTGTCCCCAGGGAGTCCCCCACGTACCTCCCCCTCCCCCACCACACACACCTCACTGCCACGCTCGACTCCATTCCGTAGCCAGTTCCTAGGGGCATTTGCAGGTCCCACATACGAGCAAACCCGTTCTGCACGTGGCCCTCCAGTCCCGCCCGTGTGGCGGTCACAGGCACGCTTATGGCTGAGAATGATTCCATTGTGAGCACTAATTTTCAAGCCAGCTGGGGCTCC
Organism: Sorex araneus; assembly: GCF_027595985.1. NCBI lineage: Eukaryota > Metazoa > Chordata > Mammalia > Eulipotyphla > Soricidae > Sorex > Sorex araneus. The sequence goes on from NC_073309.1 coordinate 4,137,194, forward strand.
TGCCGGATGGTTTCGCATCTGGGGCGTTGTGACAGTGGTGGTGATGGTACGGAGTGCCATGGGGGCAAGTACAGATGAATTTCTCTGTGACATATCTTGAAGAAGCTCCTCCTCCTCCCCCTCCTCCTCCTCCTCCTTCTTCATTCTCCTCTTCTTTCGTCTCTTCTTCCTTCTCTTCCTTCTCCTCTTCTTCCTTTTCTTTATCCTTCTTCTTCTTCCTCTTCTTTCTTCTTCCTCGTCTTCCTCTTCTTCTTCCTCTTCTTTCTTCCTCTTCTTCTTCCTCTTCTTTCTTCCTCTTCTTTCTTCCTCTTCTTTCTTCTTCCTTTTCTTCCTCTTCTTTCTTCTTCTTCCTCCTCACACCTCTCTCTTTTTCTCCCTCCTCCTCCTCCTCCTCTTCCTCCTCCTCTTCCTCCTCCTCTTCCTCTTCCTCCTCCTCCTCCTCCTCTTCCTCCTCCTCCTCTTCCTCCTCCTCCTCCTCCTCCTCCTCCTCCTCCTCCTCCTCCTCCTCCTCCTCCTCCTCCTCCCCCTCCCCCCCTCCATTTTCTCTCAGTCCAGCTGTAGTGATCACCTAGGCCTGGTGGAGAGGACGTTGAAAACACAGTAACTCGGCCTCCTCTGTTCCCATGTTCCCGACTGGTGAGCGGTCGCCCCCAGCAAATCACTCAGGAGTCCAGTCTGGACCCCCACGCCCAGATGTGTTAACAGTTTTCCATTTTTCCACCCGGTGGCCGCTGGGCGTGGGGACTCTGTGCTGCCATCGCGGGGGGTCCTCACCCCGGTCCCCGTGCTTCTGCCCTGGCCACATCAGTCCCTTTGTCCTGGAGCCTTTTGCCTCCCTCTTGCCTCCTCCCGTGTTTTGTGGGCTCTGTCTCCGTGTGACTTCCTCACTGGTCCACAGGGTTTAGCTTGGGGACGTCTCTGTTCAGTCAGGCGCTCCCCAGTTTCTCTTTAGACCATCGCCCCCTTTGAGCTCTCAGGGCGTCCGCCTATGAGGCGACACATACTTTCATCTGCTTTCTGGCATCTCAAAAAATAATAATCCAGGTCACAAGAGTGAGAGCTGCTCTGCTTTGCCCACTGTGGGGTCCCGGAGCCCCGAGTGTTAGTAGCCTGCGAGGCCCCGAGCCCCTGCTGGGCTGAGGGAGACGGCGGCCAGGCAGCCCGCGGGGAGTTGTTGCAAGTCCCGGTCCTCGCGTGACCGTGTCCTGCTCTGGGACTCTCTAAGGACTCAGTGAGACGCACCATCCGCCTTTGAAATGAAGCCTAGCGCGGCCGTTTGCTGAAAGAGCTGCCCGGGCCGGGGCGGGCGCTGTCTTCCTGTGTGAGTGGAATTGTTACTGTGGCTCTCCTTGAGGGGGGGCTCTAAGGGGTGGTCTCCCCATGCTTGGATTCTGTATTCCAGTCAGTTGCTCTTAAGCCATTGTGTGTGTGTGTGTGTGTGTGTGTGTATCCGCACGTGTGCGTGCGCGTGTGCATGGTGTGTGTACGTGTGTGTGCATGGTGTGTGTGTAAATGCGCGTGCGTCTCTGTGTGTGTTTGTGTGCATGTGCTGTGTCACTCTCTTTGCACGCATCTTTCCGAAGTCCCCAGTTCCGAGTGTTACCGAGCTCAGAGGTGTTGCTAGGCTTCAGCATCCATTCCCCTCGCTCATTTCCGTAGGGCCACACCCAGCGGTGCTGGCGGCAGCCGGGACGGCAGGGCGAGCAGTGCCAGGGATCGAACTCATGCTAAGGCAGATGCTCCATGGCTTGAACTCTCTCCCCGTCCCTGAAGGACTTTGTATAATCGGAGACTAGCGGTTCTTTGTAGAGGGCGACTCCTGGGGGCGCCTGGCTCTGCTCGTGGCCAGTCTGCACCCCTGCACCGTCCTGTGGTCCCCCCGTCCGTGCCCTCAGCCAGTTACAGCCCCTGCGGATGCCACGCCGCACCCACTCTCCCTTTCATCCTGATGTTTGTGGCTTTGTGTACACACGGCCTCCGGGGGCATCTTGACGGATGCCTGCTTCCCGGGATCACAGTAATATTCAACTTGTTTAATAATCTATTAACAAAGAGGAGAAAGGTCTGATTAGCATTCCCAGGCCGCCGGAGGGACAGCGGCTTTGTGTGGCTTCCGAGGCTGACAGAGGCTGATGGATGTGGCGGAAAGGGCATCGGGAGAGAGGGACTCGGTGTCCTGGTTGGTCCCAGCCTGTCACTCACTCTCTCTCTGACCTTGGCGAGGTCACTCAGCCTCGTGGAGGCCCCCTGCTGCCTCCTTCGTGGAGTGGGGGGAGTGAATCTACCTTGCAGGCTCATCCTGAAGGCTGGGGGGAATCTACGGGCGGGTCTGCCAGGTTCTGGAGGGCACAAACACGTGCCAGCTCTTTTCACGATCATTACTACAGCCCCCTGACACGGGGTTTCGGGGAGCTGCGATTGAGGCCACCAGTGAGTCATGCATCGCCTTGGACCCCTGGGAAGGTGCTCGCCTTCGGCTTCCAAAACAAAGCCCACCCGTCCACCAGGGTGGCTATCTCCATTGAGCGTCCACCAGTGTCTGACAGGAAGGGAGGACAGACAGTGGGCACTGGGCACGGGGGCAGGAGAGCCTCGGCCGCAGGGAAAAGGGTGAAGATTCCCCTTTCCCCCCTTTGAAACGACGATTTGTGTAGATGAAACATCGGGGCTGTCAGGGCAGCCTGAGTTTGGGCCACTCCAGCAGCTCTGCTGGCCAATCATTAGGGTCAGAGGCTGTGACGAGTCCAGTGGTGTGTTCTTCAGCGGCTGCCACGGAAAGGAGGAGAGAGGAAGGGGGGGTGTGCCTGGTCCCCCCTAGCCACAGAGCGTGTCTGCCAGCCTTTCCCACAGGGACCCCCAGGGTGGGTCCCCACTCACCGCAGGTGTCCCCTGGGGGTGAGGGAGCCTCCCTGAACTGCGCACGGCTGAGAGAGCCCTGAGCCCCGAGTTTGAAGCCCGGCATTGAGTGTCCCCTGGGCACGCCCAGGAATAACCCCCAGACACCATAAGCCGGGGGTAGCTCTGAGCACTGGGTGTGGCCCCTGCCAACTCAGCACAGCCCACAAAGGCAGGCCCTCGGGACGGGCAGGGCTGACTCTCCATTTCAGAGCACCCTGCTGGTTCCGGCCACGCTGAGTGGCAGCACCCAGGGTTCTCTGCACCCCCTTGCGTGCCCCTCGTGCCTCCTCGTTTCCTCCCCTCCTGCACCGGTGCTTCTCCTGCACCCTCTAACTTGCACCCCTGCCCCTGCGTCTCCCTCACAGCCTCTGAGGGTCTCAGACCCTCGTCCCTGCCACTCTGGCTTCTTCAGAGCCTGCGTGGGCCTCAGGTCACTTGAAGACGCTCTCAGGGAGAAGTTTGCCTCAGCACGTGGGGAAGGGTCAAAACACACCGACAGACCCGCCGGGCCCCAGAGGGGTCCCAGGGAGACCGATGGTGACTCAGCTGGGTGACAGGAGGGCAACGGCCCCATGAAAGCACTCCGATGGCACGACTAGGAAATCTGGGGAGAGACTGTCCCGCACTCTCCACCCGAGGAGGGCCCCGTCTTCACGGCCCCTTGCTGCTGGAGCCAGAGCCCAGGGCCAGAGGGGTCGCACAGGCACTGCTGCCCCTCCTTCCTCTCCCCTCTGCGCCTTCAAAGGTCTGATGGGGGAACTCGGGAATCTGGTTTATTTGTTTTTTTTTAATTTGTGTGACTTTTTAAAAAATTGTACTGAATCAACGTGAGATACAGTTACAGACTCACAAACTTTAATGATTGCGTTTCAGTCAAACAGTGTTTGAGTACCCATCCCTCCACCAGCGCCCACTCTCCACCCCCAATGTTCCCAGCATCCCCTCACCCCCACCCCTTCCCACCCCCTGCCCCTGTGGCAGACACGTCTCCTCTTTCTTTCTCTGTCTTTTCGGGTGTTATGGTTGTCAAGATGCAAGGATGGTTTAACATTCGCAAGTCAATCAATATAAAGAGTTGTCATCTCATCGCTGATCGATTGCTCAAGTGGGCACCAGTAACATCTCCATCGTGAGACTTATTACTATATTTTTTGTACTTTTTTGGGTACTTTTTTATTTTTATATTTTTTTATTGAATCACCATGTGGAAAGTCACAAAGCTTTCAGGCTTAAGTCTCAGTTATACAATGCTCGAACACCCATCCCTTCACCAGTGCACATATTCCACCACCAAGAATCACAGTATACCACCCCCCAGCCCCCCATCCCGCCTGTGTAGCTGATAAATTTCACTTTACTTTCTCTTTACTTTGATTGCATTCAATATTTCAACAAAAAACTTACTATTATTGTTTGGAGTCCCCCCCCCCCCAAAAGTCGGACCTGCTGAAAAGGAAGCATTTGATAATTTGTTTTCCATTGCTGAGAATGAAGAGATAGGAGGTAGTGTGGCTGCAATAGTGGCAGCGCAGCTTTGGATTTCTGTATTTTAGCAACTAAAGACTTGTTCCTGTTTTTGGCATATCGAATACACTACGGGGAGCTTGCAAGGCTCTGCCGTGCGGGCAGGATACTCTCGGTAGCTTGCTGGGCTCTCCGAGAGGGACAGAGGAATCGAACCTGGGTCAGCCATGCACAAGGCAAACGCCTTACCCGCTGTGCTGTTGCTCCATTCCAATCAATATAATCTACCGTATTAATAAAAAAAATAATAACCATATGATCATATCAGTAGCAGCAGAGAAAGCATTTGACAAGATCCAGCACCGGTTTATGATGAGAACTCTCAGCAAAATGGTAATTGAAGGACCTTTTATCAATATAACCCAAGCCATCTACTGCAAGCCTACGGCAAGCATTATCCGCAATGGGGAGAATCTCCGAGCTTTCCCTCTAAGACCAGGACAAGACGAGGATGTCCTGCTTTACTTTAACTCAGCCAGTTGAGTGTGATTGAGGGACATGAGGGGCCCGGCGGGCTGAGGGAAACGTTCACTGTCTCCCCAGTTTGTCCCGTGGCAGAGAAGCAGGTGAAGACATTTTGATGGGAGCTCGGAGTCACCGTCTTCCCGCAGCCAAGGCTGTCAGGGGGTGCCCAGGCGCAGTGCTGGGTGGGGTGGTCTGTGGAGCGTGTGCTGTGGCGAAGTGCCCGGTCCCCTCCTGGGCTCATCACAGCCTGACGTCCATGGGTTGGGTTCTGCGTTCAGTCCCGCCGCTGCGTGCAGTGGGGTGCTGGGGCCCCAGGCTTGGGAGTCAGCCCCGAAACAGAAAACTTCTGGCACGGGGGGTTATCACTCTTTCAAACCTCACTCGGCCTGATCTGGGACCGTGGGGAGCAGTGAGCCTGCCTGTCGAGGCCTCTGGAACCCCGGGCGTCTGCTCCCCGGGCCAGCACGCCACCTTTATCATGGGCAACACCCAACACCGTCCCGTGCCCACGGCCTCCGGCCCCCACCCACAGCCCGAAGCGTCTGGTTCCCATCAGAAGCGTCACGTGTCCTCTGGGGAGGCAGAGGATGGCGTTAATGAACTTTCAGCTTCCCCCGCCCCGACTGCTGGAGAGTCCGGTGGAAGTGTCTGGTGGGTAAGTAACATTTATCTGTTTTCCTCTCATCCCCGGGCTGAGCCCCTGAGGGTGGCCCCGGCTGCTTGGATCAGCGAGCCCAGAGGCCCAGGATGCTTCTCTCGGTGCCCGGGGTCATGCCAGCAGCAGTCTCTGCGCGAGGGGCCGAGAGGAGGGCAGCTGCGGGGTACCCCGGGGAGCAGGACAGAGAGCGTGGAGCGGGGGGCGTGCTCCAGGCTGTGTGCTTAGGGGGGCAGAGCTGCAGGGCTCCTGGCTGGTGATGCAGGGCCCGCGGGCCCCAACGCCCATGGCTTTTGCCAGTTGCAGTGGCATTTGCAAAAGACAGACACTCTAGGTTAAGTCGGAACCGGGGTTGGGCCCCGGCTCCATAGTCCAGAGCCTCCTTGAGGCAGAGCGCCCCTTTGAGGACGGCTTTGGAATTACGGCTTGGTGAGGAGGACTCCATACTGTCCACCGCGCCTGTCCACAGGTGTTGCTCAGAGTGACCACCGGTGCCAAGGAATACCATCACCCCCCCGACACACGGAGACACACGTGGCTCCGGTGCCCTAACTCAGCCTTAGCCCTCGGGGGTGAGAAGCCGTGGCGTGAGCCGGGTGACCCGCACGCACAGGAGCTTTGTAGAGATTGAACAGCAGGGCAGGCTGAGATTTGGCTCACGTGGTGGGCTACGTGGCAGCTGGCCACGTGGCCACACGGCGTGCCCTTTCTCTTTACTGCCGGACCCGCCTTTACCTCCAGCCCCAGCCCCTCCTGCTCTGCCTGCAGAGAGAAAACGCGCCCCTGGGGGTCCCGGAGCTGCCTTGGGCTGCAGGCCAGGAGCTTCCGCTTTCCAAGGGCTGTGCAGGTCCCAGGTGAGCTGACCCTGGTGCCCGCCTGACCCCTCAAAGTCGCCGCCTTGGGGTGTGGAGAGACGCGAGGCCCCAAAGGCCATGTCCTCCTCTCCTGGAATATCCCAGGGCCTCCACCTCCATCCAGCTCCCCGGCAAGGCACTGAGAACAGCGTCTCTAGTTTCCCGTGGCCCCAGAAACGTCCAAAGAGGAAACGCGGGCGATAGCCAGAAGGCGAGTCCGTGTCACCGGCAGTGACTGCTGCAGCGGCTCAAGGCTCTGTGCCCCTCAGGGTCCAGACTCAGGTGCCGAGGTAACGCTCGAGGGCCCGGTGGGCCTTTCCCTGAAAGTGCAGGTCCCCGTGGTGCATCTGAGAGCCTGGAGGCTCGGGGCAGAGAGCGGCACTTTCCCACGCACTCATGGACTCAGGGATTTGGCTTTGGCGTGGCAGCTTTTGTGTGTCTGGGTGGGACAGGGAGCAGCGAGGGTTTTCCAGGTGCTGGCACTCAGGGAGGTGTCAAAGAGCCGGCAGCAGCTTTCACTGCGGGGAGGAGCCCCAAATCCTGCTGGCCGGCGTGAGCAGGGAGGCCCCGGGCTTTCGCAGGTGCTGCTGCTGCTTTGAACCTGGGTTGGGCCGTGGGGCAGCTCCACCCCGGGGCCCGGCAGGCAGGAAGGAACGCAGCGAGACAAGCGGCCCCGGGTAGCCAGCATCTCAGGTGGCACGGACGGCGAGGAGGGACGTCTCTCCCCACGGAAGCTCCGGAAATTGAGACGCGTTTCGAGATGGCACTTGCAGCCTTCCCCAGACGCCCAGGGTGGGGTGCGGGAGTTGCAGTGGCACTTAAGGGGCCCATCCCGCCCGCGCGCGGTGTGGCGTGAGCCGTTCCACCGAGCCGCACGCTTCCACCTCGCACGGAGCAGAGTTAATTTAATGAAATGAGTAGTCTTGGGATGACCCGAAGGGGGAAAACACATTAATCTGGAAACTATCAGGGCCGTCTGCCATGCATTATTGTAGGACTCAGAAAAAATAAACAGTTTATGTAGAAGATTAAGTGGTGGTGTGGATTTGCTTTTGACATATCTTGTCTCCAAATCTAAGTTGGGGATTTATTATCGCGCGATCATGTCACAGCTATCTCATTTATATGATAACACATCTGTAATGTTTTACAAGTGCAGCACTACTTGTTGGAAATGGGGCTTTTTTAAGTCCTAAATTATAGTACCTGGAGAGGCATGCATAATTATAGTGCGTGTTAGCAAATGAGAGGGTGCATTTTCCACCCGCACTCAGCATTAATCGTCTGCACGGTGGGTGCAATAAAATCATAATTGCTTTTTCCAAACTTCTCATCTGAGCTGTGCGTGTTGGAGTTGGCGGTTTGGAGGCGCAGCGCCCACTGCTGCGGTGGGTGGGGAACACAGGCCCTTTGCAGAGGGGCCCTGGGCGGCCGGGCCGGGGCTTGGACAGGCTAAGCCAGACGCTTCCGGCCCCAGGCCTGGGTTCTGGGGTCCCTTTCCCGCTCCCAGGATAGTACACCACAGAGCACAGGAGAACTGGATTTGGAGTCCGGCTCTTTCTCTCCAGAGTTGGCCAAATGCTCTCACTTCCCTCGCTTTGGTTGGTTGGTGGGTTGGTGGGTTGGTTGGTTGGTGGGTTGGTGGGTTGGTTGGTTGGTGGGTTGGTGGGTTGGTTGGTTGGTTGGTGGGTTGGTGGGTTGGTTGGTTGGTTGGTTGGTTGGTGGGTTGGTTGGTTGGTTGGTTGGTTGGTTGGTGGGTTGGTTGGTTGGTGGGTTGGTGGGTTGGTGGGTTGGTTGGTTGGTTGGTTGGTGGGTTGGTTGGTTGGTGGGTTGGTGGGTTGGTGGGTTGGTTGGTTGGTTGGTTGGTGGGTGGGTTGGTTGGTTGGTTGGTTGGTGGGTGGGTGGGTGGGTGGGTTGGTTGGTTGGTTGGTGGGTTGGTTGGTGGGTTGGTGGGTTGGTGGGTTGGTTGGTTGGTGGGTTGGTGGGTTGGTGGGTTGGTTGGTGGGTTGGTTGGTTGGTTGGTTGGTTGGTTGGTGGGTTGGTTGGTTGGTTGGTTGGTGGGTTGGTGGGTTGGTTGGTTGGTTGGTTGGTGGGTTTTGATTCCTGGCCACACCAGTGGTACTCAGGGTTTACTCTGGGCTCTGTGCTCGGGGACCTTATGTGGCTCTCAGGATCAAACAGGGGTCAGCCTCGTGCAAAGCCAGCACCCTCCCTGCTGTCCTGTCGCTCCAGCCCTGGGCTTCACTTCTCTGAACCACTGTCTTCTCATCCCCCGACCCCAGGTGTCCTCACAGCAGTCACCCTGTGCAGGAAGCAGAGACGATGGCCACAGCCTTGGGCATCCCCATCCAGCCCTGCACTCACTGGCCACTGAGCCTTCGGCAGCCGAGACGCACTGGGAACAGGAAAGTGACCGTGGGAGAGTGGGGAAGGACGGCGGTGATGTGCATGTTGGTCACAGGTGACAGTGGCACTATGTGGGCACTAGTGCACCCCTACTTAACACTGAAAATAAAGTCACCTGTTCCCTTCACTTATTTATTTGGTTTCTGGGCCACACCCAGTGGTGCTCAGGTCTGGCTCCTGTCTCTGTGCCAGGGATTGAACCAGGGCTGGCTGCGAGCAGGGTAAGCGCCTTAGCCCCCTGCACTATCTCTCCCGCCCAACTTTTTTACTATTTTTATTATGACTCCAGGACATTTGAAATGACACTGTAGGGGTCCTTATAGTTTTTCTGGGTGGCTGTGGGCATCTGAGCTGATACGTGCTGACCGAAATGTTACGGATGATTTCTGACTTAGAGCTCATGGTTCTTGGCATTAACTTTTTTACTTCCATTGATACCTGATTAGCCTTATTTTTTTAGTGGGGGGGGGGCATTCAAGTTGGTTGGTTCTAGAAAAATGAAGGCGAGCTAGAGATTGTAGCAAGTTGTTTTATTTAACACCAAGCTGCCTGATATGCAAAAGGAGAAAACATATTTGGGCCGTGCGGGTCTCAGTTTAAAGGCACGGATTTACGTTCCTTTGTAAGGAAAAGCTTTCTTCTGGCGCAGGATTCTCCAAGGGCCATTTCCTGGCAGGATCCTGAAATTCCATATCCACCTGCTCCTCTCCACCCGGCTAGTGAGGGTTCTGCGGACTTAGGAGGGATGAGTCACAGCCCAGTGGGGATAATTACACCTCTCTTTGTTTATGTAAATTATCTGACTTGATCCTCCCAGCAGCCTCGAGGATGGGCCGAGCTGGGATTAGATTACTCTCTCTCTCTCTCTCTCTCTCTCTCTCTCTCTCTCTCTCTCTCTCTCTCTCATTTATGGAAAAAAAAAAAGACAGGAGTCTGAGGCTTCAGTGAAGTCCGTAAATTCACAGGGCCCGTGAGAGGCGAGAGGAAGACTGAGGCCGTTGCCCAAAGCGGCGCCTCCCCGTGGAGCTGGCAACCACGCACACTTTAGTGAGAGACAAAGCTCTGGGGAGGGACTGGGGAGAGGAAGCAGGGCGCCCCCAGATGCCTGCCCGGAAGGGGGACCCCCATGTGGGGGGACGCAGGGTGTCCCGGCAGAACTCCAGTCTACCCAGAGACAGACTGGGCGGGTCCGTGTTACAGACGTGGTCAGGGGTGCCGGAGCTGGGCTGTAGGACCCGCGGGGCGGAAGTGCATCTTGGCTCACTGTCCTCTAGGGCCAGCCTCACCGCTCAGAGTGAGTGACCACCAGAGGCAGGGCTGGGGCAGAGTCCTGCCCCTCCCACAGGGCAGAGGGTTGGGGAGACACAAGCCCGGAGGGGCCTGCTCCGGCCGGCTGTTGCATGTCGAAAAAAGTGTAAAGATGAGGGGCCAGAGACATAGTACAATGCGGGGGGCATTTGCCTCGCATGTGGTGACCTGGGTTCAACCCCCGGAACCCCCTGAGCACTGGCAGGAGTAACCCCTGAGCAGTGCCGGATGTGGCTCAAAAACAAACCTTAAGAAAAAATACTGTGTAAGGATGAACGAGACCCCAGCGGCGGGTCTGAGGACTGTCGGTCGGGTGGGCCTGGCGGTGTTTGTCTTCCGCCTCGTCACAAGCTGCACCCACCAAGAAGACCCACCCGGTGCAGCAGGAGAAGTCCCCGAGGGGGCCTGGGGGCTAAGCAGAGACCAAGGGCGCCTGGAGTGCTCCGACGAGCGCCGTCCCCAAAGGCGGCCGTGTGGGCCCGAGACTCTGCCTGAGGAATCGGCGAGAACCACGCGGCTGGGCTCCGACTGCCCCAGCCGTGCCGCCCTGCCACCCGCAGCGAGGCTCCCCCACACCAGGTGCCGGAGCACGGCCGGGATGAGGAGCCCCTGGGCGGCCCTGTGCTCCCACATTCTCTCGGGGTTTGGGCTGGAGAGGGGGCGCTGCCGAGAGCGGGGAACCAAAAACAGAAGCAGGACCCTTGGAGAGAGAGAGAGAGAGAGAGAGAGAGAGAGAGAGAGAGAGAGAGAGAGAGAGAGACAGAGACAGAGACAGAGACAGAGACAGAGACAGAGACAGAGACGGAGAGAGAGAGAGGGAGGGAGGGAGGGAAGGAGAGTGTGTGTGTGTGTGTGTGTGTGTGTGTGTGTGTATGTAGTGTGTATGTATTTCTGGGGCATGCACAAGAGGAATGCAGTGTGTGTGTATTGGGTGTACAAGAGGAATAGTGTGCATATTGCGTATATGGGGGTGTACAAGGGGAATACATTGTGTGTGCAGAGGGTATACAGGAGGAATATCATGTGTACGTGTAGGGTGTACAAGAGGAATACTGTGTGTGTGAAGGGTGTAGAAAAGAAATACAGTGTGTGTGTGTGTGTGAAGGGTGTGCAAGAGGAATACGGTGTGTTTGTGTGTGTGTGTATGTGTGTGTGTAGAGTGTACAAGAGAAATATTGTGTGTGTGTGTTTGTGTGTGTGTGTAGAGTGTACAAGAGGAATACCATGTTTTGGGGGTGTACAGGAGCGATAGTATATGTGTGTGGGAGGGTGTTGGAGTGATGGGGCATCACGGGGAGGGGGGCGTTCAGTTCACGTGTTGCGTGTTAGAGCGTGTAAAGACACAACTCTGGCAGACAGGGGTGCCCTGGAGACCTTCCCCTCTCCGCACTGAATCAGCAATTACTGACTCCTCTGGCACAGGCCTGTGGTCAGCACAGACCCCCGGAGAGGAGTTTTGGAAGCAGAGGACCATGAGGAACAGGGAAAGGGCTTCTCGGAAGAGGGAGCCACGAACCCTGGGAGTGGACAGGCCACTCGGACCCCAGCATTGGGCCTTCAGCTTTCCCCAAGTCCAGGCTGCTGAGGACTAGCAGATGCGGGGGGCAGCCTGATTCCTCCTCTCCGTGAGGGGCCTGGACAGCTCTGCAGTGGGTGTGGACAGAGAAGGACTTGACGGTCTGGGGCTGGAACCCGCCCAGATAGAATAGGACTGGCTGGACCCGCAAAGCTCTGTGCCTGCAGCCGGAGCTGACCTGCGTCGGCAGGGAGCTCCTGTCCACCCGCCCATCTGTCCGTCCATCTCTCCTTGCGGTGCAGACATGCGGGGGGCAGTGACCCTAGAACCCGTGCCTCTCACCCCTTGCCTCTTTCCCTGTGCAGCCGGGAGCCGGCGAGCATGACATCCATTTAACTGTAATGCCTGCTTTTACTTTCCACGTTAAATCTATACCGTTCCTATATATCGGGACCCGGGCTGGTGCCAACGGCTCCGGCCACACGCCTGGTTTTCATTTAGCTTCAGAGTTCCTTGAGGGGAGTCGTGTTCAGAGGCTGGTTTAATGCATCACCCTAATTGCAATGTGGAATGAAGTTGGTGCTGACTATGGCATTTTCAATCTTAGAATCAAGGCGAGTATCTAATAGGAGGTGGGCGGGGTGGTGGGCAGGGGTGGGGGCAGGCCTGTCCGGAGCCCTCCCCTGCCCTCCCCTCTCCTTATTAAGGCCTTATCTTCAGACATTTTGCATTCCACTTTTTTTTAATTGAGTTCATAATTTGGCTATAAAACAGCCGTTTAGATAATGTGGTCAGCCTGCTGCTCTAGATCCACGCCTCTTCCCATTTCCAAAAAAGGACGAAAAAAAAATTCCCCTTTTCCTCCCTATAGTCTGACACTGGCCTGGTTTCTCATTAAAAACGCCGGGAGTGAGGACAGACACAGGTCGGAGTGGTTTTCCCCTAGCTGAGCGCGTGGCGTTTCTGCCGGAGCCTCGGATGATTATCTCCCACGATGGCCGGCCAGAGACGTGCCCTGCCAAGGATTAAGTGTCATACTTTGGCGTCGAGTGCACGGCTTGGGGCTCGGGGAGGGGTGGGTTTTCCTCCAAGGGGGCAAATTAGAACAGGGCTGAGCAGGTATAAACTCACCTGCTTCTCAGGCTTACGGGGAAACAGCGGAGAAAGGAGGCGAGGGGTGCGGAGGGGTGTGGCGAGCTGAGCGCTCCTGGGTGCGAATCCGGGCTGGGTCAGAAGCAGTTGCAGTGCGGGACGTGGCACCGGGCCTTTGCCGGGGCCCATCAGCCGTGAGGGCAGATGCCAGTTTTCCTCCCCCTGCATTTCTTCATGCGCCTCACCCCGTCTCCATGCTGGCCCCGGGGTCGGCCCTGAGCTCCGTGGTGGGCCCTGTGGGCAGCCCTGGGGAGAGGCGTGAGCATGAGGGCCCTGTCCCTGCCTGCCCGGGCCTCCCAGCTGGGCCATCAGCAGGGAGGAGGGTGCGCAGGGACGGAGAGGAGGACGAGGGTCCGCAGGAAGCTGGTACCCTCGGGTCCGAGACTGTGAATAGCGCTTGGGTCTGTCTTGGTGCAGGTCCCTTTGCTGTCCTTCCTGCCCACCTCTGCCCCCTGCTGCCCACTCAGGTTCCCCGTCTCACCCGAGTGGGCACCTTTTCCCGGCCTCCCCCCCGCCCCCACGCTGGTAGTGATGGTTCCGAGTCTCCCTCCTGGCACAGCACCAGGCCCCGGGGTTGGGGGGTGAGTGAGAGGTGGAGGGCGGGGCATCATCTCTGCTTCCCTCTCCCCTCCCCCGGGTGCCCCGCCTGCGGCCCCCTCGAGAGCCTTCAAAGGAAGACCGTCTCCTCAGGCAGCTGCTCCCTTCTAGAACTTCTTTCCTCTCTGGCCGTCCCACTTTTGATTTTTTTCCCAAAATTTATCCTGGAAAAAAACCCTAATTTCTCCCGTTCCTCCAGCCCTGCCCCTGGTGTTCCCCATCCTCTCAGGTCCTCTCCCGTACGTTCTCCTCACCCCTGTTCTCCCGCATCCCCTCACTAACCTCTGTCTGACTTCTCCCCACAATCCCAGTTTCTTAGAGCCTCTCACTGCTATTTCATTGCTAATTAAAAAGGAACATTTTGTGGCCGGAGAGTTGGTACAGCAAAGAAGGTCCTTGGCTTGCGCGCGCGCACACACACACACACACACACACACACACACACACACACACACACACACACACACACACACTGGTTTGTTTCCAGAACTGCATGAGTGTTACCAGGAGTGATTCCTGAGCACAGATCCAGGAGTGAGCCCTGAGCACGGCGCGGAGTACCTGCCCTCTCCCCTGAAACAAAAGGTGAGTCTTCGTTTCTCACATCTGAGCCGGTGAACCCCATACATGCAAAGGGGAACTGGGCCTCTGTATCATCTTCCATCACGAAAACCAGAACACGATGCAGGGGCCAGGTGCTCAGCCTGGGCTCATGCGTAGGCCATGGGGGTCATTGAACGCCCCCTGACGTGCTTTCTCTCAGGGTTCCTCAGCCCAGGAGACTCAGCCTTCCAGACACCTGGACCACATCGGCTCACATGTGGTGGTTGAGACAAGAATTGTTGGACATTGGGGCTGGAGCCATAGCACAGCGGGTAGGACGTTTGCCTTGCACGCGCCCAACCTAGGTTCAAATCCCAGCATCCCATATGGTCTCCTGAGCACCGCCAAGGGTAATTCCTGAGTGCAGAGCCAGGAGTAACTCCTGTGCATTGCCAGGTGTGACCCAAAAAGCAAAAAAAAAAAAAAATGTTGGACACAGTGTGACTGTAACTCTCAGGCCACTGAGAGGCTGCCTCAGAAAGTACAGCCAGTGCTGAAGCATCACAGTCGGCTTGGAGGTATTTGGGCCCCACCCACGGGTATTCAGGGCTATTCCCAACTCTGTGGTTAGAGGTGACCCCTATGGTGCTCAGGAATCATTGGTGGTGTCAGAGATTGGGGCTGGCCACATGCCAGGATGCCAGGCTCTCTTCTTAACCCTTCTCCTATCTCTTTAACGACCCCTCCACCCCCGCCTCCGTGCTCTCTTGTTCTAGAGTATAGTTTTGTTTCATGTCCCCCGTGAAGTGAGAAAGACAAGTGTCCAGGCTTAAGTTATGCGCTTGTTTTATTCTTAAGTAGCCCAAAGAACTTGCATCTCTGATGTGCCTGGCATGGATCACTGATTCCAGTACGTTCTCCTTAGGTCTGATTTATTATCTGTGCCTGGACGTCCCACCCAGCAAGCAGCGCGTGTTTATTGCTTTCAATCACCCTGGGCTCTGTTCACCCCTTTCACAGAGAAGGGAGATGACAGAGGGGGTCACGGGAGGAAGGAGAGGAGGATGGTGGGCGTGGGCCCTATTAGCTCAGGAAGGAAAGGGGAGTCAGAAGGACCCCGCAGAGCGGGAAACCCTGTCTAACACGACCTCAGGCAGGCGATCAAGGTCAAGGCCCGCAGTGGTGGCAGGCAGCTCGCCGAACACCGAGGGATGGAAACAGCTCTTCTACCCTGCAATCTCACTCCCAGGTCTAATCACCGGGAGATTCTCAGACAAATCCCACCAGAGGGGTCAAACCCCACTGCCGCACATGTGGCCCAACCCACTTTTACCCCTGACATCACATGACCCCCCCACACACTCCAGTGTCACTGGGTACAGCCAATGGGGTAGCCCGGAGAGCTGGGGCAACCTGCATCCTCAGACTGTCGTATTGGTCTGACACCCCTTGCCCGAGAATCACCAGAGGTGGCCTGTCCAGGCCTCCTGAGCACCCTAACAATAAACAAAATTAAAAAGGAAGAAAATCCCACAGAGAGAGATTTTCCAAAACATCTGACCAGCACTTTTGATATCTGTAAGCTGAAGAAACTGCCCTGGCCCAATGGGGTCCAGAGGGGATGCACTGATTTGAGTCCAAGGCGGATCCCGACATGACCCCGAGGCAGGGAAGGGACTTGCAGGAACCTGAAGGAGACAGGAATGAAGCGTGCATTTCCCCCAACAGCCAGGCACCAACCCAACACCGACAGAGGCAGCTGCAAGAACCCAGACCCTGTTAACAGAGGGCCATGGATTCATGAGAGTCTGTCCAACTAACACCCTCCTGAACTATAGATCTTTCTAGACAGGAGCTGGGGAGGCATGTGTCTGGGTGCTGAGTCCAAGCATGGCAGTCAAGGAACAGGTATGACTTGAGGTGGGCCTTGATGCTGGGCACAATTAAATTAGTTGGTAGACTTGGAGAATCACACAGGTAAGAGGTAATCTGGGACTGGAAATAGTCAATGGTGCATGCAAGTGGAATAGGAGGTCAAATTGACTGGCCCTGGGTCTAGAGGAAAGTACATGATGCAGCCATCAAGGAATCAGGGGGCGGGGAATAGCACATATGTCACCCCCTAGGGCTGGACCATGTGGTCAAGAGCGAGGGAGGAAATGGTGATGGGCAGCTCAGAGAGTCTGAGGTCACTGCAGAGGCAAGTTCCCCTCGAGTCTGTTGGCTGTTCACATTTTGTTGGCTTTTTCTTCTCAACCCTTTTGCCTTATGGTCACAAGAGGGTTGCCACAGCCCTGAGCAGCGCATCCTCAGTCCTCAGGAAAAGCCAAATCATAGAAGGTAATAAACAAAATTTCCTTTTTTCAGGAAGATAAAAAAATCTTTCTGGGTATTGGAGAGATAGTTTACAGTTTAAGGTGGCTGCCTTATGTAAAAAATAACCCAGTTAGGGGCTGGAGTGATAGCACAGCGGGTAGGGCGTTTGCCCTGCATGCAGCCGACCCAGGTTCGAATCCCAGCATCCCATATGGTCTCCTGAGCACCGCCAGGGGTGATTCCTGAGTGCATGAGCCAGGAATGAGCCCTGTGCATCGCCGGGTGTGACCCAAAAAGAAAAAAAAAATAACCCAGTTATATCCCCATGCCACATACAGCCCCGTGAGTACTGCAGGAGTAAGCCCTGGGCATCTCCGGGCGTGGCCCCATACACAACAAAACATGTCCCCAAATTATCCAGCATAAGTTATTATATTCCATAAGCAAGAAGTAAAGCGAAGAGTTTACATTGGTGTCAGATATGTCTGGCAGCTTCTGGTCACGGGTAATGGGGTCAGTTTATTGGCTTGGATCACCATTAACTCTTGAGGTTAGGTGAAACGGTGTTTAATAAAAGGGAGGTTACATTAGCAATAGGAAAGTCATGGCTTTTTAGTAGGCTACTGTCGGTATTAGCATCGATTACAACTATGACCCTGTGTACACACCAGCACGTTCCCCATGCCACAATGCATACTAGCTTTTCACTTTGGGAAATTTACATAGGCTCACCACGGCTCAGTTTACTTACCATTAAAGTGGGGATAATGACTTCCTATAAAGCACAGTCCTCTAAAACGCATAGAACTCTCTCTGGTACTTGGCAATCCTTTCTCAATACGTATTGTTGTTTACGATTTTATTAATTGTGTTTATCCTTGAAAAATGGCTTTCATTTCTTAGGTTTTATTTGTGTATATACCAAAGTGTTAAGCAAATCTTAGAGACAACATGGTAATGCAATAAACTTTTTTGATTAATTTTCTTACTGCTCCAACATATCTGCATCTTTAAATTGCAAAACTCACCCCTTCGCATGGCGTCTTAAAGCTATTCTGTGACTCCTCTGCTCCAATGAGATCGAGCCAGACCAAACATATCTCCCAGAATTGTCTCCTTCCTCCCTTCCTCAATGTTATTTTTCACTCATTTCCTTTCTCAATTGTGCAATCTAGAAAGTCTGATCTTAATAAAAAGTATCCGTCTGCCATATCACTTGAATATGTTTGCAGATTTCATTTCCTTTGCAGATTTGATTTCTTGTACCTGGCACTTCCATTTTCTTTGTACGTTGGTGAACTCCTTTTATCCTAAGCCTTTCCTTAGATATTTTCTTCTCTGTGAGGTCTTCTTTCTTGTCCTGGAACTTCTAGCCCGGTCATGTAATCTTCATGTCTCATTTCATGTGGCATCTACACTTTGTATCTTGGCCTTCAGCTGGTTTTGTTAGGTGACTTTATATGTGTCATTCTGTCTTCACTTTTAAACTCTAAATCATGGGTGGGAATAAGTGATCTTATCCATCATGCCTTTATTCACAAATTTTAGCTTAGAAGTACATTTTTAAAATGCATGTTTAGGGGCTAGAGTAATAGTACAGTGGGCAGGCATTTGCCTTGCAGGCAACCAACCCAGGTTTGGTCCCTGGCATCCCATATGGTACCCCAAGAACCACTAGGAGTACTTCTTGAGTGTAGAGTCAGAAGTAACCCCTGGGTACCACCAGGTATCACCCTCCACAAACCAAAAACCAAATAGAATTGCATTTTTAAAAAAGGATCTTTTGCTGAGCAGAGAACTGATACACAGTGAAATTCCGCATTGCTGTCAGATGGATATGTTGAACCCCCAAATTTGCAAGAAGTCTCACTCACTCGTGATGAACTAATTCCTTATAGATGCTTCGTGATTCTTTTAGACTTTGTCAGTAGGACTTCCCAACTGTCTCCATCTTTCTATGGCCCCTTTGGGTCAGAAGTCCAGATTTCTTGCTTTGTTGGTGCAAACAGGTAGGACCTCAAGCCGCACTGGTGCTTCAGAGCCTGATGTGCCTGGCTGGCAGGGCCCCTGGCCCCCCGGATCTGCTGCAGGGTCGCACCAGGCCATTGTTCATTGTGGTTCCGGCAGATAGTGCTGGAACTCTGGGGTAGAAGCCCGCAGGGCCACTGGGCCATCGGTAGCACAGCCCAACTCAGATGTCTGCTGTCGAGCTGTATTTTTAGCCATGAAACCTAAGTAGGTGACGTTTGCCTCGGATGGCAGCAGCCGAGCTGGCCAAAGAGAAGACCAGGGGTCAGAACCCGAACACACGCCCATTGTCTTCTGCTGGGGTTCATCGGGAGGTGATGCAGGAAGACGAGCTCCGAGGATTCCAGTAACCGGTCAGGAAGGAGAGGGGATGTTGGTTCAAGACCAAGCCTGGGGGAGACAAAGACAACTTTCCTTCGGTTCTGATTGGTTGCTACATCTCAGTGGGGGGAAGGTCATATGGGAAAAGATGAGGAACATTGTCACAGGGACCAAGCCCTTCCAGTGACGGGCTGCTTGAGAGGTGGACAGAATTCCTACCATCTGCTCTCTCTCTCTTCCCCCTCTCTTCCTCTCTCTCTCTCTCTCTCTCTCTCTCTCTCTCTCTCTCTCTCTCTCTCTCTCTCTCTCTCTCTCTCTCTCTCTCTCTCCCCTCTGCACTTTCTTGTCTCTGGTTCTTATAGCACTGGCCCTATTAGTCTCCCCCAAAGCAGGAGCAGTCCTTGTAGATGTTCCTAGAAAGGGCATTCATTCAAAAGAACAGTGTACCTTCCTTGGCCATTACCCTGTCCTGATGGCATGTCTCATCTAACAGCCTGATGGAGGCTCCGTGGAGCTGGTCCACGGCGAGGTGGTTGGGGTGAGGCAGGCAGAGATGAGTTGAATGATAAAAATAGAGTTTTATCTGCATTTGGGCTGATTTTGAAAAGGTTTTTAACCGTTGCAACTGAATCCTTTTCAGAATCTCCCCCCGCCCGCCTTTTCTCTTTTTTACCCGAGTTGCTATGAGAACATGAATCATCTCTTTAGCACAATGACAGCAAGTGTAGCATTTAGGAACGGACCTGATTTTTCACTGTTTGTTCTTTGCTCTCAACAAGATAAGCTGTTGTTATTTCTTTCTTCTTGAACAAGCACACCATGATTGCTGAAGTGGTAAGAATAATTGGACCAAATAGTCACGCGATTAATGCAAACAGAGAGACTTCATCTGTTTTGCGTATAGTAAATGCGTTTGTGAGGATGTGGGGAACGAGCTCGCTTTCTCTGTTTATTCTTGGGCTGGGGAACAAATGTTGCTGAGTTCACTGCCACAGAATCCTGCGTCGCTTCCAGGGGGTGGAGACCTTAAATGAACCGAGGGAAAGAGAAACAGGCGCCCTCGGGGAAGAGGGTGGGCATGGAGGAGGTGGGGGTGCCAGGCGAACACAGGGGAGAAGGCAGCTCGTCCCTCCTGCCCGTGACTGTCTCCATCTTGGGGGTGCAGGCAGGCGGGGAGGGGACCCCTGCTTTCTCCATGATGGGCACCCAGGCGAAGGCACCGTGAGCAGTTAGAAGAGAAGGGAGATGACTGTTGACTGGCACGTTGCAGGGGGTGGCACGGCTGTCAGTCTGGGCGTCCTTCTGATGCCCGGACACGAGGCAGCTTCCACCAGACTGAACAGGAAGCAGATTCAGAAGCAAATCTCCAAACTCACCAAATGGAATGTGGCAAGATTGGCTTTGGAACAGCCCTCCCTCTCTCCTTCTCTCTCTCTCTCCTTCCATCCTTCTTTCCCTTCCTCTCTCTCTTCCTCTCTCTCTCCTTCTGCTCCCACTTTGCATCTTTGACTCAGCCATCCAGAAGCTCTTTGAGTTTGGGCACAAGACTCCACCTCCCAGCACCCCAGCCTCCTCTGAGCCCCAACCACAGCCACCAACCCCCCCCCCGGGACCCGGCCGGCCCGTCTCTGCTTGGCAGCCGTGAGGGATAAGCTGTGGCCTTGCATAAATGGACCATCCCGTGGAGGGTCGTTGGCCGGCACACGGCCTCCCTTTACACAGCAGTGCTCTGGTCACTCAGTGTCCCTGGGCTCCTGAGGACGTCTTTCTATTCCATTCCAGTCTTTCATGTTCATTTGCAGAGGGAGCCAACCCACTCTTGCTATTGATGCCACATTGTCCCTAACACCGACGGACGCGGCACTTTCCGCTCTGCTATTTCACCCGGGAGTTCAGGAAGGTGTTCCCCAGTGCCGCTGGAGAGAGGAGCGAGCGCGGGCACTTGCCTTGCCCGTATCTGACCTCGGTGTGCTCACCACATGCCGTTCCTGAGCCCACCAGGAGCCCAGAGCCAGGCCTGAGCCCCGAGCACTGCCAGATGTGGTCCCCAAGCAAACAAAGCCACCGGAGAGTGCAGTGCCCCTAGGGAGAGGGGCGTGACCCTAGGGTTAGTGCTCACAGACCTCACAGAGCGCCCTGCCTGTGCACTGGGGCTGGCGCCTGCGCCCGAATCTGTCTGCTTAGGTCACTCCACTGACCCCTCCCTCAACCACAGATGGCTCTGCCTGCACTGCCCGCAGGCAAAGGGCCTCAGCCTCGCCCCACGTTCCTTCCCTACCCTTTGCCCACTTTGGAGCTCCCCTCTCCTCCCCGCCCCTCCTCCGATCCAACCTCTCTGGCCCGTCTCTGGCCCCCAGCTCCTCTGCCCCAGCTCCCACGGCCTGTCCAAATCCCGGGTCAGCCCTGGATAATTGTGAGCCCCCCCACACCCAGCCCACTCCATGACTCCATGCTGGACTCCACCTTCTCCCAGAGGTAGCCCTGGATGCGTCGACTCTCCCTGGATCCCCCGACTGGGACTTCTGGTCACCCCCAAATAAGTGCTGTTGTTTCCCCTCCTGAGTCTGAGCTACATGTTATTGGAGTATGTGTATGTTTGTGTGTGTGTGTGCATATGAGCGAGTGTGCATGTGTGTGTGCATGTGAATGTATGTGCATGTGTGTGTGCATGTGAGCATGTGTGATATGTGTGTACATATGCGTGCATGTTTGTGTGCATGTGTGTGCATGTGAGCATGCGTGTTTATGTGTGTGCATGTGAGTATGTGTGCATATTTGCGCATGTGTTTATGTGTGCACGCATGTGAGCATGCATGTGCAAGCATGTGTGTATGTGTGCACACACATGTGTACGTGTGTGCGTGCATATGTGTGTGCATGTGTGTTGAGGGTTCGCAGTAGGGACGCAGTCAGGGGTGAGCAGAGGAGGGCACCGTTGCCCGGGCACAGGGAAAGGAAGCAGGAGTTGAACTTTGGGCGCTGGGCAGGAGAAGTGAAGGCTCCTCAGTGATCAGGGCTGTGCCACGGCGGGCCAGGAAGAGTCTGGGTCTGTGGCATGGGAAATGGGACTGAGGCCTGTGTCTCACAGCCAAGGGTGTCCTCCTGGGCCTCTGGCCACTGCCACCCTTGCCCTTCCCCACCCCCGAGGGACCCGCTTCCAGCCTGAGCTGCTGCTTCTTTGCCTTTGATGAACGGCTCGACCCTTTTGCTGAACTGCTTCCTGCCCGTGTCCGTGAGCCAGAATGAAGATTAAGGCCCTCGGCGTGGAAGAAGCAGCTTCTGCCCAGGGCTCATCTATTCGTGTTTGTGTTTGAAGCGTGCAGGTGCGGGGTGCTGGACGGGGCTTCGGGGTCAGCTCTCTGCTCGCACCCTGGCCTGGAGAACGCTCTCTGCCTCTCTGACAGGTCCCGGAAAGGCCGGTGGCTTCTGTCGTGCGGAGACCCCGCCACAGAGCCGGGGAAGGAGGCGCAGAGGCTGCTCCCAGCAAACCAGCCAGGTCGCTGCCAGAGTCCCCGAGCAGGCGCCGCTCCCTCCACCCGTGGGTGCCACTGAGAAGATAGGAAGAGGTGGGGTGAGGGGAAGGCCATACCAGGTCAATGAGCTCAGCAGAGGACGGAGATGCCCTGTGCCCACCCCTGTCTCCGAGCACCCAGCGGCCTGTGCACATAGTGCCACCACCTGCTGCTTCTGCCCCGGAGCTGCTTCCAGCCAACACCGGCACTCCAGAACTTTCCTCTGGGTGGGGCCCCTGACGCCGTATCCACACCAGCTTTCTGAGCTCGAGGTAGAGGAGGAGGAGGAGGAGGAGGAGGAGGAGGAGGAGGAAGGGGGGAAGAAGGAAGAGGAGAAAGAGGAGGAGGAGAAAGAGGAGAGGAGGGAGGAGGAGGAGGAGGAAAAGAGGGGAAGGAAGAGGAGGGGGAGGAGGAAGGGGAGGAGGAGGAGGAGCGTTCCCCAGCCCTTGTAAGTGAGAAGGCATCTGGAATACAGACATAAGAGCTCACGCAGGGTTTCCTGGGCAAGAGACCAGTAAGGAGCAAATTGTGACTCACGGCTCTTCCTGCCCCTCTAGGAAAAGGCACAGACAAGGAAAGGAGGGAAGTGGAGGCGGGAAACATTGAGTGAGGGATCCTGTGGGTGAGCCCTTGATCAAGCCAGACCTGAAGCTGGATATATTCCAGGAATTTTGGTGTAAAGGAGCCCTGATATTCCATGTGTGTTTAACTAGTTGGGTTCTTATGTCTTGAAAAACAACAACTAAATGTAACTAATTTATGACCATCGGGATTTCCCCAAGCATGGCTGCCCTTTCATGTTCACGGGGAACCTTATAATCCCCTGGACCTTGGCTCAGTGAAGAGGAAAACAAGGGCTTCCAAAATTTGTGGGTGGAGGTGGTAAGCCCGGGCACCCTTCACCTCACCCCACCCTCAAATCCCTGCCCATCCCTGCTCAGGGCAGGCCTCCTCCCTACCCGAGCAGAGAGAAAACGGATTTACATGGCTTTTCTATCTCAAGCATCGGAGCTTTATCAGAGACGTAGAATGATGTTCCAGAGACTGAGACAGGCATGAGCCTTTCGTGTTCTGAATTTACCAATAATTGGCTAATTGCTCAAATAATCATCTTCACATTTGCTGCTAATAATATCGCTGTTGGCTGTGGCAGCCAAGTGGCTGGTCACTTCCAGTAATGGCCAGTTTTTCAGGGACTGAAACGATCAGGCGGCAGCCTGATTTCCCTAGGCCCGAGCACTGGAGTTGATCCATTAGCAGATAAAGAGGCTTCAGGGCTGATTTGGAAAGTGCATGTGTGTGTGTGTGTGGGGGGGGGGGGAGTCCTATTTGGAAAAGGAAGTCTAAGTCTTCTTGTCTTGTTTATTGTTTATTTTTCCTCAGCTAAGTCCGGTTACTGGTTCATTATTTCATCAACAAAATGCTTCGTGGCCTTCTCTAAGGCCTTCTTTGCAGCTGATGGCCCTGAACGGGATATCACAGCAATGAGTCCTCTTATAGGAAGCATCCCTTCTTTTTTTATTTTTTTGCTGTTTGGGTCACACCCAGCGATGCACAGGGGTTACTCCTGGCTCATGCACTCATGAATTAGTCCTGGCGGTGCTCAGGGGACCATATGGGATGCTGGGAATCAAACCCGTGTCGGCCGCGTGCAAGGCAAACGCCCTCCCCCCTGTGCTATCGCTCCAGCCCCAGGAAGCGTCCATTCTTGAGGGCCCCAAATCAGCCATGCACTGGCCCCCAAATCCTACACAACATCTCATTTAACTATTTGACAGCCAAGCCCTTGTCGTCATTGTCGTTGTCGTAATTGTACAGACCCTGAGATTCCAGCGCCCCGGAGAGGTGGGTTCCCGCCGTGTAGATGGCGCAGGGAGGAAAGGCACGGCCTGGTTTGGAATCCGGCACGCTTCCACCCGTGCCGTGACACCGGACACTCTCTCCGTCAGTTCCACTCGCCCAGATTCCCATCTGTTTCAGGGCCAGTCCGGGCACCCAGGAGCCCAGCCCCAAGGGGGGGCAGGTCAGGACATCCCCGCCGGAGAGCCTGGGAAGCCACAGCCAGGCGGGCCTTGTTTGCACGTCGCTGCCTGGTTCACACCCAACCAGCCCGGCCTGCCTGCTGCAAACCTGGGCGCTGAGCCCGGGCCCCCGCGGACGCAGGGCACTGAAAGGAAGGAGCGCAGAGGCCGCGGGAGAACGTCCTAGCAGAGGCGGCCCGAGATGTTCTGTCCTGTTCCAAAAGAGAGGGAGGAAAGAAGTCCCCGCCATTGTCACTGAGGGGCCGGACAGGGCAGGCCTGCAGCTGCACCAGCCGCGCTGGCCGGGACGTGCTTGCGGCCAGCCAGGCCCGATCAGCTGCAAGCGAGCGCGGCAGAGGCAGAGGCTTGTCTGGGGACTGGGCTGGGGCCAAGCTTGAGACGAAGCCCATGTCCTGCCGGGCTCCGGGGAGGGGCCGTTCTGAGGCAGACCAACATGCATGCCAGGGAGCGATCCCTCGTGACGCACAGACTCGGTGAGGCACGGGACCACCTGCCTGGACAGAGCAGCAGCAGCCCCAGACGCACCTGCCAGAGGCTCCCGAGCACTCTGGCACAGAGTCCCCCTGCCAACGGCGGGCCGACGTGTTGAGGTTTTATATCTTTTTTTTTTTTTTTGAACTGAAGTGATAGCACAGCGGGTAGGGCATATGCCTTGCATGTGGCCGACCTGGGTTCAATTCCTCTGTCTCCTCTCGGAGAGCCCGGCAAGCTACCGAGAGTATCCCGCCCACATGGCAGAGCCTGGCAAGCTCCCTGTGGCATATTCAATATGCCAAGAACAGTAACAACAAGTCTCACAATGGTGACGTTACTGGTGTCCGCTGGAGCAAATCGATGAACAAGAGGATGACAGTGCTACCATGTTACGTTATTAAAAAATCATGAAGGAGTTGATTTTAAAACAAGTTTTTCAAAACATTTCCCATATGGGGTTGTGAGCCACAATTTAAGAAGAAGGGCTCGTGGGATCCCAGTATACAGCTCTGTGCCTGCTGTGTCAATCCTCAGTTAAATGAAAGAGTGAAGAAATACTCGCCCCATCAACGGCTCTGTCACCAGTGGATAAAGGACTTTGTTTGATTTGACTTGTCACCTTCAAGGGTGTATCTTTTTCTCTCTCTCTCTCTCTCTTTCTCTCTTTCTTTCTTTCTTTCTTTCTTTCTTTCTTTCTTTCTTTCTTTCTTTCTTTCTTTCTTTCTTTCTTTCTTTCTTTCTTTCTTTCTTTCTTTCTTTCTTTCTTTCTTTCTTTCTTTGCTTTATGGGTCACACCCAGCGGTGCTCTGGGGTTACTCCTGGCTTTGCACTCAGGAATCACTCCTGGAGGTGCTCAGAGGACCTGTGGGATGCTGGGAATTGAACCCGGGTCAACCGTGTGCAAGGCAAACACCCTACCCGCTGTGCTATTGCTCCAGCCCCTTTAATATTTTTTTAATTTATATATAATGAAGATACTGTATTTGGAGAGAGGCAGGTGAAAGCTCACTTGTCTCTCCCCCTGCTTTCTTCCCCCCTCTGAGATGGTGTCAGAAGCCCTGTGCTCCGGATGGCACAGTTGCTTTGTGGCCGCTGCTCTGAGCTGGATCCCCGAGTGACCCCCGGGTGATCCCTGCGAGATCAAGTGAAGCTGAGCCCCCCTGCTGGCTGTGCCTAGGATCTTGGGCAAATTCAGCCCCTAAAATCCTCAGGTGAATTCACTCTGTTGCCCCCTGGCCTCTTCTAGGACAGATGTCTTGTAGAGGTCTGGCTTCAAAGGGTCTCCACGTGTCGGTCGACGAGAGAGCCAAGGAAAGTGGTCAAAGGAAGCAAACTAATCCAGGTTCTAAAGCCCATTCCTGAGTTCCACACCAGAAAAGGTGGGATAGTCACCTCGTAAGAAGCCTTCCTAGCAGGAAAGGCCTCTTGGGTGAAGGCACTTCATTGCTAACAACCTTGGTTGGGTTGAAAACCTCAAAGAAGCAAGACAACGTGATACGGCATTTTCTTCTGCGTCGGGAGGGGAAGGAATATTTTCTGGAGCTGGAGGCACCAAGCACTTGCCTTGCACATGACCAGGCCTGGTTTGCATGCCCTGGTCCCCCAAGCACTGCCAAGCACTGTCTTGAGCACTGCTGGTAGGTAGCAAAACATCCCTTTACCAAGAATCTTATCAATAAGAGCAAAAGAATTCAGCATGAAGAAGTGACATCTTGGCCATTGGTGAATGTTAGTTGATGATCTTGGTTTCCTCCCCTTCCCGCTCCCCAATTTCCCCCCCTGAGCCCATAAATTAGACCCTGTTGAAGTACGCTGACATAGGTGGTCCCTAACCCAGAGAGAGACTCTGTACGTGGCTGATGGCTGGGAAATACCCCCCAAGGGGTGTTGCTTCAAGTAGGAAGTGACGACTCCTTGGTATGGAATTCACGATTTAATCAAAACCGTCCAGCGCCGGGCAGGCGGCAGTGGTCCTGTACCCACTGCCTTGCACAGAACTTCCTAACCCTCCACCAGGGCTGCCGAGCCTTGCTTCCCTTCCTCTTCCACCAGGGTCCTGGGGCCGAATTATCGGACAGCATTTTCCTCCTCTCCTTGTCTTGGCCGTGACTGCAACTATGCAAACGGTTGGCTCTAGAAGAACAGACATTCCTTCAGGCAGAGCACTGGCCTTGGAGGTGCTGGCCTGGCACAGAGCTCTGCCTTCCTTCCCCGTGGCCGTGGGCAGCCGAAGCGCAGCTCTTTCCTGGCCCAGGCTTCCACCGGCGTTGTGGGCCGAGGGGCTGCGCCAGGCCGCGCCAGCAGCTGCAGCCGGTCGGACGGCACAGGGCTGGCCTGCACTGCACGAGCTCCTGCACGCCGTGAACCTGCTTCCCAGGCTTCAGCCTCCCAGGAAAGCTCGGGTCTCATCACCTTTCTGGTCTGGGGCGGGGCATCGGGGCATCCGTCGTCACCCGGGACGTGCCAGGGACCGCATCTCGCTCTGCGCGCACGTCTGAAGCGCGGCTTTGTGTTTGCACGGCGGGGCCTGCCGAGTGAGTCACTGCACGGGTGTCGCCGCGGACCCTGGGATAAGGCCAAGGAGCCCTGCTTCCCAGGGGCGGCAAACCCTGGCACGGCGCACTCACGGCTCGGGACACGGGAAGGCAGACTGACCTCGGGGAGGTCACCGCGGGCGCCAGAGCCTGAACAAAGTTTGAGGATTCCCACGGAGGCAAGCAGCTCCCTTTCTCATCAAGTCTCTGGTGCTGCCTCAGGTTGACCCTCGGCCACTCTCAGGGCCAGGTTGGTGCCTAGTGTGTGGCCCATGATGAGAGGGGAGAGAGCCTCTCATCATGGGGGTGGGTTACCCTGAGGGAACACAGACCCTTCCCTACTAGACCTGCCCCCTCAAGTTCATTCCTTCAGGGGGAACACGGAGAGAAACAGCCGCAGAGCCTTCTTGTGGGCCCATCTCTGCCTCTTCTGGGTTACCGACTCCTTGGCACCCCACCCTTCCCTCCAGCCACCTGCTTCTTTGGACAACCAGGTGACCTCTTTTCCCCAGCCTCATGGGAAGTTCCAGACATTTCTTGAACAGGAGGCAACCAACAGATATCTCCTCCCCATTCCCCGCAGCGCCTCTGCATTGGTTTCCATGGGTCCCGTGTATAGAGGGCATGTGGTATGTTCTGGAAGGGCCTTGGGGCCAGAATGAAGACACACACAATTTGTACAGCAGCTCTGCCTTTTCTCAGGCCGCCGTGGGCCAAGACAGGGGTTGCTGGACAGAGCTTGCTCCCGAAACTTCCCCCAGATTTCCCCTCTGGCCTCTGTCCTCTGTGCCTGGTCTTCCCCTCTGCTCTGGTTCTGGCCTGGCTCTTCCCATCCCAGAGACCCGCCCGTGTACCTCCTTCACCGCCTCGGACCTCTTCCCCTCTCCTCTCACAGCACCGACGCCACGCCTCTGTCCCTGGGAATTTCTCTCCCGCCTGGCTCGCTGTCTGTACCCGTGAAATCATTGCTTACCCCCGGCAGCCACCCACCCACAGAGCATCCCATGGCCTGGCACCCACAGCGACGCCATGGGAGCAGAAAGAGGGAAGGAAGGGAATAGGGGGCGGGGGGATTGTGAATGGGTTGTTGAGTGAATCCAGGAGCCCACACAGAACTCTGGAAGCAAAGGATGGGGATCACGTTCAGGGATTCTGAGAGGGATCACAGGGAATCTGATCTGATCATTGACCACTGGAGGGTATCGGACACCCGCTCGGTAGGTCCTGACCTACCTCAGCCCCAACCTCTGCTAGGGGAGGGAGCCTGGGTTACCAGGGTGAAAGCAGCGTGAGGAAGAGAAGGAATGAGCCTACAGAGGCCCGAAAGCGACAACCATCCCCCCACCCCTCAGCCTCCGTCATTGGTCATTGTCATTTGCAGACCTGCGGCTTGAGCAGACTCTTCTCTCAGCCCCACTGGGAGTGCGGGAAACCATCTCCTCTGGGGAGGAGCCCAAGGTCTTATCGTCATCCCTGCACCCTGGGGGCGGGAGACGAGCACCTCGGGGCCTGTGGTCTGCTGGCCGGTGCAGCCATCTTCCTTCTGGGCGCCCGCCTCCCCAGGTCCTCACCCCAAGATGCTCTGCGGGCCCCAGCTCTGCCCTGGTCCTGCAGGCGGCCGGCTGCTCAGCTGCCTGCCAGGAACCATTTCTCGGTTCACTGAGACTTTGCCTCTCCTGATGACCAGGCCCTTCCTCTGAGCTGCCAGATCTCTCTTGCCTGTGCTCTGGAGGTGGGTTGTACAGCAGGGTTGAGCTGACCCTCCCGGGCACCCGTTGAAGTGTTTGGAGACAGTTTGGTTGGCACCAGTTGGGGGGGGGAGAAGAACAGGGCGATGCCACTGGCTGGCCCTGAACAGCTGCAGGCTGGAGTCGCCGCTGAGTGTCCCACAGAGATGAAGCACGTGGGTCCGGATCCCAGTAATGCCGGGTGCAGGAGCTATGCCCTGCACCTAAAGCAGCACCCAAGACCTTCCAGAGCTTTCTAGATCACGCGAGACATGCCGATTGGTTGGTGCCCTGTGACCAAGACACAGCCCAAGCGCCTGGATTTCCAGTTCTGACTCGAGGCTGAGCGGGTGTGCCACTGAGAACCCCTGCAGAAGCCCCGTTTGTAGGCCTGTACAGGGGTGGCTGCACCGCCTCCGACACAGGGCTGGGGGGTCCTGGGAAAACCCGATGAGAAATGCATGAATGCATGCAGCTCCGCTCCTCCGGCTGGCAGGGGAAGGGCAGCTCGTGTTCCTGTTCCATTCATCTGTGTCCCCCTCACTTTGACTCACCCCAGAGCCCGTCTTGGGGCAAGGCTGTCTCCCCTTGCCTCTGCTTGTCTGTCGGTCCTTGGCGTGGGACCCTCTGTGACCCTTTAGAGACCATAGACTGGCTGCAGACTTGGGGATGGGAGAGTGAGAAGGGAACCGTCATTTCCTGGAGCTATTTGTTTACCCTGAGTTTGGCCCAGACTCAAGCTTACAGCCAAGTGTTTCCTGCCCCAAACTGTGAGTCACTTGGTAGAAAGGGAGGTGGAAGAGGGGGACCCCGCACCCCCAACACTGCTGGCTTTAGAGGACAGGGCTGGGGCACAGACAATCTGCATGTCTCAACTGGGGTCCCAGGACGACACCACAGCCCACTCCCTGGCCACAGGCACCCCACTGGCTTAGGAAACATGGCAGCAGCTTGACCTCAGCCCTGGGCATGAGTGAACTCTCGGAGTCACCTAATGCACCAGACACCAGCGGACACATCACACCATCCTCCCAACTTGAGACATTTTTCATGTTTTGGAACTTTAGGTTCACTGGCTCTTGAGATCACTCAAAAATGTTTTGTTGGCGTGTTTAGTAATGGGACACATTGTAAGTGCACAGCTCAGAGTTTCTACCAGAATGACCTAGTCATGTGCCCTACTCCCCATGTCATTCAAAAGATAGTTTGGGGTTCTCAGGTTCAGTGACCATCTCCTCAAGGTCAGAATAGCCTTGGCTGAGGCAAATAAAGCCTGTGCTTGAAAATACAGTTTTTCTTGTGTGGGATGTTCTCCTTTCTGTTTGCTTGCATCTTTGTGACTCAATATTTAAAATTCAATGCTAATATTTGTTGCAGGAATTTATTACTCAATGTGTGTGGAGGGTGTATTTTCTCAGTTTATGCTTTCTGGAAATGTCTTTAATGTTTCCTTCATATATTAAAGATATTTTCGCTTGGAATAGAAGTTAAGTTTGACCATATCTTACCTTGTGATTTTTAATGCTGTCATTAAATCTTGTGATTCCATCTTCCCCTTGAGAAATCAGTTTCAATAGTTATGGTTACTCTTTAAAGATAATGTACTCGCCCCAGCCCATCCCCCTTCTATTTGTTTTTCAGATTTTTCTCTTTGTCTTTGGCCATATTGAAAGTAGAGTTCTTTTTCTTCACTTCACTTTGGGTTGTTCATCACCAGCATTTAAGAGTTCAACTGGTTTTATGTCTATGTTGTATTCTGCCACCTTGCTAAATGTATTGGTCTTTTCATCTTTATAGATTGTTCAGGTTTTCCCATATAGAAGACAAATGACATGTGCAAATGGAGGTAGCTCTGCTTCTTCCTTTCCTATCTGGATGCCTTTTATTATTTTTCTTGCCTAATTGCCCTCCCTGATTCAGTTTGCCAGAACAATGGTGAATAGAAGGGGTAAGAACAGACCTCCTTGTCCTGTTCTGAGACCAGGGGAAGCTTTTCTGCCTTTCACGGTTATGGACCATGCCACTGTGTTTGTCATATATGGCCTTTCTCAGGCTGAGGAAGTGTTTTTCTTTTCCAAGTTTTATTCAGTGTTTTTATAATGAATGGGTGTTGGATTCTGTCAAATGCCTTTTCAGCATCAAATGAAAGGATGGTGGATCGCCCCCTCCCCCTTCCCTGCCCCAACCTCTTAATTTAGTGCGTTGTGTTGACTGATTCTCATTGTTGAAATACCCTTGCATTCTTGGTTTAAGTCCCACTTGGTCATGGTGGATAATCCTTTTTATTATGCTGCTGGATTTGATTTTTCTAGTGTTTTACGGAGACTTCAATAGACTTCTTATCTCTGACCTAGTAGTTTTATTCTGATTTGTCTAGATGCAGGTTTTATCTTTTGCATTTGTCTTCCATATTGCATTTATCATCACAAGCATCTTCAGGGTTTTGATTTTTTATTTTCTCTTTGGATCACACCTGCTGTGCTCAGGGCTTATGCCTAGCTCTGGCAGGCTCAGGGGTCCATATGAGGTGCCAAGAACTAAACCCAGTTCCACTACATTCAGGGCAAGAGCTATACCCACTATATCAACTCTCCAGCCCACGTTATGGCTTGGATTCTTTGGTTGCTTTTGCGAAATTCTCAGCTATTGTCTTTCCGTGCATTTCTTCTGGATCTCTCCCTTCCCTTTTGCTCTGCACTTTCGCGTAAATTAAAACATTCTCTTTCTCTTTATGCACTTTCACATAAATTAAAACCTTAGACATTTGTATCTTGTTGTGGTCATTTTTAAATCTGTGTCTGACAACTTCGGTCCTAGCTGCATCTTTATTCTGTCCCTTTGGTGGCCTTTTCTGCTCATAGTCGGGCCTCCTTCTCGCTCCAATCACTGCTTGAGCTCGGGGACACTGAATTTAGATCTGAAAAATTACAGGTCGCGTTGAGTTTTTCTCTCCCAGCCAGCTGTGACATGAGAGTGGGCAGTTAGAGAGGAGTAGCAGTGAACAAAGAGTGTCCCTTCTCCTGTCCACAGCCGACCCGGAGTGCCACCAGGGACTCACGGGTGCTTAGATGGGAAGTAAACTAGGAATCCTGGGTGTGAGCAGCTGCAAAAATAACAAAGGGGAGCAAAAAGGTGTTCCCCACTCAGAGCTCACATAGGGAAGGTCCTGTGTACTCAGGCGACCTTCTCACCATCCTGTGTATTTAGTGTTGTCTACATTGTGGCTTCTGTCCCTCTCCTTTTGCCTTCAGCCCATTGTGGGAAAGATCCCAAGTGGCAGAGCTCACGCATGTGCAGGAGAAACTTAGCGGGGGTCAGGAGGAAACAAGTACCCCATCCTTTGAGGAGGACAGGGGTGGCCAACTCCTACACCCCAGGAAACTCCCCCAATGCCAACCCCTGGGCCCAGCAACCCACTTTCCAGTCAACCCCTCCCAAGCTTCTGGAACCCGCTTTTGTTTTGCACCAACACTTAAGCGGTTTGGTCCCATCTTGGATCTCTCCGTTGGATTCCTTCTTCCGAGAAGCCAGGAATGCTGGAGCCAGATGGGGGTGTTGCCACCAAAGACGCAGTCCCAGGCTGTTTCAGAGGCAGCGTCTGGCCTGGGAGAAAGCAGACCTGTACTCCCATTGCCCAGCTCTCCCCGACAACCCTGCTCTCCGCAGACTCGGGTGGGAGCTGGGCTCCCAATTCCATCTCCCTGTCCAGAGTCCCTGCGACGCCCTCCTGGTCTCGGGGGCTGTGCTGCCTAGGGGTGGGCCAGTGCCGTCAGGGACAAATGGCTCCAGTGATGAGGCTATTCCATCTCCTCTTCCCTCTGCAGGATTCTGTCCCCTAAGGGTTGACTTTCTCAGCAGCCTCAAGGTCCATTTTGCTCTCCTCATCCCCCTGCAACTCCTGAAGACTCATCAGATACTGGCACCTCACTCTCTCTGCCTGAGGCTAATTTGCACATCAGTCAAGGCCCTGAAGGAAGTTCGTATGGAATGTCATGGACAGACTGGCATGGTGCGGACTGCCAGGGTACAGAATGCCGTAGTATGGACTGGCATGGTCTGGAATGTCACGGTAGACTAGCTGGCATGGTGCAGACGGCATGCTGTGGAATGCCATGCCAGCTTCAGTGGGTTTCTCCTCAGGTCTGGGCCCCTGTGGCTTTTCGGCTGCTGTGAGAACTCGTCCATGGCATTAGGGTCTCCCGGTCATTCTCAGTAAGGGTCTGTGGATGTCAACATAGTCAGCCACGAGTGTCAGTAAAGCCACCCAAGTTCCTCTGGACTGTGTGTCCACTTATGTGAGGGACGGGCAGGGAGGCAATGAGCTGTACCCCAGCCCCAGAGGGGGCTTGGCAAAGCTTCCTTCCCTTCAGTTTCAGAGGGCCTCAGGTGCCCACCCATATCCCCCACACTTCCCGGCCTCGCTGCCTCCAGCCTCTCTGCCTTCCTAAAAGACCCTCAGCCTTTTGGAGCCAAGCATCAGCAGGGCTGGAAGTGGAAAGTGCAGAGCCTGTGGCTGTCTCTAAGATAGGAGGCTCGCCTCTGTCCAAGACTCGCCCTGGGAGATGAGGAGGTCAAATGCTGTGTGCCTCACATTTTCCTTAGAAAATCCAGAAGGGGGGTGTGGGGGAAGGAGAATTTGATGTAAATTGATATTTGTTGGAGTGATGGTCACCTAGTGGTCTCTTCTGCCATTTTATGTCAGAGTGTTTGGAATTTTCCAGAATAAAAAATAAAGATTAGGCATGTTGAGGAAGACATGTAAATCTTCTGAAAGATATCCCTTCTCACACTGAGCAAAAATGATGTCTGGGTTGCTGAATATATTTTAAGACAGCTTAGCAACCAACCACTGTTTTAATTATTAAGACCCTGGGTAGAAGAGATAGTGCCGCAGGTAGGACACTTGCCTTACAAGCAGCTGACTGGGTTCGATCCTCAGCAATGCATTTAGTCCCCTGAGCCCCTGTAGAAGTTATCCTGAGCACAGACAGGTGTGGACCCAAACTTCCCCCCAAAAAGATAGTGACATGTGGACCAGAGCAATAACACAGCAGGCAGGTAGAGCTTCGCATGACAGGTGGGGTTCTATGCCTGGTAGCCCATATGGTCCCCCAAACACAACTAGGAGTGCCCCCTGACTGGAGCAAGAATAAGTCCTGAGCACTGCCAGGCATGTATGCCCACACCCTCCTCGCCCCCCAAAAGACATTACTATGGAGAGAGAGTCCCCAGGCCCTACCAACCTTCTAGGAACTCCCTTGAGAGTGCTCACTTCTGTCCAAGGGGGATGTTGGAGGTCGCTGTGAGAGAGCAGCATCTGAGGAGCCCTGCAGTTCTGCCCACTTTTGCTTCTTTTCCAAGTCTCATCCATCCTTCAGTGTGTCTGTGTGCCCGTGTTGTGTGTGGGTGTGTGTCCATGTGTCGTGTGTGACAGGGGTTGGGGGCTCATTGTTAACAGACCGTCTCTCTCTGTCACGAGGCCTTGTCCATCTCCCACCCCACAGAGCTGGGCTCCCGGTGATCTGAAGCACATGGGAGGGTCTGTAGCACTGTCGCACTGTCGTCCCGCTGTTCATTGATTTGCTCATTTGCTCGAGCGGGCACCAGTAACGTCTCCATTGTGAGACCTGTTGCTACTGTTTTCGGCATATCGAATGTGCCACGGGAATGGGGAGGGTCAAGTGAAGGAGATATTTTCCCACCCAAGAAAGCCTCAGGGCCCTGAGCACAGGCAAGGGGTAGGGCAGAGGTTCTCCAAGGTGTTCGACTTACCGTCCCCACCCGGGGGAAAGAAATTACTAAGCACCACCCTGAAAGTCTGCCATCAGCTGGAGATAGTCACCCAAGGCCGCTCAGCCCTGCTGTGTCATTCCAGCGCCCCCGCCCATCTTGGTATGAGGACTGGGGGTCTAGGACTGACCACGCCCCTGCGGTGCATGGAACATGGAGGAGACCGGCAGAGTCCCTGACACGCCTCGGCCCACTGCTTTCAAATCCTCCTTGAGCACGCATCCCGTGTCGGGGAGGGGGTATGTGTGCATCTCATGGGGCACGCAGACAGTCCCAGAGAGAAAGTGCTGGAACTGGGCACATCTCTGCCTCTATCTCTTCCCCTGCTGTGCCGCCTTCTGCCAGTCACACCCTCCTGCTGGGTATTCTGTGCCGGGTCCAGATTCAGCCTCTGGAGAGTGGGGGATGTGATGGCAATGGACCCATCCTCGTTGCGGTGAGGACTTAGATGGTGACAGGTGTGTGGTGTACTGCAACATGTGTCTCAAAGCCCGGTGCTGGTTGGCTGTTCAGAAACCCTCAGTGAGGGCTGTTAGCTGCATCCCTCTGAGTGCTCGCGAGCCTCTTGGGAGGAAGGACCACTCATTCGAGAGCCCAGCAGACCCCATGCCTGCAGCTTCCATTTCACCCTGGAGGCTGAGCACGGGCCAGGGGCTGGAGGCTGCCCCTCTCCCCCAGGGGGGACAGTGCTGACGTGGGGGACGTGCCTTTCCTGCCAGCTGCCACACCACCAGCCCGAAGCTTCCTGGAGCTGAGGACATGGCCAGACAGAGAGAAACACCCTTTCTCCCCCCTTCCTGAGTCATCAGCTCTCTATTCAGACAGGGATCAAGGCAGGTGGGGAGTGCTCTGGGCCTGGTGGAGGGGCCCCGGGCACTGGCCCGCTGACTCACTCGGCATCATGAGTCACTCTTCTTACATAAGGGCAGATCAAGAGCATTCAAATGCCACACAAGCCCAAATCTGTTCCCGGAGACTGGGAAGGGGGTGCGGGGGGGGGGGGAGGGGGGAAGCGTGACCCTGAGGCAGAAACCGGAATGAGCAGAACCGTGTTGGCCCCACTTCTTAGGAAAATCCCCAGGGTAGATACTACCATCATTTTCATCATCGTTATCGTCATCTTGATCGTTGTTGGTGTGATAGCACAAAATAGACAGATATACGGCTTTTCAGCACCAGAGGAAAACTCTAGATAATTCGCTTTAACTTAAAGAAATGAAGATTAATTAGCACCCAGAGATGGGGGATTTGAAAAAGCAATAACTTCTTTTTAAAAGTTGCGTAAAAAAATGTGGTGTTGGATTAAAAAAACAATTCAATACAGAAAATACATTTACTGAACAAACAAGGGAATAAACTGCTGGCAATATTTAAGTTAGCCAAGGACTTTAACATAGAACTAGTCAGGCCCTGGTATTATTCAGGGATGGACACAGCATTGACTCAGAGGGGTGGGAAATTGGTAGTAGATTGTGCTGGTGATCATCTCTGCTGAAACAAGACAGAAGCCAGATTTACACAGGTCTTTAGAAAGAAGAAAAATGCTTACGATCATATTGCTTAGACTAAGGCAAGTGCCCTTAAATGCACCCATGCAGTTTTGCTTGGTTTACAAATATTACACCTACTGGCCATGTTTCTCTCCAGAAGGCCTCAGAAAAGTTCAGGACACTCAGGACTAAAGAACATTTTTGCCAAAATATTGAGTGAAATGAAATAACAAAGCAGTAAGCATGGCATCTATAAGCATCAGGGTCAACATGTCAATTAATAGCAACAATGGGCTGGCTAACTCTGAAAACAACTGTAAGAGACTTGAATGAAATATTAAAAAGACACGAAAACATCAGGTTTCAGAAAACAGGTTTCCCAATGAGTCAATTTCCAAACCTTTCTGTATTGAGTTTTTTTTTTTAAGTTAACTTTCACTTTGGAGCCACACCCAGCTGTGCTCAGGGATCACTCCTGACAGCCTCTGAGCATCCCCTGCACCACCAGAAACCAAACCCAGGCTGGCTGCATGCAAGGCAAGCAACTCGCCCACTACCGTATCTCTCCAATTTCTGTAATAAACATTTTAAAGTGAAATATATATGTACATATTGCATTAAAACGTAATGTGTTGCTTGTTTAGAACATCAGATGCATAATATAAAATCTTATATTTGTAAACTATTTGTAATTAAAATGTGATGTTATTGAATATTACATAGTGTTCGGTGAACTGGAAGATGAATAAAAAGAAGGACTTTGCTGCTTCTGTGTTTTGTACTGATTCGAACCCTGTTGTGCGTCGTGTACTCCTCTATATTCAGGTGCAAATGGTGAGCAACGTGCAAAAACACAGCAATGTACAAGCCTGAATTCACTGTATTTTAGACGAAACTCCCTGGGTGTGGACTGTGCATCTGATAAATCCTGCGGATCAGCCATTTCTGTGTAAAGAGCTCCCACACTCCCTGTTGCTGGCCAAGGCACGTACTGGCTTTCTCTTGGAAAACATTCAGGTGTCTTTTGCCTTCTCAGAAGATGAATCAGGTGACAATGGCATTAGTTGAAATTGGATGAGAAATTCCCTTCTATCCTTTTCAATACCTGAAGTACCTGCAATACCTGAAGTTTTCTGGGCTATAGTATTTCTATGTTGTGGTCCAGAAGTAAGTTCACTGGATCTCCCATTCCGAGCACCTTCAATCGACCTAAAAGGGCTTTGACCCGACACCCAGAAATGGAAGTGAGGGTCGTCCCACAGCCCCCTGCCGTCCCTAGAAATCTGGATGGTGAGATGAGCTGACTCCACCCCCTGCTCCCTCTCTCTGCTGTCTTCTGGTCAAGCTCAGCTGTGGAAACTTGGTTTTGTCCCAGCATCAATCCAGCACACAAAGTACTTCAGATCCATTCCACTCAGCCCCAAGTCTCCCGGATCCCCAGACCCAGGGCAGGCAAACTTGACCCATCCAGTCACCAGCGGTGCTGGAGTTTGCTTTGATAGCGCTTGAACTCAGAATGACTTTCATTCATTTATTTTTCACATGGTGATTGTAAATGCTTATATATAAATACCTGCCAGTGAGTTTGACGTTTGGCCTGGATTTTACCTAAAATATTTACTTCCCGGGTCTCTAAGGAAGCCTTTCCTGATTCTCTTTGTGATCATGCCCGTCCAGGCTAGGTTGGCTATAGGAACAGCTGTCTCCACACTCACTGGTGGCTCCACTGTGTCCTGTTCCTGTTTCTTTCTGTACTTGGCAGCCACAGACAATGCACAGAATGATTGTCCCTTGAGTCAGGGCTGTCCTTAGCTTCTCATGGCAGTTGAATAAAATCCCAACCCCCGACCTGGCTCTTTAAGTTCGAGCACTCTGCTTCCTCACCTCCCAACCCTCGCTCCCAGCTTCTACCCCTCTGCCCTCTCCGGTCTTTCTCACATTGAGCCTTGAGCCTCACAGGAACCTAGGAGATAAGCCACGAGAAAGCAGGGCCTTGTCTTGCTACTGCCACATTCCCTAGGATGCTCTTGGTCACATCACATGGGCTCAGTAAAGATTCAAGCAATAAATGCCCTGGAAGCTTCAAATAAGCTCTAAAGAAAGATTGCTTTTTAATCACTGTTTTCCTTCTTTTTAAACGGCCGAATAACCAGGGAGGAGGGAGAATCAATTCTGATAGGACTGGGTTCAAATGTAAGATCTCCTTTTTCTATGTGAGAGATGGATCCATTAGTTCCAGCTTTATACTTTAACACACAACTAATGACTACATAGTTGAGGAATTAAGGGAAAACAAGAAAAAAAGTATCATGGTCTGCTGTGCATATTATTAACTCAAAATATGAGAACAAGCTCTTCTTGAGAGAAAACAGTAAAAGGACACATTTTAACTGTAGCTGGTTGTAAACTAAGTTAACTTCAGTTAGCTATTAAGGAAGTTTAATTAACCATAATCTCACCACTTGGAAACAAAAAAAGATGGCTTGTTGAAGAAAGCAACCAATCTCGATCAAATATATATATATATATATACATATATATATGCACTGTAGCATTATCGTCCTTTTGTTCATTGATTTGCTCAAGTGGGCACCAGTAACATCACCATTGTGAGACTTCTTGTTACTGTTTTTGGCATATCAAATATGCCATGGGTAGCTTGCCAGGCTCTGCTGTGACTTGAAAACAATGACTTAAAATCCGTTGTATCTCTCCTTATAGTATTGTTTTTAAATAAGTACAGTTTAGTTCATGCAAAGTTAGATGCTAGGTTTTGTTTTGCTTCCTCTTTAGGCTTCACAGTTGTGCATGCATGTACACATATGTGTGTGTGTTGTGTATGTGAGAGAGAAATCCTTTTAAAGACTCCCCCCAGGTGGTTGTTAAAGGTAGCTATTAAAATGAAAAAAGAAATCCATTCTGAAAAGAAGTCCAAGGGGATAGTAAAAATATGTCCTTGTAAAATCCAGGCCATTCTGGACGATGGGTTTCCCCGTTTACTGACTTCTGGCCCTTCGCAGCTGCTCATGCTTGCTACTGGTTTTCTCGCCTCTCCTGGCAGAGATCTGGTCATTCCTTTTGGTGTTCTTGCCTTTGAAGTGTTTCCTTCATCAGTATATAATGATGACAGCAGGAAGTACAACCACGCCAGTAAAGATCAGAGCTGTGAGGGTGTTCGCTATCAGGGCTGGTTCTGCTTTCAGAACAAAGGCTGAGATTCCTACCAGGAAAGGAACAGCGAACACATTGTTGATAAGGTCAGACCATGGACCAATGTGTTGACAGTGAAGGTGCTGACAATGAAGAAGGTGTCAAACACCGACACCTCCATGGTGATGACCATCCTGATGGATGGGTGTAGGTTGACCTCGAACAACATCAAGGAAATTCCCAGGCAGAATTCCCTCCGACATCAAGGAAATTCCCTGTTGGGAGAATTCAACTCGTCTGGATCAAGGTCAAGAGCTTCCCCCATCCCGGCGTCTTCCCCCACCCCAGCAACTTTCCCCCCACCAGGCCATGCCCCTCTCCTTTCCCCTCCCATCCCCTCTGGTTCTTCCCTTCACCCCTTCACACACGCAACTTACAATGTCCAGGACTTCCACATTGTAAGGTCCTGTCTCATAAACCAGAATAGTGCTGCCTCTGGATTCTCTCCTGGAACAGTGACACTTCTTGGGGTCCCCTTCAGTCATGGCTTATACAGATTTTTCTCCAGATAGCTTTTTCCTCTTAGGTCCCACCTGCTGCTAATTGTCTCCATCCTCTCATCAGGACTGGGAAGATCTTGGCTTCTCAGGGCTGCTCGAACTTTATTGTGGTCCAGAAACATCTGGTCAACCATACAGAGTCCAGTGCCTACCAGTTGCTGCAGTTCCCCTCTACCAATAGTGGGGACAATGAGTGCCCAAGCCTGCCCCCCCACTGCACCCCTGTTGTACCCCACCCTTGTGGGCCAGTCTCCCCACACGTGTGGTGCCTCACTCCCAGCAACCCCCACCTCAACCTGCTATATTGTTGTGCTTTGTTTGGTTTTTCTTTGTTTTAGTTTTATAAAATATTTAATCTTAATAGCCCCTGCCAAAGTAGAACAATCTTCACACTGTTTCCTCTATGGATACTTTCTTTTTTGTCACATTTTCAGTGGTTTTTGTAAGAGAAAATACAAAATATATCATTTCGGTTGTGCTTTGAGGCAGAGCTTGGGGCTTGGGGTGGAAACATCCCAAATATGGTGGTGGGAAGGTGTCATAGTGGTGTGGCTAGCTATAGTGAATAGTATAGTATAGTACAGTATATTTCATGGGGCTATAGCTATAGTACATAGTATAGTATAGTATAGTATAGTATAGTATAGTATAGTATAGTATAGTATAGTATAGTATAGTATATTTAATGGGCTATAGCTATAGTACAGTCGGTAGGTTGCTTACCTTGCGTGCAGCCAACTTAGGTTCAGTTCCCAGCACCGCATAAAGTCCCCCAAGTCCACCAGGAGTGATCTCTGAGTGCAGAGCCAGGAGAATGCTCTGAGCACTGCTTAAAAACAGCAACAAAGATGACTTCTTATAGTCGGGGTCACATGTATCCAACAGTGTTGGTCCTTACTGCTTGGAGGTTAATAGTTCGGTCACCTCTAAACCACTAAGCTATCTGACATTATCACAGCTTCTCCTGCCTTCATTCCCTCCCTCCCATCCATTCCACTGTCTCTCTACATACAGAAGAAAGTGAAAAAATCCTGTGTTTGTCTCTCTCCCATTGACTTACTTCATCTGACATAACACCTTCCCTCCAGTTCCAACCAGGTTGCAATGAGGTAATGAAAAGCATGATTTCATCTATGCTCAGGGCTGCAAAGTATTTCATTGTGTGCATACCACAACTTCTTTATCCATTTTTCTGCCATTGGACATTTGGGATGTTTCCACTAGTTATTGTAGTAAATGCTTCAATAAACATAGGTATACAAAGATCTTTTCAAACTAATTAAACATTTTTTTTTTCTCTTTGGGTCACACCCAGCGATTCACAGGGGTTACTCCTGGCTTTGCACTCAGGAATTACTCCTGGCAGTGTTTGAGGGACTATATGGGATGCTGGAAATCGAATCCGGTTTGGCTGCGTGCAAGGCAAATGCCCTACCCACTGTACTATCGCTCCAGCCCCTATGTTAGTTTGTTTTTGTAATTTTGGCAAAGATGCTAAGGAGCAGAATTTTGGGGTTATAAGGAAGCTCTATTAGTTTTCTGAAAAATCTCCATTCTGTTTTCCAGAGAGGCTGAACAAAAAAAAACAACATTCTAGCAGCAAGTGAATGAGAGTGACTTTTAACACATCCCTGACAGCAATAGCTGTTGCTGATTTTTTTTTGGGGGGGAGTATGTACCATCCTCATATATCTGTGAGATAATGCCTCGTTGTGGTTTTGATTTGGATTGCCCTGATAATAGTGATGATGAAGACTTTTACATATACTCAATGGCCATCTATCTGCATGTCTTCTTCATAGATATTTCTTCATAGAAATATCTATTTTCTTTTTTAAACTTCTTGATGGGGTTATTGAATTCTTTGTTGCTGAGCATTATGAGTGCTTTCTATATCCCATAATATTTATATACCTATAGTGTTAGTCATCTATCTGCTGTGTTGTGTGCAAGTATCTTCTGCCATTCAAATGGGAATTGTTTCATTTTGGTCTGAGTTAAATATACCATGTACAAACAGTTTGTCTTGATGAATTTCCAGTTGTTTTATTTTTATTTCTTTCATCTTTGTTAGTGGAATTACATCATTGAAAATACCTGTGAGGGCCATCTTGCCACATTCAACAGAGAAGAGGCCAAGCAGTCTGGTGAGCAATGCGGCCGGAGAAATGCTCCGGTCCCGAAACCGGGCCAGCAACACCGGGGATCCAGACGGAGGAGGTACAGCTGGTACACCTTCTCCAGATGGAGCCCTGGCGACACTGAGCAGCAACTAACACAGCTCCAGGTTGCGGGACTGGAACACATCTGAACCGCACTTTTCTAAAAACTGAAAACATACAATATTTTAATGAAAACCAATTATCAAATGCTTCCTTAGTAGGGCTGTCTTTCTTGGGGGGAAACTCCAACAACAATAGTGAGTTTTGTTTTGCAATATAGAACGTAATCAAGGTAAAGAGAAAATGAAGTGAAATTCATCAGTTATACAGTTGGGGGTGGGGGGTGGGGGCGGGGGTATACTGGGGATTTTGGTGGTGGAATATGGGCACTGGTGAAGGGATGGTGTTTGAATATTGTATAACTGAGACATAAACCTGAAAACTTTGTAACTTTCCATATGGTGATAAAATAAAAATTTGAAAAAAAAAAAGAAAATACCTGTGAGGTCAAAATGCTGCAACATTCTGCCTATATTTTAATCATGATATTTTATGGATTCTGGTCTAACCTGGAGGTTTTAATTCACTTTGAATTAATTTTTATGTGCAGTGTGCTATAGAATTTAGGACATTTTTTTCCCTTTCACCAGATATTACAGCTTCCTGTGTGAAACGAGGAAAATTGGTGGCAGTTATGAACACAGGACCTACTCCTCGGGGAAGTATCAGCCCCCAGGTGCTAATTGCTCAGTAGACCCGGAACTTGGTTGTCTCTTTGCCCGAAGTTCCCTCAAGCCAGTATTTAGCTCTAGACTGAAGAGTCTTGTTTTGCTGCTGGAATATTCCCATGTAACTACTACTCAACAGAGAACTTAAAACACTTGACCTTCCTCTGCTCTCCCACTGGGATGTATGAAGTGAATAGTTAGAGAGATGTTTCAAGAATTCTTGTATAACAGGCAGACTCTCTGAATTTTACTGTATTTGCTTTATTATCCTTCTTCACTTTTGTTTTGTTTGCGGGCTGCGGCTGGTGGTGCTCCAGGGTTGGCTCTTGGTTCTGTCCTGAAAGATCACTCCTGGCAGTACTTGGGGGACCATACGGAGCCGGGAATCAAACCCAGGTCAGCCTCATGCCAGGAAAGTGATACTGTAGCATCACTCTGCCTCTTCTTCACTTTTAATTAGTTAATATTTTACTGTGTTTGCCTTATTGTTCTCCTTCATAAAGAAGTGAAATGTAAATTATATTGTACACATAAATTTTCTTTGAAAACTTTTTGTACAGATATGAGGTCATGTGGTTACAGTAGCGGCTGCAAGGTTCTAAATTTCTGTTTTTTAGTATTTTAGTGACTGAGTCCAGAGGAAAACAAATTATCAAATGCTTCCTTTCCAGCACGTCCGACTCTGTGGGGGGGGGGGCTCCAAACAATAATAGTGAGTTTTTTGTTTGTATGTAATCAAAGTAAAGAGAAAGTAAAGTGAAATTTATCAGCTACACAGACGGGGTGGGGGCCTGGAGGGTGGGGGGAGGTTTACCGTGGTTCTTGGTGGTGGAATATATGCACTGGTGAAGGGATGGGTGTTTGAGCATTATGTAACTGAGACTTAAGCCTGAAGGCTTTGTAACTTTCCACATGGTGATTCAATAAAAAAAGAGAAAAAAAAACATTAGCAAGTGAATAAACATACTAAACCATAAAAAAAAAACTTTTTGTACATATCTATGTGTGTATCATGTAACACATATTATATAGGTGTAGAGGCCATTCATTTTCCTGCCTGTTGAGGAATATATTGCATACATGAGCGTGTTTCTTAAAAATCAAGAACATTTTCACATAATCCCAATTTGATGATTGAATTAGAATCTGCATGTCTAGTGCCTCACTCAAATTTTTCTAATTTTCTGAGAATGTTCTTTTTTTTAACAAACTGTGTGTATATGCATGTGTGTATGTGTGTTTGTGTGTGCTTTCTGTTTGGGGATGAAATATTTATTTAGCTGCCATGACTCTTACATCTGTAGTAACTGTTCAGTCTTTGTCTTTCGTGGCCTGGAAGCCACGGAATGTGTTAAGAGCTCGTATTTTGTGGACTGATTTGCAAGTGGATTTGTCTGGTCTTTCCTAGTGATTTGACCCAGGCAATGCTGTGGAGGGCAGGGATGTCTCGGAAGTGCCGTGTGCTCCTTGTGGTCTGATACCAGGAGTCACGTGACACCGGGTACTTGGATGTCAGTACCATCACCTTGGAAGGCATCAGGGTTCTTAAATGAAAAACTGATTTCCTTTTACCAGTGAGTCTCCTTGAGTAAAAATCCTTCGTTTTGTTTGATTATATCCAGCAGTGCCCAGAGCCTACTCCTGGCTCTGTGTTCAAGGATCACTCCTGGTGGGGCTCAAGGAATCCTGTGGGATGTGAGGGATTGAACCCGAGTCAGCCCCATGCAAGGCCAGTTTCCTACCTGCTGTGCTATCTCTCTAGTTTCTGGGTGGTACTTTGTGATTGTCAATATCTGACTTCTCCTCAAACGTTGCTTTACTTCTTTAAGCACCCTCTGATGACTCTTGCCTGAACCAACTATTATTCTGATAAGTACCAAAGACTGATTTTTAATTCCTTTTTTTCCCATTAATTCATTGCTCATCTATTGTAAG
The DNA here is from genome assembly GCF_027595985.1 of Sorex araneus. NCBI lineage: Eukaryota > Metazoa > Chordata > Mammalia > Eulipotyphla > Soricidae > Sorex > Sorex araneus. Next base: position 4,181,881 of record NC_073309.1, read on the forward strand.
GAAAACCCTCTCCTTTCCCACTCTGCTATCCCATCTAATGCATTATTTGTATATCCCTGCCTTCTTTGTTTCAGTAAGGATTGATGAGTTCCTATTAACATTCTCTTAGTAATAATTTCCTGCTATTTGTTTGTATTCTGATCCTCAAACCGTCCCACTCCGCTGTATAGAACTCACCCTCCTTTCTTTCAACGTGACATTGTATTCTAGGGTGTATTGCTACACCGGACTTGACTCATGCAACAGTCTTCTGTACACGGACCTGAGGCTGGTCCCCGTGTTACAAGTGCAAACAAGGCTGTAATGAAAAGACGTGGGAACATGCCTTTTCTTCTCGTGTGACATAGACTGTCAGGATCAATCTTTGGCAAGAGGTTGCTGGGTTGAAGCTGAGAGGCATACGCCACTCCTTAAACACGTGCATACGCTGTCCCTTACAGATGCATATGCTACTCCATAAAGATACATACACTGTTCCCGAAAGATCCGCAGACTCTCCTAGGAGGATGCCAGTTTACACCCCTTCCAGCAAGACAGTAGCATGCCTAGAACACTCCCCTTCTTAAACACCTAGAGAGCCTTCTTGGGAACACGTCCATTAGTTGATGTGCTTACTCCCATGCTGGGGAAGCGATCGCCATCAGGAAGAGAAGGTGATGTGAATACATGTGCTGGCAGCAGAAAGGACAGTAAACCAGAGCCAGTGGCGCCTGCTTGTCCAGCCCTGCTGGACTCCTCATCTGGTGGAGACAGATGCTAGTAAACTCCCTCTGGGTGATGCTTACCTGGTGTCAAGGGGAGATGTTCTTAGTAACCTCAGCAGAGCTTGAAGTTGCAGGGGATCAAAGGCCAGATTGTCTCTGGATCTTGGGTTTGTCCATGGCGGGTGGCCATGGAGAACCTGCCACTCTCCTCACATCTGGGCCTCCCCAGGCTGTGGACACTTGTGGGACCAACCAGTGGGCAGCAGCTGCAGGCTCGTGTCACCTCTGCTCCTTTAGCCTCCTTGCCTCATCTCCCCAGAAGATTCACAGAAACAACATCTCAGCCTTGCCACTGGCCACGGTCTTGCCCGCGCCCTTGCCTTGGGCTCAGTGCTCAGGCAGCCTTGTTTCACTGCTGTGGCGAGCCAGCCTCTGGCCACAGCCGCTGCGTTGTAAAGCAGGGCTGAGTGGGGTAAACTCCGGCTGGGGTCTTCGTGTGAATTTGTTCCCCTGGCCAAAGGGAAGTGGCTTTTCTTGATCAGGCCAGCTGCAGGCCCAGAACTGAGCATAAACAGTGGAGAGCAATGGGCCCCATCAACACAGTTACCCGCTACCTGCTACCCGCTACCTGCTACCCGCTACCTGCACCTGTTACCTGTTACCTGCTACCTGTACCTGCTACCCGCTACCTATACCTGCTACCTGTTACCTGCTACCTGTACCTGCTACCTGTTACCTGTGCCACAGCACCGCCCCTCCAGCTTCATTCTATGAGCTAGTAGCACTGTCGCACTGTCGTACAGTTGTTCATCGACTTGCTTGAGCGGGCACCAGCAAGGTCTCCATTGAGAGACTTGTTGTTACTGTTTTTCGCATATCAAATATGCCATGGGGAGCTTGCCAGGCTCTGCTGTGCAGGCGGGATACTCTCAGTAGCTTTCTGGGATCTCCAGGAGGGACAGAGGAATCAAACCCAGGTTGGGCGTGTGCAAGGCAAACACCCTACCCGCCGTGCTATCACTCCAGTTCACGAGCCAGTAGAGGTGGGAAATATTGAAAATCTTTCTTGAAGACAAAGAAGAGTCAGCATGCATCAGACTGCTTCCAAGTCAGCAGCAGATAAAGGGTTTATGTGTTTATGAATCCGGTGCAAACTGTTATTCAGCCTGACAACCCTTTGCTTTGCCTCTTTTCTTTTCCCTTTGAGGTTGGCTCCCAAGGCCCTGAATGAAAGGAGCCGGGAGAAGTAAGCCAGTGGAAATGCCAGCCTGCCGTTCAGTCACTTTTCTCCCACAACATTTATTTGTAAACTAATTAATAAACTGTTGCGAGTTTCTTTGCTCCTTTAGAGCTTGTAACCACCGCCTACTGAACCATGAAGCAACTTAAAATAGCCTCGATCCCCCTGTCCTACTCCCTTCATCTCTGCCAGCACCCGTGGCTTTTACACTTGATACCATGTACAGCTAATCCACATGGAAATCACTATATCACTGTCATCCCGTTGTTCATCAATTTACTCGAGCAGGTGCCAGTAATGTCTCTATTCCTCCCAGCCCTGAGATTTTAGCAGCCTCTCCTTACTCATCTTTCCCAGCAATTGGAGGCTCTTTCAGGGTCAAGGGAATGAGACCTGCTATTGTTACTGTTTTTGGCATATCAAATACGCTGTGGGGAGATTGCATGGGAAGAAAGAAAGAAAAGAAGAAAGAAAGAAAGAAAGAAAGAAAGAAAGAAAGAAAGAAAGAAAGAAAGAAAGAAAGAAAGAGAGAGAGAGAGAGAAGGAAAGAAAGAAAGAAAGAAAGAAAGAAAGAAAGAAAGAAAGAAAGAAAGAAAGAAAGAAAGAAAGAAAGAAAGAAAGAGATTGAGAGAGAGAGAGAAAGAAAGAAAGAAAGAAAGAAAGAAAGAAAGAAAGAAAGAGAGAGAGAGAGAGAGAGAGAGAGAAAGAAAGAAAGAAAGAAAGAAAGAAAGAAAGAAAGAAAGAAAGAAAGAAAGAAAGAAAGAAAGAAAGAAAGAAAGAAAGAAAGAGAAAAAGAAAATATTCAGCTGGAGTTTTGCTAAGTGAATCTGTTTCTTCTGTGTGGCAAAATAGGCAAGGACCTACATTTCTGATACAGAATAAATGGTTGGTTTGCCCTTTTGCCTCTGTTTAGAAGCAAGGGCTGGAGAGCCACCTGCCTGGGGGATGCAGAGCATGACTTTCCCTCATAAAGTTTCTGTTTCCTCACTAGGAGTGATCCCTGAGCGCAGAGCCAAGAGTGAGCCCTGGGTCCAGTTGGCTGTGGCTCCCAAACTGAACAAAAAGCAAGGCAGAGAAAAAAGTATGACTTTCTCCCCACCCTGAGGTAGTCTCTGGAGCTCCAGCCAGTTTCTGTGGAGGTCAGAGAGCCCTGCAGGGCCAGCCTGGACATTCCCTGGCCTGGCGCCTTTGCAGAGAACTCAGGGGAGGAGGATAACAGGGAAGGGATAATTTCAAGTGCATCTGCAAACCTGACCCTGCATGCCAGAGAGATGGGACCATGGGTCAGGGTGCTTGCCTTGCATGCAACCCACCTGGGACTTGGTCCCTGGCACTCCAAGGGATCCCCTGAGCACCGAGTCAGGAGTGAGCCCTGACAACAGCAAGGTGTAGCCCCAAGTAAAACCCCGAGTTCTCAGGACTCTGAGCATCCCCACAGTGGAAACAACCACACCACCTCACCCAGGTGCCACGGGAGATAGAAGACGGGGTCCTCCCATCAAGGGCGTTTACTCAGGCCCACGCACATTCCAGAAGGGTTTGATTCTACTCGGGGCCACTTTCATTCATTTTTTTATTTCGTTATGGACTTGACCAATATCTGTTGAATGCAAAGGCCTTCGGGGCAGAGCAGTGGACGACGAGCTGGCCAGGCGTCTTCTATTCTGAAGCATCTCATCACATATTGTCCAGCAGGACCTGAGAGGCTGGACAGAGGGACATGCAGGGACAGGAGTGTTCCAGGTAGAGGGGACGGCATGTGTTACTTGCTTGTCCTTTGTTACCGAGGTGGGAACTGTGATGATGGGGAGAGTCGGGCCCGATTGCTAGTTTGGCCAAGAGGCAACACACATGAGCGGTGGAATTCTCTTCCTCTCACTCTTTCCCCCTGTGCTGCTGAGAAATCTTAGGTAGGGAAGAAGATAGATCTTTAGAGTTCTTAGACCAAATCTTCTAGTGACAATTTTGGGGTTCCATGTGGCATAGGGCCATCACTAATGCTGGGGGACAGAGGAGAGACAAGCAGAGCCACAAGCAGAAGCTGGCTTAGTTTTGAGCAAAAGCCACTGGGCCAAGGCCAGAGGCCGAAGGCCCTGGTTCCGTAGACTGAGTTTACGTTAGGATAGCCTGGCCCATCATCTGAACAGAGTCTGGTTTGTGAGACCCAAGGACAACAAATAAGGCCATGCGTAGTCCTTCCTGGACCCCTGGACTTTTGTCAGAAGTGAAATCAGTCCCCACACAGAACTGTCTGAGGCAGATGGTTCTCCACTCTGTAAAAATGGTCGTTTCATCTTGTTTAACTACCAGGTTGCAGAAACAGGATGGGGCACGGGAGTTTATTGTCTCACAAATGCTCACTCACCCACTTGAGGTGTAGACTTTTAAGGTCCTCATTTCAGAGCCCGGCTGGGTCCTGTATATTGCCCAAAGCTACCCAACCAGAGGAACTAGGGTGTGGACCTAAGTCTCTTTGACGTCAAAGTCTGAGAGTATGATTGACGCCCGGTGCTTTATTCTCCCAAAATGAGAGCCCTGTAGCTGGGGGTGGGGGGTTCCGTGGATCTTTCCAATTATTTTTCCCTGAGCTCAGATGCTAGCTGATATTGGGGATCCCCATCCCCATCTGGCTAGAATGATGAGAGCAAGACACAGTCATCTTATTGCAAACTGGGCTTCCAAGGAGGGTGGAGGCAGTACAGGATTCTGGAACTGTTTCAGCAATGACTCAATCTCTGCAGAGGCTTCTCATAATAACTGTCTCAGCACCTGTCTTTCCCACCTCCCCGTATTTTGTTAAGGAGGATCTCGGGACTGGGGGGTGTATAGGAAAGATTACAGAGTGGTCAGCTGAGCCCACAGGGGGAAGAGATAGGGGGAAAGTGGCCAGAAAGAGCACGGTGGCTGTGTTCTCCCATTCTTCCCTCTGTCTCTCTCTTTTCTTCTCTTGTTCTTTCTGTCTCTTTCTCTCAGTCTCTGTCCCACCACTCCTGTAGCAAGGAGCAGCAGGGAACCCTTGTTCTTTCCAGGCAGATGCTTTCTCAGCTCCTGCTTTTCAGTCCAAACAGACACCATGTCCATCTGTGTATGTGTGGGGGTTTTGTTTGTTTGTGGGCCACACTTGGCGGTGCTCAGGGGTTACCCCTGGTTCTGCATTCGGGAATTGTTCAGGGGACTATATGAAGTACCAGGGATAGAAGCTGGATTGGCCTTGGGCAAAGCAAATGTTCTCTCCACTGTACTATCGCTCCGCCCTTACAGGTGTGCTGATTCTTCAGGCTTCTGCCACAAAGTGAATCATGCCATTTGTGCCCCATTTTCATTGGCTGAACCAAGTCCCATGGCATAGCCACCTTTTTAGAAGAAATGGGATAATGTTACCTTACCAGGTGCTCAGGAGGCAGAGCATGAGACGTATTGGGTGAGAGAATTCCACAGCCTCTTGACTTTGGAACAGATATTCCAGATTGGTGGGAAGAGAGAAGAACCATCGTTCTTTATAGTTCTGACAAAAACATTGCCTTGTAGATTCTGATTCAACAGGCTAAGAGGTTGAACCTAGCAAACTCTAGCAACCAGAAAAATCATGAGAGTGCATTTGAGTGCCATTCCATCACCAGGTAATAAGAGCTGGAATCCAGAGCAAGAGAATTTTGCTTTCAAGCACGTCTGCATCTTGCTAAGATATCACTTTTCCTTTGCTCTTCTAACCCAAGTAGGTCAGAGAGAAGGCTTCTTGAATAATTAATAACAAAACTTAGACATTACATCCAAATTATCCTCCTGTATGAAACCAATGTGATTTCATGGGGGCCTATGCCAACATCACATTCCAGAATTCCTCTCTGAGTTAGTCAAGCCAAGTAAACATTCTGAAATCTTGTTCTACATAGCTGTCAGTCACTGAGATACATGGCACGCTACAAATTGATGACATTTAATGATCATATCAAATAAATCTGTCCCTATGTCTCTGTAATAAAGACATCCATGAGTTTTATAAAGTCTGGTGATTCTGATGAGTACAAACAGTACCAGGCGATTGTCACATAAAGTCAGAAGAGAGAGCTATGGACTTAATAGGTACTGAATAATCACAGAGATGAACCTCTTCAATTTTTTAATTAATTTTTTTTCTTCTAATACTAGAGGACTTGTGGTTATAAAACTTAAAATATATACGCCAACACAAGCTGATGTCTTAGTTTCCTTCTAAATCAAATCACCAAATTTAGTGTGAGTGCAAAGGAGTAAGAGTACTGAGGGCATTTCCACCATATTATTTCTATCAACAATATCAACATATTCCCACAAATGTTTATTTTGTGTCTACAATGTACTATGCTTTCAACCGTGAATGGTGTGGACAAGGTCTTTGATCTTGTGGAAACTGTATTCCAGTGGAGACACGGACAGTGAGTGAGGAAACAAACGGGTGTATAATGGAATGTCAGGTACGAAGACTTAAGTCTTAAAGCAAAGCAAAGCAAGGAATGAGGCTGATGAGTGACAGATAGGATTTATGGAAGGTAGTCATAGATGTGTTTCTAAAGAGGAGGTATTTGGGCCAAGACATAAACAAAGTGAGCAAATGAGTGAGTCATTGGAAGGTTTAGAGGAGAGAGTTGTAGGCAGAGGGAACCACAAATACAGGGGCTCTGACATGGAAAGAATCTGGTATATCCGTAAGCATTAACATCTAAGCCATGAAGCAGAATGAGTCCACAGAATGTAGATGGTATGGTTCATGAGGCGGTAGGGGTGAGAGTGTAAAGGTCAAGGTAAATAATCTGAATTGTGATACAAAATGATTGGAATTGCATGAGAAGATAAGTAGCACTACTCAATTTTTATATATTGTATCCAAGTTCATTCTGGTTGCTACATGGAAAATCTAGTGTGGAGAGCAAGTTTGGGCACAGGAAGACCCATTAGGATATTCCAGAGGTTCAACTGTGGTGGCCAAATGCATAATCAGAAGTCAAACATTCATACATTTAAAGGGTAGAGCACAAGGATTTGCTTAGTATATATGAGGGTTAAGGGGAAAATGTTCTTAATGAGTTTGGGGATTGAGCAATTGAGTAGAAGACAAAGTCACTTAACCAAAATGGGGTAGAATGAGATTAAAGAGAAAATTAAATTCGTGGTTTTTATTTTCATCTCTAACAAATGATACACCTAATAGACTCCTAAGATATTAATTATTGAAATTAATATGAGTCTGAAGTTCTAGGATGATGTCAGAGCCAGACATACCAAGATAAATTTTGAAGTCTTCAGTGAAGAGATTTAAAACAAAGAGAAGTAGTCACTTAGAGAGTAAGTTGTAGATATGGGAGAGAAAGTAACTAAGAATCCTTGGGTGAACAAATAATAAATATTAGAAAATTTGAAAGAATTGTGTTGGTTAGTGATGAGGGAAGGTAGCCAAGGAAGCATGGTGACTGAGAAGCTAAGAAAGGGTCCTCAGGAAGGGGTGTCTGAATCCAGTGTACCAAATGACTAAAAATTCAAGGCATGGGGATAGACCAATGGACATGAAGAGCATAATTTAACAAGCGAATTTAACAAGGGCTATGTTAGTAGAGAGAGGGAAAGCTTTGACATAAGCCAAAAGATGTCAAGAAATGTTTTGAGTTGCTAGAGCTTTTAGTAAAGGAGAGTATAAAGTGATTTGTAGATGAGAGGTATTTCTGGCATATCTGAAAAATGATGGGAATGATCCAATAAATTGATGGTGTAGGGGATGTTGGATACTGTAGAATTAGAAGCAGTCCAGGATGGATGAAGAGGGTGGACTCAGAGATCACCAGGCATATTTGAATCATTCTAATTAGAGACGAGAGAAGTTGGTGTGGATAGATACAGGCAGGAGTGATAAAATGCTCCTCTAAGTCCTTCTCTTTTCTCAATAAGGTTCAAATCAAGGTTACTATTGAGAATGTAGGTTGACCGAGGAGCAAGGACATGGTGTCACCTTCTCACTGTCAATAGATGTCTCGATGTCAATAGGTATCTCGATATGTTGAAAGAGGTATTGACAGGGGACTGTAGTTGGATTTCAAATGGTTCTGAAGGTCCACTTAGAATCCATGATCATAAATATAAATTGAGTCCAGTGAGTATGAGCATAAATTTTTCTTCAGCCACATTCTGCTTCTCAGGTCCAGGCATTGACCAAAAAGAAATATGATTTTAAACAGCATTGGGGTTTATCATAGTAGTCATAGAATCATTGCAAGAGTGTTCAGTGGAAAACGAGCTGCAGAAAAATGGGTATTCTTGGGTAGATTGGAATTCGAATTGCTGATGAGAGTTAAAGCAGTTTGTTAAAGTTTGTAGTTTAGAACAAAATTTTTGTAGCCAGAAAAAAAGGATATCATAACTTAGATATTAGGGCAGCATAGCTATTGATCACGCACAAATTGATGGTGTTTATTTGGAAAAGGACAACTTATGAGGGATGAAGTAAAGTCACTAACAGTACCCTAGAGAATAAAGGAGCTGATGTTATTTTTAGAATGTGACTCCTAAAAGAAGAGGGGCAGGAGACTGGATTCCTAATGTGGATTAAGTTATGTTGGCTAGTATTTCTTAGCCAGACACATTAACTCTCTTTAGAGCAGATCCGGAATTTTTTTCATGCAGTGAATTGCTGATAATAAAGCATTAACATTTGAGAGAGTGATATTTAAAAAGGAAAACAGACTGCAGGTTAATCTTTATAATCATCTCATTGTGAGTATCTCAGATTACCCATATTTTTGAATGTGAGAAAAGAGATGGATTTAGAACAGAGTGGAAAATACTACAGATTCCACAGCCTATTTTGGAATATTATAAACTACAGTGGGTGACCTTGAACTGATGTGCCATCAATAGTTGTGGTTATTGTGGATTTTTGTGGTATTTTTAATTTTCCATATAATAGGAGGGGGCTATTCACGAACATCTGGACACCCCCAACAGTACATATTAGTCATGCAATGGACCAATATGAGCTTTATGGAAAAAATAAGAGAGGATGATATTGTGGGCTATAGATCCAGGCAGATAATGTGGGCACTTATTATAGACATTTTTATATTATTATTATAGAAATGGCCCCAGGGAATCACATGCGCGCATACTCACTCCTTTGCAACGTGACTTTGCTCCTCATTCCATCTGGAAGTGGAATTTATTTCTTCATTCTTTGACCTGAGACGATCTTATTTGTGGCTTGTTTTGACTAATAAAATGTGGCAGAAGTGACATTGTGTGATTTTTGAGTCTAGACCTCAAGAGGTCTTGTGGCATCTGTTCTTTCTTTACTGTAAGAAAGGTTACTCTATGTCAAGGCCCAGGACTGACTTTTGGAGGAGAGCTCTTTGGAGTGAGAGGCTCTGCATACAGCCCAAACTCACAGTCGTCAGTGAATGGTGCTGAGATCTTCCAGATCCTAGTAAGACACAAGCTGGCTGCTGCCGTGAAAATGGCCCTAGTTAGGGTGAGCAGAAGAACCACCCTGCTGAGCTCAGCCCTTCTTGCCATCCCATAGAATTGTAAGCTAATGAATGACTATTGCCTTATGCCATTAAGTTTTAGGGCTGTTTGTTACACAACAGTAGGTAGTTAATGCAACAGTGAGCATTATTAACAATAAAAGAAAATGGGAGGGGGGAGAAATAACATTTCTTTAATACGTATGTTGCTGTTGAGCAACCCTTGGGCATATGATTTTGATTGTGCATGATAACACCTCTTTAAAGAGGCATCATTTTCTTCCCATAGGGAAAAGTGGAGGTCAAAGAAATTCAGTAACTGGCCCAGATCATCTAATGAGAAATGGAGCTTAGCTCAGAGGGATAACCTAGAAATATAGCTGATATTAAACCGTACCAAAGCCCACTTTTTAAATACACCAGTTTCACAACTACAACTTACACAAACATCTTCATAAAATTTAGCATATCTTTATACTATCTGAACTATTTTTTTGTTTAGTAATATCTCTTTTAAATTGGTCCTCTTGAATAAGTAACTAAGCAAATAAATATATTTAAAGAAGAAACATTTTGTAACTAATGAAAATAGCTGGGCTTAGTATTTATTGAATGCTTTCCCTAGGGTGAGATATCTCCCGAAATGCTTTGTATGAACTAATTGATTTGATTATTTTGATCCTCATAGAAATTGTTTGGGTTAACATTATTATCCCCACTTTCCAGATGAGGGAAATGAAGTACCAGAGATTAAATAATTGCTCAGTGTCACCAAGGAAATTAGTGACGGTGGCATGGTTTGAACATACGCTATGTGGCCCAGTGTCTACACACATTTCTTAGCCAGGGAAATTTTCAGTTACCAATAGGGCTATTGTCTGAAGACAATTTTTTTTTATTGTCCATGACTGGAGGACGATCTACTGGTCCAGTAGTTAGAGACCAGAGGTGCCCCTTTACAGCCTATGATGAATAGACCCATTCTCCTGGCACTTTCAATATAACTGCCAACAGTGCTCAGTTCATAGAAGCTGTTTCTTCCTATCAAAATGACAAACAGAAGCAGGAATATTTTGCAGCAAATAGGATTCACCAAAGACAGCTGATGCTGGTTTATTTCTGCAGAAACCAGGGGTTGCCAGGGGTAGCCTTGGAATTTTTCTTTCATTGAAAAAGAAATGTCAGAAAGATAGGCAAGTCTAAATCCCTAGAGAGTTTCTCTTGGTGTAATTAGAGGACTGTGAGATTTATAATTGAAATAAAATCTCCTGTGCCATGACTACTCCCCGTCAAATCACTGTACACAGCCTACCCTTCGATACATACGGCATTGTACCTTGGGGAGGCACCACTAACCAAATCCAGCTATTACCTGTTTTGCAAACAGATTTTTATTGGAGTGTAGCCATGTCCATCCATGGATGTGTTGTCCACGGTGGTGAGCAATGTATCACAAAGACAGAGTTGCTAAGTTGTGGCCAAACCTCCTTGGTACACAAAACTTAAATGGTTCACTCTTCAAAGGAAAGCTTTGCTATGCTCAGTCCAGAACTAAACTCTGTACGTAGCTGACACTTGGGGAATATTTGCTGCATGAATCAAGTCCTGAGTGATGCCACTTGGTATAGAAACCCTCTTTCTACCCACATTCTACCCACACTGCCTCTTTCTGCCCATCCCCTCTCCTTCTGCCCACATGCTTTTCCTCCTACTCCATCCCCATCACCTGCATGTAATTAATATCTGTGGGTACGTTTATTTTTGCATTTCCACTTGGCTTTGTATGAAGTAGCGGCTCCATTGTTGAAACAAATGCTCCTGGGCCGTGTAGTTGATCACTGTAAGCGGCTTGGTTTGGGGGCTCAGAGATACAAATGGACCTCCCTGGTGAGGCCCGGGAGATGGATCACCGGGCTCACGGGAGTCTGGGCCCTTCCTTTCTCCTTGTCGCTGCTGGCATTCTCTGCACTCTCCCTGCTGCAGTGCTGAGGGATATATAATAGACAGGGGAAGGCCTATAAAAGTAACATCTGAAACTGCCGCAGCGCCGAGTATTGATTTATTCATTACTATAAATTTTTTGTCATTACTATGCAATTGCTCTATCTCAGGAAGAATTGATAGATGTGGTTGGAAGCTGCAACCCACTGTGCAAAACTTTTCCCCTCTTCTATAATTTCCTGTAACTCTTCTAAAGAATCATTATTCCTTATTACATGGCTCTGGCATGCCACCTATTTAGATAAATGCGTGAACAAGTGTGCAGTAAATATTCATAGTGGCCCATGTGTCAACGCTATATGTCACTAATTAGATAATTTAGTGGTTCAAATAAATAAATAAGAAAATAGAAGCAGACCCAGGAAAACAGGGAAATAAAACATAGGCTCCTTGTAGGAAACCAGGCAAATAGGGCAGCTTTTCATGTCCTAGAATCATCTTAGATGCCGGAGACCAATCAAAAGGGCACAGTGGGGCCAGAGAGCAAACCGCACAAGGGAACAGAGCATCTCTCTGGATCCATTTTGCAAGCCACACACCTGTTACCTACACAGATGTACTGGGGAGAGGTCTCAAGGGGGTTACGTACCCTCCCCATCTTTTTTTTTATTTTAGCCTTCTCCGTCCTCTATGTTTTGTTAAGTTTGCAGTTTGTCATTTCTTTCACACAAAGAGACCTGAGCGGAAGATAAGGTGTTCAAGTTCTGACTTGGGCAGGCAGAGGGCAAGATCTGGCTTCACTTGGAGCTCGGGTGTTCTGCCCTGTAGAACGGAGATGGTTCATCCTTGGCCGACAATGACTGTGGTGAGGATGACGCTCAAAGGAAGCTACAGACCTGGGGGTCCTGATTATAGGACAACTGGACTCGAGGAAGGGGAACTGAGGCAGCAGATCAACGGCAGAGGATGAAGCAATTAGGAACTACTACAGACGGGTGCCTCTTTCTTATCAGGCTTTGGGCTAGATTCTTAGGCTAGACATTTCCTACAGGCTATCAACCAGAACACAGCCAGGGGAGTAGGCATTATCTCCTACCTTTCAAAGATGCTGAAGCTGAGGGTTCATGCTGTCCAGTGAAACTTGCCCAGGATGCCCAAGGAATGGCTTCCTCTAACTTTATCCCACCTGTTTCCTTAGCTAGCAGCATGCTGTGCTATTTCCAATATTATTTTTTAAAAAGTTATTTACTTATTAGGAAATTCCAGACAAGATTTCAATCTGAGCTCTCCAGATACGTGACTATTTTGATCAAATTCATGGGATGATTCTTTCCCCCACCCCCCAACAGAACAACTCAGAGTTCTGTTTACATAAATGCAGTTATCCTCGTCTTGGTCATTTTGATTAAGGATCTCTGTGGTGACCTCATGAAGTGGTGTTAAACAAAAATAATTGAGTCCACTGCATCTTGAGATCTGGGCTGATTAGCTACTAATGCATGCATCTGGCCCTTTCAGTGGGGTAGCAGACTATGAGGGGGATGGATGCACTTTGTCAAACAGCTAAAGCTGAATCTCTTGTCTCTCTGACATGCCTGCACTCGCCAGGGCCTCGCCTGGGCATATTGATTTCTCAAATGTAGATAGGACGAAGCCTGCACATTGCCATTAAGCAATCATATACAAAGTGAACTTATTCCTATCAGCCCTCCAGGCAACGAGATTATCTGATCGCGGTGCTACCCTTCTGGTTTGGCTTTAGCTATTCATAACTGAGATTACTCATCCATATAATTAGCAAATATTTAATTTGCACTTTCTGTGAGTCTGGAAACAATGGACGACACTAGGAATGCAAGGATGAATCTGACTGAGATGGTTGTACCTCTTCATGGAATCCTGCTTACGAGTCCCTGAGGTAATTGTTGAACAATAAAAAAATGAAGATGGATGGGTGGATAAATATACAGATATGTGGTTAGGTGGATGGATGGATGACTTGACAGATGGATGGATGGATACACTGAAGTGTCTTAATCATCTCAGTATACTTTAAAACTTCCTTCCAACCTTACCCCAGAATGGCCAGAACCACTTACTAATATCTCTATGACTAACTTTGGTATTATAATGCGTCTCTGTTAGTATTGATATGTCCCCTTGCAAATTTTCTTCCTTTTTACTTATAGCTGGAGTTCCTGGCTCTTGTCTCTTGCCTAGTTTTTGACTCTTAGCCACGTCCTTCCCAACTTACCTTTCAGTCACACTGTCCGCATGGCCCTGAGTCTGGGACCATCTCTAATGCTCTGCTTCAACCTCCCTATCACCAAGTAACCAATTCAGTGCCCACAGGGGTGCAATTCTGCAGGGTGGATAAATTACCAGACAATAATCAGTGAGAGGTCTGTGGGTGGCTGGAGAAATGAATGACCATATTGTTCATCCTCATTCCTCTGACATCAACAACAGGGCCTGGTTCATAATAAGTGGCTATAGGTTGAGTAAATAGGTGGTTAGGTGATTGAACAAGTAAATGAATGGGTGATTGAAGAACTGATGGGTAATTGGGTAGATAATGAATACAGGTTGCTTCTGTAGTTGAATGAACAGATAAAGTAATGGATTGGTTATTAGATCAGAAGTTGAATAAAATAAAGAATTGATAAATTGGTAAGTGCCCTATTATTAGAGAGCACAAGGGGTAGATACCCATATCAATAAGTGAGTGAATAAGTGATGTGTGGATGAGTGAACTTAAGGATATGTAGTTGCCTGGACAACTACAACCAAAATGTGGGAGGATCTAGAGATGATAAGATGAATGTGTTAATGAAAGAATCTATCGTGGTATGAATATTTAACAGTGAAGTCTTTGGGGCACTAAGAGAGGGTAGTCTGATACTTCAGCTCTGTCCTGATTAAGGCCAAAGTAAACAATTCTTTTGGTTTAGGAAACGGTGCTGCTGGCTTTGGGAAGATTAAGGCCATCACACACGAGGGCATGGAAACTCTGACTGGCTGGCCAGAAGAGTGATAATGACTCGTGGTTTCCAAGCACTGTTTATAAAATAACCAAAGGGGCAATGAGTATGTTTCTTGGGTTCCTTGAGGCCACAGTGAGGAGGCTTGTAACCTTAGCATAGGCAGCCTTAGTGAAAGGCTGGCCAGGAGAGTGGCTGCCCTGAGGTTCCAGTTCTACTACTGACAAATGACCTGTGATTTCCTTTCCTTTCTCCTGCCCTCCCTTCTGGGAACTGGCTTGTGCTTTGCTTTGAAATGTGGAACTTCACCTAAGAGGCCACTTTTGACTTATAGTTGAGCTAGTTGGGTGATTTCTCTACTCAATATCATTTTCCTCGGTTTTATGAATAACTGAGAGGAGATGTGGTAAAACAGAATAAGCAGGGGCTTGGAGCCAAACAAATATTATTGTCTGGTGATCTTGGAACATTTCCTAGGTTCTTAAACTGTTTTATCTGTTAAAAGCAATATGGATAGGGTATACAATTAAAAACACTCACTTAGAATGGTTATTGCAAGAATTGAGGAGATAAGCTAAACCAATCAGTAACTGACTGGCACATAATAGGAGTCTTAGAAACGTTAGTGATTTTTCTTCTTTGTCAATTGTTTAATCTCTTGACTAGAGTTGAAGGTACATGCATCCACATGAGTCCTAGTTTAAGTAACAGGGGAGCTCACTGACCAGGTCTGTGAAAAACAGTTTGGCAGTTACTCAAAAAGTTGAGCATAGAATGACTATATGATCCATCAATTCCATTTGTAGGTCTGTCTGTACCTCACAAACTTGAAAGCAAGAACTCAAGGTAAATTTCAAACAAATGTTTATGACAATGTTATTCACAATGGCGAATATATAAGAACAACATAAATAATGATCAGTCTATAATTTTTTTCATCCCGTTATTCATTGATTTACTTGAGTGGGCACCAGTAACATCTCTATTACATACATTCAGTGAGTTAATATTCATTCTTAAAAACGAATAACATTCTGAGACATATTATGACATAGATAAACCCCAAATCATCATGCTAAGGGACATGCACCAGAAACCAAGGGGCAAATGTCTGATTTCCTTTACAGGAGAGGGAAAATTTATGGAAAATTTATAAATGTTTGCCAATGGTGATTGTTGCCCAATAATCTGACTATAATTCATGCTATTAATTACACTTTAAATAATCTGAATGCTACATTTTTTCTGTGTATATTTACTAGAGTAAAAATAACACCTCTACCACACAAAAATCTAAGAAAAAACAAGACCTGTAAGCCACAAAGGTGAAGACTCTGGCCAAGTTTCCTCCTTGGGTCAGACAGTCTGGCTCAGCTGGTTAATCTCAGGATATAGTTAAGCTCTTCTACCTCAAGTTGGCTTTTCAGATTGTCAACATTAGTTTCCCCCTTCCTCATGTTTCTGCAGGCACCACTCTCTTATGATTGATCCTATTGACTTCAATATGATAGCCACCTAAATTGACCAATCCTCGTACCAGTCAAGCATCTCAAGGGTGGGATCTTTCCAAGACCTGAGATTTGATTGGTTGTTTTTTTTAGATGAACTCTCATAACACCTTGTGGTTTTCCCTCCCATAAGACTTCTGTGTTTTAACTAATGTCTTGAGTAATGCCTTTCTTCCCAACAGACAGCAAGATCTCTAAGGACAGAGGTTGAGGTTACTTTTTTTCTGGATTTCCCTCCACCCACATAGTAGAGATGACAAATGTTTAGAGAAAAATAAGGGTCAGGTAGACAGCTCCAAGAGCTAGAGAGCATGGGGTGCATGCAGGATGCCCAAATTATATCTCTCCATCCCATAGTCCTGAGACTATGAGCATTGCTTCAAGAGTAGCCCCCTGAGAAATATCAGGTATGCTTCCCAAAAATTAATAGCTGAAGAATTAACACAGAGATGGATCATCATTAAATTCCTAGTTGCTAGTAGACATTAGAAGAAGAGGAGGATTTAGTTAGGGTTCTCTGTAAGCAACAGAAACTGGGTCTGAATAATTGATCACTAAAATAACAATGTGCTGAGAGGAACAGGGTAACTCATAGATTATGGCACAGAGTTCAACTCTCCAAACTTAGAAATGCCAGTGGCAGCAACCCACCAGTTTATGGTTCCTGCAGTGCTGGAAATGCTGTCACATGGGAAATGATTTCTCTGACAGTCCTTCTCATTTCCAAAGGAGAAAAATGTGATAGATAAAAGTTCTTATCAGAAGAGTATGGGCCCTGGCCAGACAAGAACAATATGATGAAAAGGGTTCTGTTAAGGGGTCTTCTCCACCTCCCCCTGTCATTACCCACAAGCCTTAATAAGCACCTTCCCCTATTGTGAATTTACTAGTTGAGATGTTCAGGAGCACTGAACAATCTTTAGTAAACAAGGGAGGCCTACAGAACAAAGAATGATGCTTCTAGCCCGCACATAGAAGGGCCTGTGTGGGAAATCCAAGCCCTCCTACAGCCCTAGTACAATCTCTGAAGACCCAGAGTCTCAATTATGGGTACAAAATTTCAGACTTTGCTCTGGCTTTTGTCAGCTTAAGACTCTCAAGGTAGTTTACACAAAGATTTGTATGTCTGAATTTTTCCCTGGCAGGTTCTCATTATAACCTAGATAACACAAACCCCAAATTTTTGTGGTTTGCAACAATGAAGAATTTTCAAGTTGCCTGACATCTTCTATCCATGTGTATCACCACCTAGGGTCAATATTCAGCGTTGAGACAAATCGAGACAGAAGGGCGGGGGTGAGCATATTTCCATGGTTTGTCAATGTCTGAGTTCAAACTCCGCCTCGCTGCTACCCCCCCAAGCAAACACACACCACACCTTTTTGCCCTCCAAAGCGTTCTTTCAAAGCTATGCAAAGGCAAATGTTATTTAACAAAAATATCACCAACCAACTCTTGCCTTTTGACATTACAGAAGGAGGAGGGACTTTGAAAAGTGAACTTCTCCCCTTCTTCCTCCTGGCCTGGGATTATATTCTTTGCTTCCATGACAAGCTGGTTTCAGATGAGAGGGACAACTTTACCACATCGGTAAACAGAAGACTGTTTACATAAAAAAATATAGATTTCCTTTAAGCACTTCGCTTAAGCCTCTAGTAAGTCATATTTACGTTACTGTTGTTGGTGTTCCCAGAAGTCGGTGGGAGGATGGCCTTGTTGTTTATGTGGTTTTGTGATTCACACTTGATGAGACAGCTATCACATGGGACAGGAGGGGGTGCAGATGGGGAGGGGGGAGAGTCAGGGAAGCTCAGAGAAGATTACAGCAAGCTCCATTGTGGTATCTCTGGCCTGAACCTCATGGCACAGCCAAGGGCCTGGGGATTTCTGAGTCAGTCTTTCAAATTCTCAGACATGTTTATCCATTTT
Source organism: Sorex araneus (assembly GCF_027595985.1). Classification (NCBI taxonomy): domain Eukaryota; kingdom Metazoa; phylum Chordata; class Mammalia; order Eulipotyphla; family Soricidae; genus Sorex; species Sorex araneus. Next base: position 4,199,671 of record NC_073309.1, read on the forward strand.
GAGTTTCAACATGGCCCACCCAGAAGAAAGCACCATCGCACCTGATATTTCACTGGGGCCAAGTTTCGAGGGATTTTCGGGAGACTCAGCTCCCTCTGCAGCTGCCAGTTTGTGTCCTGCAGTTGGCAGCTGGCTGAGCTCCTCTGTGCAGGTGGCATCTATCCCATTGTGTCTGCATCGTGGGGCTTGGGTGGGCATTTGATGGGGTGGGGTGTCACAGGTCCCCAGCTTTACCTGCAAAAGCACATGAACCCTCTCGTCGTCTCCTTTGGGACATCCAGCAAGAGGCCATGTGAGCAGAACTCAGAGCTGGGTTTCCAGTTCAGGGGAGGGCTCGGAGAGAGAGGATGTTCTCACAATGAGGTCTGGAAACAGAGGAGATGAGAATGGGTGTGTTGGAGACATCTGGATCATTTTTTTCTTTTTAAAATCAGTTTTCCGGATTCTTGGTTGTTTCTTTTGTTTTTAGGTCCCAGATCTGCTTCTTATTAGCTCCATGACTTCGGGCAAATTTGTTAACCTCTTTGTGTCTTCATTTACTTGTCTTTGTACCTCCTCAGCTTCTGAGACCCTTAGTTGAGAGAACAAGTGTAAGACCCCTGGGGGGATCACCTGATACATTAATCAGCTTATAAGGCCTGTTACCAAGACTTAATTTTTAAAAAATATCAAGTTAGCAAGCAGGAAAATAGAGATACATCTAAACTGGGGAGGAGGTAGGTGGCAGAATTTCCCAGGCCAGGTCTAAGAGTCTGTGCAGGTGTATGAGACGGGGTGGTTGGGGGTATGGGAAAGAGGGGGAAATGTTTATGACTTTGGGGTGTAATGCCAAAAATATTTAAAGAAAACCTAACTCACCAACTCTCCTTGGTGATTATTGGATCCTCCTAGCTTGGCAACTGAAGGATGCAGTAATCCCACTCAAATCCCATTAGGGTAGGTATCCAGCTAAGGACTGCGAAGGTGTCACAGGACACTTCTTTAACCAATGCTGGGCCCCACACATTCTGCATGCCTGGTATTTTTAACTCACATACGTTGCTCAAAGCTCTAGTATAATATGGATACTAGATACAGAATAGAACTGGGGAATAATGCCTGGGCTCCAAGTCTACAAATTTTGAAATGCAGAACAGCACTCTGGAGCTCAGCCATTCATTCCATGATTCTTCTGAAACTTTCTTCAACAGCATTTGTTGAATACCGGTGAATCAGCTTAAATATCTCGGCCAAGCTCTGTGCCCAGGGCTGGGATATGAAGGTGAAAAAACACACACAAAATTTTTATGATTACTGGGCATAGATTCGAGTGAGGAAAGCAACCCTAACTAACACAATTATACACTGTAATAAACAATAAATTCCAGTGAGAGCATAGAAGAGGGTGCAGGAGAATCTGAGGCAATAATCTTTGGGAAGTTCCTCTGTAGGAGATGAAAAAGAAAAAGACAGGACCAAAGTGATAGTACAGGATTTAAGGCACATGTCTGGCATGCAGCTAACCCTGATTTGAATACCTGGCACTGTACATGCTCCCCTGAGCACTGGTGTGATCCCTGAGAACAGAGCCAGAAGTCAGCCCTGAGTACTCCCAGATGTGCTCCTCCACTGAAACAAAAAAGAAACCAAAAAAGAAGAAGATGGACTATTGGGGAGATGCCTTGGTGGGATGGTGCACGTGCTTATAACGATGGAGCCCTGGGTTTGATCCTTGAACACGACTAGTTGTCCCCCACTAGAAAGAAAAAAAAATTTAATAGGAAGACAGTAACAAAGCTACATACATTGAAGGATGAGAAGAGTTATAAAGGGTTCTGGTTATTTCCCGCTATAGCAAATCACTCCCCAATTTAATGCCTTTTAGCAATACTTCATGACTGCCACCTCCCATGCAGTTTTAGTCTATTGTTTTTGCAGATACTCAAAGAGTCTTCCTGTCAGTGGACCCTGGTGCTTACTGTGGCTGGGAGAACCTTTTTTAACTTTATATGACCTTGTCTACACAATCCCAAAATGTTACTTTGGGTCTCATGGTTTAATGTGCAGAGCTAATCTGGATCAGAGAACCAGGAAGAAGCAGATCAAGTGTTTCAGTGATGGGCAAGTGAGGCTTAGAGTGGGGATGAAGCCCTTGGTAGTCATCTCTCTAGTCCTAATTTTTGGGGGTATGATCCTCCTCAAATAATCACGTGTGCATGTTAGATCTCAGTTCAAAGTATCTCATCACCATGTATTACCTCCTTGAAACTTATTCTTACATGACCCCGTTGATTCCTCTCATCATCCTTTTCACCCCAAAGCAATCCCTTTAGTGAATCATTTGCTTGTTGTCATCCTTCCCACAACTGGACTCCATGAACAGTAACGCTTGGGTAGGTCCCATTCTTGGTCCCCAGCATATTCCCTAGAAAACTGCTTAACACTCAGCCAGCACCAGGTGAAATATCCATCATGGAATGCAGGAGGATTGTGAGCAGAAAAGAAGTGGTGTGTGCGGAGGCCCTAGGACAAGAAGTGGACCTGCCAATCTGGGTATAGCCACGTAGATCAGATCATGGAAGGGGACAGCAGTCCAGTGCTAAAGAGCGAGGAGCATCTTCCTGCTTGGCTGGCCATATTCAAACAGACTCCGCCCTGGCCATGTGTGTCATTTCTCAAGCACAGGAAACAAGCCTCTTTTCTGGTTCCCTGGCTATCCTATCCGGAGTGATAGCACAGCAGGTAGGGCATTTGCCTTGCATGCGGCCAACCTGGGTTCAATTCCTCCATCCCTCTCGGAGAGCCCGGCAAGCTATGGAGATATCCTGCACACCTGGCAAAGCCTGGCAAGCTACCCATGGTATATTCAATATGCCAAAAACAGTAACCACAAGTCTCACAATGGAGATGTTACTGGTACCCGCTCTAGCAAATTGATGAGTAACGGGATGAGAGTGATACAGTGATACAGTGGCTGTCCTGTTCAGATGTGGGTGATGTGTGCCCCTAGCAACTGACCTTGTGAATCCAAGAATCCACTGAATTGAGGACATCTTAATCTGAGAAAGAAAAGGCCAGAAAGCAGCAGCCATCATCACTGAAGATGGGCCGCTCTGCACTTTCCTGTTAAATTTATTTTTTCCAACTTCTCCATGAAGTTGACAGCTTAAATCCCTTTTCCCTTCCAGACTAATGACGATACCCAGGGCACAGGAAACTTGCCCAGGGCTTCTCAGGCTGTCCGGTAAATGCTGGGTTCAAAAGCAGGTCTGCTTTAGCTCAGCGCCCTACCACGTCTGGGAAATGGCTTAAGGTGGCAGGAGCAAGAAATTGGGGAGGACTCAGCATCTAAGTCCAAGCCCACAATGATATATTCCCCCATGGCACCAAGTCAGCTGGCAGAGCCCCACAGAGACCAGCATCCAGAGTGGGAGTCCTGCCCCAGGGTGAATAATCTCCAGCTGGGCAACTGGACAGGCCCGTCCAGCACTCTGGGCAGGAGGAAAGAGCTGCTGGCTTTCAGAGCAGAGGCAAAAGCACTCAGAGGACCGGCCCGTGGTCAAGTGCGAAGCCAAGTACCAAGAGCAAGCTTTTGACTAGTGCCAGGGGCGGGCGGGTTGTTGGAAGTCCATCTGGCTTTACCTGCTTCATCTGGCTTCACTGTCCTCCAGAGGTTGGTAAGATCAGCCTCTGGGGGGCCGAGGGGGGGTCTTCTGGAAGCGGGGCCAGGGAGAAACCTAGCCCAAGCCCCAGCTTTCACTCCCAACAGCTCAGTGTGACGGAGTGTGTGTGAGTGTGTGTGTGTGTGTGTGTGTGGGTGTCCCTCTGTGGCTGCTCCCCGGCACCAATGAAGCCACCACCACTGTAGTATTTTTCCCGGGTGCAAACAGAAGCTCGCTCGCTTAGTCCTCAGTCTGGGTGTTGAGCTATTTATATACATGTAAGCACGTATGTATGTAGGTATGTATATATATTTTTCCTTTTCCTTTCTCAGGAGATGGCTAGAGCAACTTTAAGTCAGACCACGTGTGCTCGTGGGAACTTCAGACTTCTGTCCGCGAAAGCAGCCTGTCCTTTACTTGTTTCCTCCTGCTCTTGCGTGAAATCTAGGGAACCCACCAAAGGAGTGTGTGTGTGTGTGTGTGTGTGTGTGTGTGTGTGTGTGTGTGTGTCGGGGGGTGGCTTTTCCTGGGAATGGGGCAGGATGGGGAACCGAGGTGCTGAGCGGAAAGTTCCGTGCAGCCCCAACGGTCCGTCCTTTCTGCAAAGAGGCGGACAGGGTCGGGACACGCGTGACCGTGTGCGTGAATGCGACTCTTCAGCGGCCGAGGAACTCCTGGAGCTCCTGTCTCTGGGCTCCGGTCTGTGTCGACGCCCGGCGGGTACCACGACCCCGCGGGCGGGGGGACCCTCCGGGGGGTCGCCAGAGCCACATGCTCCAGGCCCCCCGCGCTCTGTGGCCCCACCCTCGCTCTGACGGTGCCCGGCCGCCGTCACGGGTGGAGGAGGCAGTGACGGGGCCGTCACCACCCACCTGCCCACGGCTCCCCGCCCCCGGGTCTTCTCGAGGCGCCCAGGCGGGGGCCGGGGCTTGAGGGGTGCTGCCAGCCCCCGGGCGCCTTCACAGCACCCCCACCGTCCAGCCCCCGGGCGCCTTCACAGCACTCCCACCGTCCAGCCCCGGGAGCACTTCACAGCACTCCCACCGTCCAGCCCCCGGGAGCACTTCACAGCACTCCCACCGTCCAGCCCCCGGGCGCCTTCACAGCACTCCCACCGTCCAGCCCCCGGGAGCACTTCACAGCACTCCCACCGTCCAGCCCCCGGGAGCACTTCACAGCCCTCCCACCGTCCAGCCCCCGGGCGCCTTCACAGCACTCCCACCATCCGGCCCCCGGGCGCCTTCACAGCACTCCCACCGTCCAGCCCCCGGGAGCACTTCACAGCACTCCCACCGTCCAGCCCCCGGGCGCCTTCACAGCACTCCCACCGTCCAGCCCCCGGGAGCACTTCACAGCACTCCCACCGTCCAGCCCCCGGGAGCACTTCACAGCACTCCCACCATCCGGCCCCCGGGCGCCTTCACAGCACTCCCACCGTCCAGCCCCCGGGAGCACTTCACAGCACTCCCACCGTCCAGCCCCCGGGAGCACTTCACAGCACTCCCACCGTCCAGCCCCCGGGAGCACTTCACAGCACTCCCACCATCCGGCCCCCGGGCGCCTTCACAGCACTCCCACCGTCCGGCCCCCGGGAGCCTTCACAGCACTCCCACCGTCCAGCCCCCGGGAGCACTTCACAGCACTCCCACCGTCCAGCCCCCGGGAGCCTTCACAGCACTCCCACCGTCCAGCCCCCGGGCGCCTTCACAGCACTCCCACCGTCCAGCCCCCGGGAGCACTTCACAGCACTCCCACCGTCCAGCCCCCGGGCGCCTTCACAGCACTCCCACCGTCCAGCCCCCGGGCGCCTTCACAGCACTCCCACCGTCCAGCCCCCGGGAGCACTTCACAGCACTCCCACCGTCCAGCCCCCGGGAGCACTTCACAGCACTCCCACCGTCCAGCCCCCGGGCGCCTTCACAGCACTCCCACCGTCCAGCCCCCGGGCGCCTTCACAGCACTCCCACCGTCCAGCCCCCGGGAGCACTTCACAGCACTCCCACCGTCCAGCCCCCGGGAGCACTTCACAGCCCTCCCACCGTCCGGCCCCCGGGCGCCTTCACAGCCCTCCCACCGTCCAGCCCCCGGGAGCACTTCACAGCACTCCCACCGTCCAGCCCCCGGGCGCCTTCACAGCACTCCCACCGTCCGGCCCCCGGGCGCCTTCACAGCACTCCCACCGTCCAGCCCCCGGGCGCCTTCACAGCACTCCCACCGTCCGGCCCCCGGGCGCCTTCACAGCACTCCCACCGTCCAGCCCCCGGGCGCCTTCACAGCACTCCCACCGTCCAGCCCCCGGGAGCACTTCACAGCACTCCCACCGTCCGGCACGTTCCCGAGGCCCGGAGAAAGCCCCAGTCAGCGACCACGGGGGGCAGGGACTTCCTCCAGGCCGGCCAGAAAGGGCTGGAGACTGGACACCAGGCAGGGCCTGCCGCCTCCGCTCGCCTGGAGCACATCTACGCTCCTCACTGACCCCGGAAACGGTTCCCCTAGTCCCGGAAGCGATTACCAACTGGCCCCGGAAGAGGTTCCCACTGGAACCGGAAGAGGTTCCCACTGGCCCCGGAAGCGGTTCTCCCTTGGGGCCAAGCACAGCTCGTCTGGGGAGATACCGCGCTCGTCGCCGTATTGCTCTGTGACTGGGGGAATTTCCTGCCCTCCCTGAGCCGGGTTTTGTTTTGTTTTGTTTGTTTTGTTTTGTTTTTGAGATGAAAATTAAGTCAATGGTTTCTAAGAAGTTGGGGGACGCCGACCGCTCGGGGGTCGCGTAACTAATCTCGGGTGGCTGAACGCCACTTGTCCCTCTAAGAAAATTAAGTCAATGGTTTCTAGGCAAGGCCTCGCAGAGGTCCAGCGGTTTCTCGGAGAGCCCTGGGCTGTGAAGGCCCACCCCCGGGAGTAGGGGCGGGGGTCCTGTTCCCCACCCACCCCTGCGTCTGCCCTTTTGCCACGGTGGCATTCTCACAAGCTTTCGTATGGGGACGGTTTTGCAGAGACGGAGGCAAGGGCGGTCAGCTCCGGGCCAGTGGTGCCTCCAGGCCTCTCCAAGTGGCAGCCGTGACGATGCTGATCCGGGAGCCCGGGGGGCTACAGAATCTGCATTTCTGACCACCTTCGGCTTTGGGGTGTTTTTTTGCTCTTTGGTTTTTGGGTCATACCTGGCCATGCTCAGAGGTTACTCCTGACTCTGTACTCAGGTGCTAGGGGCCATATGCGGCGGCAGGGGTCATACCTGGTGGGCTGCCTGCAAGGTGCTCTCTCGCCAGTCCTCCAGTCGCCTTTGTGCAGCAAGTTACTAGGCAGAGAATTACTATGAAAAGCACTGCCTTAGGATTCCGTGTCCCCGTCAGATTCTTTGTCCACAGGCCAGTGACAGGCAGCATGCAGGGGGGGTGTGAACTGTGAACTGTCATGGGAACATTGTAATTGGGGGTGGGAACCACGAGCATGGGGTGCAAAGAGGCAGTGGTGCAAAGCTTTCTTTAGCAGGAAGGTTTTGTGAGCAGAAAGAGGTGGGCATCAGGACCCAGGGCGGAAGCTGAGCTGTCCAGCATCACGCAGCAGCAAGACCCGAAAGCTTCCTGTGGGTCACCAGCTAGTTTCCTGCAACGTCACTTCCAGAGGCTACTCTCATTGCCATCCGCATTGCTGCCCGCCGCAGTGGGGAAGCTGTGGAGGGCTCTGGCTCCAGTCAGGAGATGCAGCACAAACAGGATGTGAGTGCTGAGAGGCTGCAGCCATGGGCTCAACCCTACACTGGAGGCTCTTGCTGTGGTCCCAAAGATCCGCTTATCTGCAAAAAGGCAGATGTGTTCAGGTCAAGCAGGAGCTGTCTCACAGCACCAACCAGCGCTTGGGCGTTGAGCCGGTGGGGGTGGGGGGCAGGAGACATGGCAGGTTCAGAAGGCTTCTGCCCCCACCCAACTGGGGAGAAGAGTCCCTTGCAACATTCCCTTTCCACCTTCCTCTGCTCTCCATCCCGGTTCTTGACTTTTAGCAAGTTCGACAACATCTTGGCCCGCTGCGGAGGAGGAAGCTGGAATATTTGAGAACAGGCGGGTGCAAAGGTCTGTTTCAGCCCAGGGGAAAAGAAGAATGCAGAGCTCCACGTGGTGCCTGCATGGGTGTGCGTGCAGGGGCCGGGCCGCAGGGGAGGGGACGGGGCAGGGGGCTGGCCTGGACAATGGGCCATCACAGACTGGCATTGTGTAACTGGCTGCTGGAATTCACAATGGTGAAGGCGCGATTGTCGAGCAGCCTGTCCTCCGGGCCCCACGGTGGGAGGGACGCGGGCTTGGCTGCTCCCACCCAGGTGCCCTGGAACAGGCTGTGACCCAGGGAGAGGCCCCAGCTGCCACTCGGGAGAGAAGGGAGACTTCTCCATCAGACCCCTGGTCCCGGAATCTCGCTCCCAGACCCTGTGCTTCACGACAAGGCAATTTGCAAATGTCATACCTGTCTTCACCCCCACGGCCAGGGACTGCTTGAAATGAGCAGGAAGCAGCTCCATCCCATCCCAAGAGTTTTCCCGGAGTTCAGCAGTGGGATGGATGGCAGCTGGCATTTTCTGCAGCTGGGTAGAGGCTGCTTGGCCCAAATCCACGGGAAGGCCCCAGAACAGGCAGTCCAGGAAAGCTGCTTAAGAGGTGGCCTTTGGGGATCCCTTGGCTAGGACCATGGTCGAAGGCCCCAGGCTATTCTCCCTGGCTGGGCCTGGGAGTAGAAGCAGCAAAAGGACAAAGCTCTGCCTGCCTAAGCTGTCGGCACCCACGGGGGCTCTTGCCTGCTTGCCCACCCATCCCTCCTGTGGCCATCCAGGTCCCCAAACTCAGCGGGCACCTCTCTGCTCTGGGAAGCCCTTCTTGGGGAATACCCCCACTCCCCGCTCACCTGGACGGCATATCCATTTAGGGGTCCTCATAATTCCTTGTTCTGATCCTGCAGGTCTGGACTTGCCCTCTGTCCCCACCCCAGACCATCCTGGTCTCTCTGTAGTGCTCCATCTGTTATCACAGTGTGCAGCCTGCCTGGGCTGAGGCCAGGGATTGGCCTTCTCACAGGTAACTTGACTATGTCTGTGTCCTCTGACCCTTTCTTCTGATCTTCTGTGTCCAGCAAGAAGCTTTTTTATGGTATTTAAGGCGGACATGCCCAAAGGAGCTCATTGATGATTCTAGAGCTCCGTGAAGATTGCTCTAGAATCCCTCCTGTCTGGGAACCACAACCATTTCTTGGGAGGTGTCGTGCAGTTCCTGCGGGAGAGTTTCCGGGCAGGAAGGGGCATGGGAGCAAAGGGCATGAGCAAATGCCCATTCACAGTGGTCCGCAGAGTAAGATGGAGGCTGCACCATGGTTCTGATGAAGGAGAGGATGACAGTGACGGTCCCAGCGACAGGCACGAAGCTGATGGTGATGGTCACGGGGAGGGGATGAAGGCAGTGATGTTGATGATGGTGACGGTCACGACACTGATGACGGTGGTGATGGTCTTGGTGACAAAGGCAGCGACAATGTTGATGGTGATGGCGATGAGGAGGAGGATAGTGGTGGAGGCTTGACTGGGTACTTCTGGGGCGCTGCCAATCTCTGTTTCTCTGCTTTCAATCTCAGAGTGAAAGCAGAAGGGACACATTATTATTCTTATTTCTTTCTTCAAAACCATCTAGAGAGAGCTGCTTGATGTAACAACTGTGCCCGTTTACTGTCCATGACACAGTGATACCGAGGATGAGTGTCCTCACTGAGGCCACAGATAGACTCACCACTTTTCCAGGTCCTCTCTTGGATGCGGTGGTCCGTTCCCTGGGGGTGACATGCCTTCTCTGCAGATGCTGAGAGAACAGAACAGCACTGTTGGTTCAAGCCACTGAGCTGTAAAGCAGATCTCCAGAACTTTTAAAATTTTTTCATAAAACTTTATACCCTTTACCACCCCCCCAAAAACACCCCCCCCCACACACACACATATACCCCTGCTCCTGCCCTTGCCAACCACCCTTGCACTCTCCATTTCTGTGGATTTGAGCTGATTACACACAGGATGTGTTGCTCTGTGATGGGCTTATTCCACAAAGCATGTGCTATCAACCCCCATCTTAGACCAACAAATCCTGGGTGATCCCATTTATATTCTCAGATGCACTTGGGGTTTTTTTATGTTTATTCCTTTAAAGAAGGTAGATTTCCAGGTGAGGCTGAGGGATTTATTTTCTAAAAAGGGGGCCAGAGGTCAAAGAAATGGAGGAACTGCTTCTGTCTCAATCCTCACCTCTGGATGCTGTGGTGCTGGAACCCTGGCATCCTCTCCCCGGGCAACCAGGCCTGTGCCCCAGGACCACTTCCTGCCACTGCAGGAGCGCCAGCCTCTGCATGCCTGGGAGCACGAGTGTGAGAGCTGGTATGTTCCCTGTGCTGTGTGCAGCCACAAAGGCGTGTGCGTGGCCAGATCTGATTTTTGTCTGTGCATGTTAGAATGACTGTGTATGTGTTGACACACATCGTGGCTTTGTATGTGTCTCAGCTCTGGGAGAAAAACAATAAAAAGGACTGTGTAGGACTTCAAATACGATGGAAGGGTCCTCCATGGGCTATTGTCTTGCACCCTCCACTGCCTTCCTTTCTCTGAAGCCCGATGACATTTGGGGGAGTCTGCTTTGCGTTTGGGTGGGGATTCACGGGCTTCCACCCAGCAGTGGAGCCACGAGAATCACGGATTATTGGGACATTATTCATTCACGGGTGAAGACTTGTTCTTGATGTACACTAATATTTAAACACACCCTGTTATTTTCCCTCTGTCCGTGCCCCCTGTCCAGGGAGCAGACTCAACTTGGAAGGCCTGTTGCCAGCCAGGTGCCTCCCAGGCCAGGTCACCATCGCCCTGCAGACCCCAGGACTGAGGGGCCTGTAAGCCAGTGGCCAGAGCAGCCCCAGGAGGAATGCAAATGCTGCTGTCTGCTGTAGGGATGACTCAGACACAGCCCCTGGCTAGTGCCATGGGGCATTTCATGTCACGGTGCCTGGGCAGAACCTCCAAGACAGGAATTCTCTAGACAGACATGTGGTGGGACTGCAGAGTGGTTTGCTCAGTCCTATTAAAGGTGGGAATGCATTGAAGGGACTGACAGGGTGTTTGTCTTGTAAAGACAGACAGATGGCTGACAGATCAAAGAGAAAAACTGCGGCTTCTGGCTTCTCAGCTCAGCTCCCAACCCACAGCTCAGCCTGAAACCTGGCTGGTTGTTGTTTGTTCTGTTCTGCGTTTCCACACAGCACTTACCTCAGATTTCTCTTATTTCAGTTTTTCATTTCTTGATTTTGTTTTGGGGCCACACCGAGCAGTGCTCAGGGCTTATTTATTTGTTCAGGGATCATTCCTAGAAGGAATCGGGGGACCCTGTGGGTTCCTGGGGATTAAATCCAGGCTGGCCACATGCAAGGCAAGTGCCCCACGGTGTACTTACTCTCTGTCCCCCACAGTCTTTCATTTCATCCAGACTTTCAGTTCAAGAGGTTGAGTGAGACACTCTGGGATAGTACCATTGTTATTTATTCCTTCGTTTCCCTTCTTTTCTGGTTTTGGGGTCACACTGGCTGTGCTCGAGACTTACTCCTGATTCTGCACTGAGGGATCACACTTGGCAGGGCTCAGGGGACCCTACTCAGTCCCAGAGATTGAATCTAGGTCAGTGACATGCAGGAGAAGCAACTTACACGTTGCAGTAACTCTCTGGCCTCTTATCCTTTTGTTTCTGTCTCTCACAATTACACATCATATCTGAGTCTAGAACTGCCACCCGTGGCTTAGAAGTCCCTATCAGCATGAGGCACTGGCCACATCCAGAGAATGTGGCAATCCCCGTGAAGTCCTCAGATGTTTGCTCTGAGGACTATTATACTAGTATGGCGTGTCAAATCATTGCCAGGAGGGCCTTGTGGTTCCATTTGTCCTGGGAAAGTCACTTAGCTTGAGGCCTGATCCCTGCAGATGGGAGCACATTTTTGCCCCATTAAGAACCCCCCCCCACCATCCCCCAGTAATTATAGCGTAAATGACTTGTTAAATCCGAAGCCTCACAATACATCTCTCGATGTGGAGTTCATATTCCTTGGGCGGTTTCTCGCACTTTCAAGTAGTACATATTTTATAGAGAAGGCAGAGCTCTCCAATTAATAGTAATTGTGATCGAAGCTGTAATGCCCGACTCCAGCCTCATTCCGCAAGAGGAGGCTGGAAGGCCCATGTTAATTGCCACAAAGAGCCCTGCCTATCTGCGGCAGCGGATAAATAATACATTAGAGGCAGGGAGAGCTCGGCCATCCTACGGTCTTCCAGGAGGTACGGATATTTATGTAGTGCTGATTGCTAAAAATCTTCTCCGAGTAATTATTAGTAAAAGTGGAATGTCTACTTTTGTAAGGGAATTTTAATTAAAGGGAAGGTGACTCTCGCTGTGGGGAAGAAGGAGCGTTTAGGGATTTCACTGCAGGGCCAGGACCCGAAGGCAGGGCCCTCATTGGCTGTCCCGGCTGCTGCTTGGACCAGGGCAGGAAGCGTAATTCCTCAGGGTTCAATTTCCCCTGGTTACTAAGCCAGGGGAAATAAAGCCTTTATAAGTGCTCAACTCCATTGAATAAACAAGCTCTCCCATCGGAGAGGCCTCTTATCGGATGCCACTCGGCAGTGTCCAGTGGGCGAGGATGAACGCATACGGCCAACCTGGGTTCGATCCCTGGCATCTTCTATGGTCCCCCAAGCACCGCCAGGAGTAATTCCTAACTGAAGATCCAGGATTAACCTCTGAACATTGCTGGGCGTGGTCCCCAAACAAACACACAAACACAAATATGGAAATTTAACTCCAAGACAGCTGGTGAATGCAGCAGCATCAAGAGTCTCAATTTCAGAGCCAGACAGAGAGTCAAGAGGGGAAACATTTGTCGTACATATAGTTGTGGTGGCTGTGAATCATGGGGTGTGGTCCCCACCACCCTATGCCATCTTGATTTTTCCAAAGCATAAGTCAACCTACCAACCTTAGCAACTTTGTAATTGAACAAAGTTTTTCATTTAATAGAAATGTAACTTGGTAAGTCCATAGAAAGGCACCTATAGGTAAGGAAAACCTGTTATTAAGAAGCAGGAGGGACCCACCTGCTGGTCAGTGGTACCCTCTGCCAGCTATCATGCTAAGAGCACTCAAGTGTCATGAAGCAAGAAATTGGCACAAATAGATTCAGTAGCACCTGCAAACACTTTGTATGTTTCTTCTTTTTCTCACAGACCTTGAGAACTTGTAGCATAAGGAAAGGTTTGCCTTTGTGTGACTGCCAAACTCGGGGACCGAGAGCAGTATCTGGTGCCTAGGTAGAGACTTAAATTATTTACCCAAATATGGAAATATTGGAGCCAAGGAGCAAGAAACTGAAGGGATGACTGAGTGATTGTGCTCAGGGTTGCCTCACAGAGCAGGAGTCAGAATCAAGATGGCAGAGGGCCCACGGCACCTCATCAACCCTCCGTGCTCGAAACACGACAGACTACAGGCTAACTGGGTCAGAAATGAGAGAGAAGCAGGAGGAAGAGAAACGTCTCTGAGTTTGAGGAAGCTCTGTCCAAACAGTCCCCGCTTTGTGAAAACCCGTTCTCCGGGCACATGACAAATGCAGGTGTTCCCTCCTTTCCAGAGTCCTCCTTATGCAGCTTCGCTTCTAGGAAGTCAGGCCAACTTGCTGTGAAAGGAACTGTGTCAAGTGGTTGGTGACCACTGGAGCAGCTGTGCTTTGAAGAAGAGGCAGGGAAGGGGCTCAAAAACCCTCCACAGGGCACAAAGAGACAGTTTCAGGGGGTGAGGCCCTTGTCTTGCACACAGCAATCCCTGGTTCAATTTTTTGGCATTGCATTTTGTCCCCCAAGAACCACCAGGAATGATCCGTGAGCACAGAAAACTGCTCAAAAATAAATGTTATAGAGGGGCTGGAGCGATAGCACAGCGGGTAGGGCGTTTGCCTTGCACGTGGCCGACCCGGGTTCGAATCCCAGCATCCCATATGGTCCCCTGAGCACCGCCAGGGGTAATTCCTGAGTGCAGAGCCAGGAGTGACCCCTGTGCATCGCTGGGTGTGACCCCCCCCCAAAAAAAAGCAAAAATAAATGTTATAGAAGAAGGCTTGAGAGCTAGTACATCTGATAGGGCACTTGTATTGCACACAGTCAACTCGGGTTTGATCTGTGGTCCTCCGTATACCCCCTTGAACCCTGCCAGTAGTAATCCCTAAGCACAGAGCCAGAAATAAACCCTGACCACTACTGGGTATGGCCCAGACATTTAAAAACAATTCCATAGAAATTTATTGTCATCTCTTAAACTTTGGCAAAGTTTTTATAGGAAGGCAAGCCTCTCAAATACAGGGAAAACTTGTATCTGGGCTAAAGAATCAAGTTCTGACAGACCAAGCCATTGTATTTTCCAGACAACTTCACAATTTCTTGATGCTTTTTAAGTGAAGCTACTCACTTAGGAACCTTTTCATAAATATCAGTTGCTGTTGGAATTTGTGCGCAGGAAGAAGTGGGTGTGTTGGTGGCAAAGGACAAAGACTTAGCCAAGACAACTGTAGTGGGTGGTATCTTAGATGATCGTTCACAAGGTAAAGAAGGAGGAACGAAGGGAGAGTCATAATGTAGATTTGGGCTGATGGGTAAGTGCACCAGTGAAAATCCAGAAGTAGCCAGAGAAATTTCTAGTTTCTGAGAATTTTCATCCTTCTGAATGTCAACAGCTGGTAGGTAGACTTATAAACTACATATAGAACTTATATTGGAGCTGGGGGAATCTTGCACACCTATAAGAGAGACTGATGAAATGTTCTTGGAGATGAAAATGATAGTTACCGATAAAAGGGAATTTGTTTGTCTTATCAGAGCTTGTGGCAATTGCCAGAGAAAAGGGCACATTTTCCTTTGATCCTGCCGGAAGTCCTGCCCTCAACTGAAACCTCAGAGCCAGCAGGCAGGCCAGGAAGTGGGGAGGAGATCTGGCAGCTGGGCTGCCTTTGAGCTGGTGCTTCCACTAGACGGATTGAACAGACTTATTGATAGGACTGACATGGACCTCTCAGGCACACAGTCGCACACAGGTACATCGTGCACACACACACACACACACACACACACGCAACCTCTCATACTTCCATCTCTGTCCCCCTTGTTTACACATACACACACATTCCAGGACTCCTACGTAGTCACATATGTGTGCCCATCTCAGGCTCACAGCTTCACATGTATTCAGATGCTCTAAGCAGTGGGATCCCAGAATACTCTCACACATTCCTGTACTCACATGTAGGATAATTTTGATTTGTCCTTTCTCCCTTGTTGCAGAGAGTGTAGGTTTATTGGGTTATACCCCTCACAGTGCTCTCGAGGTACTCCCATTCCTCCGTGTTTATCTTTAACTTCTCTGTGCTTTCTTCCCCTATCTGTAAATCACCTTTATCTCTAAATCAGACAATCAGACCCTGTGACTTGTAAGGTCAGATCCTTATAAGGACTCTGGATTTTGTATTTGTAAGTGAAATATTGCTTTTCTCTTTCCCTTGTGTCCTTTTCATAGTTTAGGTGGATGTCCTTATTGTATAGACACAGGAAGACAGTTGATGCTATGCTTTTGTAACTTGGGAGTTAATTGACTTCAAATAACATTTACTCCTGAGCATCTGTCATATTTACCTGACTTAAGCCTCAGTTGCCCATAGTTCCTAGCACCCCAAAAGAAGGGTCCTGATGAAGGGACTGGATGGACCCAGGGCCAGCTGTAAACTACCCTGGCATTGAAATGGGACAGGCAAAATACCATAAAATTTAAAATAAGTTAAGACCTCGGTCTTGGACAAATTCTGTCATGACCCAAAGAGAAGTGACTGGACAAGGACCCTGCAAGGGATTAGGAAGGACTAATCTGGCCTGAGGACTGTACGCTGGGATTTATAGCGAGATGTCCCCAGGAAAGTCACCTTCTAAGTATAATATATCTCTTACTGTGTCCATACAACATGACTCATATTGTTAAGAAGTAAATTTAAGATGACTGTTTAAATGTATATGGACTAAGGAAAGGAGAAACATGCCCTTGAGCAGATCTCCTAGCAGATCTTTGTCTTAGAAGAACTTCCCCCAGAAGGAAGGGCTTTTATATGTTGATTGTGCTATCCGACCTATGTGTAGTTGCTACCTCCAAGCCTTGGAGATTGGGCTCTTGATGAAGCCTTTGAGACTGGCAGGGAGAGACTAGCATGGGGGAAAGTAGGAAACGGGAAGGAGAGCCGGTGTGAGGCTGGAATGGGGCTCTCAGTGAGACTGGAATAGATCCGTGGGGAGAATGGAGTAAACAGCAGGACAGAGATTGGAATAAATGGCGACTGGTCACCAACCAGCTTGGCAGCCGTGTTTCCTCTTGCATCTGTTGGCAGTAATGGCAGGTTAGGGCGGGGAAGCAGCTTATGCCACCAAATGCACATGGTGAGAGCACCATATTTATCTTTTTGAACACACACTCACAGGGGTTCATACCATCATGATGCTCTTACATGTCACAGGCACACATTTATACCCCAGTCCTCACCTGCACACTTTAACATGCCTTCACACATGCATACACATGTCTACGACATACCAAGGTCCTCGTGCATCTGCATGGCACATGTGTATCCTCACATGGCTCACACTTGTGCTGACAGACACACTCACACACAGACATACAAAAGTGCTCACACATGGGCAACTAAATACATGCACACCCTTATGCACACAAGCACACAGTCTTCTATGTTCTGATTCTCAGACCCCCCAAATCATTTTACTCCCATATGTAAAATCTTTAAGACTTTCCCCATATACAGCATACATTTCTCACAGAAAAATCCCTCTAGGTTGACATGAGTCATCCCGGCAATGTTAAGGCTCTCCTGCCCAATTCAGGTTGCTTTCCTTCCCTTCTAGAAACATCTTGAAGATCTGGTGGGATCTATTCATGGGAAAACTGGAAAGTATTAGGCAAAGGACCTTTTCTGCTCCATAATGGAGTTATTTGTGTAGCTGTTATTATTTCCTGGCCTTTGTATTGTTCAGAAATCCATACATTATATTTGCCTTTTGTGCCCAGCTCCCAACAAACCTCCCTTTGTCCTCACCACAAAGACCAATAAACTCCGTGCAGCCAATACATTTAAGGCATTGCCGAGCATGAGGACCGACTAATGTAGTCAATATCCTCCAGATGACAAACTGATGGCAGAAGAAAGTGGCAGAGAGGGAACCATTGAGAGGAGAGAGTCTCCTGGTAACTCCATGAGGACCGAGATGGGCAACAAGGAGACTATTGAGGATGGCCCCAGCTCAGAACCCCAGCTGAGGGGGGAGATGGTGGCATGACCTCGTGGCTGAGCTCCAAAGCTGCTTTTGTTTGCCTGGCAATAAAAATTAGCGCATTAGACCTAGTTCTGTTTAGGTTGTTCAGAAACTCAGAAAAAGGGAAAAGGAGAGAGAGGGAGAGAGAAGTTTCTCCATAGCCTTAAGGTACTAATCAGGCCTGCTCTGGGTTAGGAACTTGATGTCACCAAGTTGGGTTAACCACGATGAATTATAGAAGGTTCTGGAAGAAAAAAAATACTGGCTGTGATCATTCTTGAACACCAAGAAAAATTCCCTTGGCCAAGTAATGGGAATATGGCTAGTCTCTGGGTTGTCCCCTGGAATGGGGATAATCATTGGGTCATTCTCCCATAGGCAAAGATTAGGGGGTATTCATTTATTCCTGAGACACAGATTTATTCTGTGTGTTCTGAATGCCAGAGATGAGGTTTTGGGAGTGGGGTGGGGGGAACAAAAATGAGAAGTAGTTAGGGCTTCACCCATTCACTCCACCTTTTCAAAAATAATGTCGTTGATTTCATTGATCATTTTCTGATTTTAAATTGTTTCTAGTTTGTAAACATTTAAGTATTAATTGGAATATTTTTCCCCTATTATAAAATGTCATTAAAGAAGTAACTTGGTATGCAGTGTTCAGGTTGATGGTATTGCTAACAACCTAGAATGCTGCAAATGTAGTGCTGGGTTAAGTTCATGTGAGGGGAGTCTTGCTTTTAGGATGGCCCTCTCATCATTGGATGCCTTCATTTCGGTAAAGCATTTGCTCTTGTGTTTTTCTGTCCATCAATACTCACTAGATGCTCCTATTTCCTGTTATTCATGTTCTTACTCAGGATGTAGAGAATTGGGATAGATCTCAACTTCTTATCCAGTCCTACTTCTCAGCCAAAGGTCCGGAAGTTTAAAGGCAGTGAACTTCTCCCCACGAGATGTCAGGTGCTACTACATTTATGTCTGACTTACAGGAACTAAGTCTGCAGAATAGAAGTCTTTCCCCAGAAAAACACCCAGCTATTAACAAAACTCTAAAAGTTTATCCCTGAAAAGGATTATTTTAGTTTTGTTTACTAAAAGCAGGACTGAGAGAGGAATTAGTGTGGCCTTTTGTTTGGTTTTGTGGTACCAGAGCCCCGATACATCCCAGGCATATGCTCAAACACTTTGCTACATCCACAGCCTCTACAATGAAACTTATTTTAAATAAGCATCTTTCATAACCTTGCTGGCAATAAAGCAATAATGGAGCATTTTAAAGATCAATGTGTAGTTTTTCCTCTTAAGTGATATAATTACTATGTCCTTGGAGTGGTCTTTCCTAAGACAGAAGGAATGTGTCTGAGGACAGACAGCCATGAGGGTTCAGGAAGACAGCATCGAACATAGAGGGGCTAGAGAGCTGGACCAGGGCTTCAGACAGTTGCTTTCCATACAGCCAACACAATTCTATTCCTTGCACCAGATAGGGTCCCTGAGCCCCACCCAAACTGATCCCTGAGCAAAGAGCCAGGAGTAAGCCCTGGCTTGCTCAACACTACTAAAACCCTCTAAAAATAGATGAAGATTAAGGAACAGCACAGACGAATTGGGGAAAGCAAGCAAAAAAAAAATTTGCTTGGAGGAGGCTCCAGAAGCTGGGAAGCACCACACTGGCCAGGAGGGGCCTCAGGGGGCTCCTAGGAGCTGGTGACTCTGGCGGGAATTCTGGTGGGAGTGAGTGAAGCAGGCGGAGAAGAGGCCCTTGGGCTGGCATCTCTGAAGGCACGAAGAGGTTGGTTTCTGCTGCCCTTGACGTCCCCGGGGATGCAGAGGGCAGTGTGAGCGTGTGCCCAAAGAGCAGAAAGAGAGTGCCGGGTGGAGAGAGATAAGCAAGCGGGCAGAGACTCCTAAGACGCTGCCACTCACCCCTGCCTGTCCCCAACTTGGTTCTAAAAAATATATGCCTCCACCTTTGCTTAAACTAGTTTGAATTGGCTTTTTTTTTAAATCTCTCATTTACCACCTACAAGACCCTTCCTCAAAGCGAGGGTCAAAAGAAGACTTGGCATAGCAGAACAGCAAGCCTCTGAAGCTCAGGGCCGCTGGGGACAGCAAGGCCCGGGGCCGGCACTCCACGGAGTCATCCACCAGCTAATCCAATTTTCAAAAGTTAATTACACAGAATAATCTGTCAAATGGCTGGGCCCGTCATGTGAGTCTCCCTTTCTGGCATTTAAAATGGTATCACATCTCTCTCTCTCTTGGATTTGTGCAATGTATGACTGCCCCGAATCCTGCCCACCTATCGCCCTCCACTTTCTGCATTCACATTTGAACCAAACAAATTTTATAATATGTAAATCAAGCTATGGTCCGTCCCACCCACCCCTTGCCCAGCCCAAATGCTTTCAGGAGAGAGCACAGAGTTTTTATCATGGCTCTAAGGCACCTTGGGGTCTGTGCCCACACTTACACCAGCTTCTCCTGTCAGTGACTGTCCCCTAGAGTTCCACCATTCCTCTAGAAACTCAAGTCACGTTGAATACACACCTCGAGCCCTCCTCCACACCCTACTGAAGATTCTAAATCCTTGGTCACTCTGCCAATCACAATGGTGTGTGGACTTGTCAATCTTGTCCTTCCCTCCTCCATTCTTTCATCTTTCTGACTCTTACTTGCTCATCTTATCTGGGGAAGCAGGGGTAGGAATCCTTGCCTAGGATGCTTGGGGGGGGGGGCAATGGGAAACTTCCCTAAATGTATTGTTGATGTACTTGAGGACCACCCCTCTTGTGTCTGCTTTTTCTGGGATCTTGACCCACCAACATTCCCAGCCCCTGAGAAATTAGTGATGAGTCGTGTGACCAACTTCTGGTCAGTGCACAAAAGTGGTTATCAGAAATGCAGTCATGAACAGAGCTTGGACCTCATCTACTAGAGAGGAGAGTCTGTAAGCAAGGAAGCAAGGTAATTATCTCAAGAAATGTGTGGGTTCCTTATGGGCCGTCAAAGAACAGGAAACCCATAGCCAAAGACCACTGCTGAAAAGACAGCTGCTGTGTTCAGAGACATGAAGGGCAAGGAGAGAACGTAGAGGTGTAGACAGGTTCCAGACAGAGTGTTCTCAGCTTTTCTGCATCCTAATCCTAAAGCTTTCAGATGTGTAGTTCCCATTTGCCTTCTCAGAAAAGCTGGTCCAAATAAAGCACCAAAGGTTTTATATCAAATTCATTTGATTCTCAGACACAATACATTTTATAATGTGCCAGTGGAGGGAACCAAAGCAAAGCAACTCCATTCCCTATAGGAAGAAATAGATTTTGAAATTCAAGGGGCAGAGGGGTGGGCGTTGGGGCTAAGAAGCGGACTGCAATGAAAGCAGGAAGAGTTATGGGACAACAATCCTGAGGGTCCGAGGTCAGAGTGAGCAAGGCAAGTTCACAGTAGGTCAAATTAAAGAATCTGGGTTTTATTTTGGTTGCAGTGACAAGTTACTCGAGTCATGTCTTGGGTAATCAGATGTGATTTACACTTTGAAAATAGCCCGTCTATGGGAACAGTAGGGAGGAGTTGAGACTTTGTGAGAGGGAGTCCAGGGTGGCTGCTTCAGTAGCGAGGAAAAGAAGACACTGAAAAATAATAGATTTCATCCATATGTGGTCTGGCCATAGAAACTTCCTTGGGGGCTAGTGAAAGGGACTATGGGATTCCGAGTGACTGACTTATTCTTAAGAGTGACTTTAGAATCTGGGACATTGTGGGTGGCAGTGCTCACTGACAAAGAAGAAATTGACCTAGGAATGATGTGGAGTGGGAGGAATAATGAGTTCTTTGGGGAGCATTTTGTTAACTGTCCAAGCGAAAAAGTCAAAGGAGAAGCCAGGTTGACATTGCGGAACTCGGAGGAGAAGATGGACTTGGACGTGAACGTGAGTGAAGCAGCGACGTGTTGATGGGAGCTGAGAGCTGGGGAGCTTTCAGGAGGGAGCAGTCAGCAGTGTCCAGTGAAGCTGAGTCATGACTAAGTGAAATTCAGATCATTGAGCGTGGGGCTTGCCAACATGGTGACCTTAATTTAGGTGGCACAGGGAAAGAAGAGAAGTTAAGGAATTAGAGAACAGGGATTACCTGGGTCACCCCATCCTGGCTCAGGGACCTCCAGGGCTGCATCTAGTGATGCTCGGAGATCCATGTCACGCCAGGATAGAGCCAGGATCCACTGTATACAAGACATCTGCCTTAACCTCTGCTCCATCTCCCCAGTCCCAAGAAGATTTTGTTTTAGCCTTCAAAGGGGCAGAGAGATTGAACTCTAGTTGGGAACTGAATTTTTATCTGTGTGTCCTAGAGGGGTCATCAATGAGTGAATGTGCAGATGGATGAATTAAGGAACCAACTGTGAAGTCTTAGGTGAAGCTCAAATCTAAGTTCTTGGAGCTGTGTGCACCATACAAATAATCCTCTGGCTTTGTGGGCTCTTCCCTCTGGATTGTTTGGCAACAGCTTATCAAAGACAGTTCATTTCTCAGATGCTCTCATGGAAAAACAGCCATAAATTCTCCTTTTTCCTTTCATGATTGGGGATATTTCCAGGTGCTTCCTGGATGTTCCAGGTGGGCCCATGAAAGTACTTCCCAGGGAGCTCTGGTACTTTCCTTGCCTAGTAGGCTAGGTTCTGAGAAATCATGTCCTCGTAAGTAGATCCGAAATTCCATTTGTCAGACTTACAGATGCATACCAACAGCTTACCAGCATACCAGTGGCTCATCAATGGGGCTTTGGGGGAGAAATTCAGGCTTGGCTTATTTTTTCAAATATTTCTTTTCACAGTTAAAAAAGAAACAAAAGAAAAACTGGAGAACAAGAATATATGCATTTAAAATTTAAAAAACATTTCTATTATTTTAATTAGCCCAAAGCAAACATGAAATCAGGTGCCCTGCCTTGCCATCTATTCTCCCGATGCGTTCCGTGCCTCACCTGCCCTCTCTCTGCCTGAGTAATGTTCTCTGAAAGCTTTCTCATCAATAAACGGCTCGGGTGAAGTTTCCCAGGCCTAGAATAATGAATAACAATTAGAAGCATTTAAAAAGTAATATTTTTTTCTTGCAATTTGGAAATTGATTTATGAATCTGGGGACCCTCCAATTTCATCAAATAAGTGGTTTGTGTAGTTGAGTTCTTTGGCCAGCCTTGGAAATAACCCCCACTCACCACCAGCCCCCCAAATGCTGGCAGACCTGGTAAAGTTTCTTGCCAGGTGATTGATTCCAACAGAAAAATTAATTTTTGATGTTGAACAAAACTTGACTGTGCGCATCAAGAAAATTCAGAATAATTTTCACCTAGATAATTATGGCAGAGAAACCAACTCTACAATGGGTTGTATTTCCCATTCCTTGAACCTAGTTCCCTCCAAAAGATTTTCTAAGGAATCTAGTCTGAACATTTTGTAAATCCATGTTGTCTCCCCCATGACTGTGAATGAAGGAGAGAGTACCACGTTCCGTCCCAGAAGAGTGAGTATATCAGCGAGTACATAAGGGAGTATTTTAGGATGTAGAGATGCAGAGATGTGGTCAGAGATTCTTATGTTTTCTACTACTGAGCCAGAGCATCACTACTGGAAGTTTCCCTTGATTTATTTGGATCAATTTGAATCAATTTTGAGACCAGTTTCATCAGCACTCAAGTTTTATGATCCTTTGTCTCAGAAAGATAATTCACCCAGCAAACATTTATTGAGCATTTCTAAGGCTCCAAGAACTGAAATGAGCCTTTAGAATGCAGAAATGAATGAGAGATTTTACAGCTCATAAGAACCCTCAACCTCAACTCTAGATTAAGAAAAGAGTAAAATAAAATGATAAAATAAGATCAATGTTTTGTTCTTTGCTCTTCACTTGTTGTTTTCAAGATGCGATAACTTCGTTTTCAACAGCCTCACTTGTAGTAGAAACTGAGGGCTCTCCTTTCCCTTCCTCTGGGGCCGAGATTTCCCTTCTGATATTACATTCACATCAGGTTTTGTCATGGGCTGGCTGCATTTGATTGGATGGCGGTCATCCACAAGGTCCACACAACCTCTCCAATACATTGCAGAAAACAGCAGCTACTCAGTGGTAAGTTGCAAGGTTGCACCGATCCTTCATTCTTCTAAGGATTGAACTTTAATGTAGATGCTCTGCTGTGTTGGGGCTGTGGGTGTCAAGTTAGGTCACAGGACTGATCTTTGTGCTTTGGTCAAGATCCTAACTAAAGTAATACCCAAATGCTCTCTGCAAACTGCTTTACCACAGACAAGCCCAATATTTCAACATCCCAAAGTCAACTGTGTTCTTTGGAATTCTGCGTGTCTATACTCATCACCTGGATCAATCCTGATAGAATCACGATGTCAAGTTCCACATGCTTGTTGACCATTTTAGGCTTTTCTCCTTGTTCCCGTCTTCAACCTCAGTATGACTATTATGTTCATAATATAATTCTGAATATGATTATATATGCTCTCAACACCCCCCTGGACTAAGCATTTAAAGTGAACAAATTTGGGGCTGGAGCGATAGTACAGTGGGTAGGCATTTGCCTTGCACAAGGCCAACCCGGGTTCGATTCCCAGCATCCCATATGGTCCCCCGAGCAGCGCCAGGAGTGATTCCTGAGTGCAGAGCCAGGAGTAACCCCTGACCATTGCCGGGTATGACCCAAAAAAAGCAAAAAAAGTAAATAAATAAAGTGAACAAATTTGGCTGGAGAGATAGGACAGTGGGTTTGGGAACTTTCCTTGCACATGGGTGACCTGGATTGGATCCCCAGCACCCCATGGGGTCCCCCAGCCCTGCCAGCAGTGATCTTTGAGCACAGTTAGAAGAAATTCCTGAGTACTGGTGGGTGTGAGTGTGATCCCTAAACCAAAAAGTAAATAAATAAATTGAGCACATCTTATTGCTTATTTGCATCTGTAGACAGGTGGGGTGGGGCTCCAGCCGAAACCTAGGTGTTTATTAATGTGATTGAGTGTGAAAAGGCCACCTCTGTTGATTTCATTTACTTAGGGAAAGGTTGGATATTTGGGTTTTATATGATGCAGATATACTACATCTCAACTTTGCCTGCTTTAACTATTCTAATATACAATGTGCATGTACCAGTTAAATAGAACCCTTGATACTTACTAGTACCCAAGCACTCATATTTTTTGAAGGTCCCAAGAGATTCCAGTGTGCAGCCAAAAGGCAGACCAAGTGCCCTAAGCCTGTTGCTAATTAGCTGTGTGATCTGAGTGAGTGACTGAACCTGACTAAGCCTCAGTCTGCTAATCTATAAATGGGGAGAGCCTTTATAAGTGTGTCTTTGAGTGTGGTATAGGGTTATGCGAGCTGAAGGATGTAAAGTACTACAGTGTTTAGCACATCATATGTGCTCATAAATAAAACTATCATTGTTTTAGTCAGGCTAAAGTATCAGAACAAAATACCAGATACAGGATGGCTTCAACAACAGAAATTCATTTTCTCACAGTTCTGAAGGCTTAAAGTCCGAAATCAGAGTTGAGTTCTGGTGACAGCCAAACTGATGCTCTTTCACGCTTACAAATAGGCTCCTTCCTGCCATGTCCTTCCACGGTAAGGATTCTTCTCCCCTCTTCTTAACAGGTCACAATTCTATGAAATTAGGAGCCAACTATTTTTTAATATACCTCATTTAACCTTAATTACCTCCTAAAGACTGTGTCCAGATACTGTCACCTGGAGTTGAGGATTCAACACATAAATTTGGCGGTGTGCAGGGTCATTTAGATGGTCTCACTTGGCTACAAACTGAACTTGAGCTCATGTCAGAATCCCCCAAAGACTGGGGAAAACACAAATCAGATCACTGTATCCCAGTCTTTTATGTTTTCTTTTTTTTTGACCAAATTCCAGATTTGCCATTTCTAACACGAGGTTAAAGCTTTGGAAATGCCGAAGTTTGGCGTGCAGAATTGAGTGATTGGCATGTTTTGCTCTGCACCACCAGAATCCATGGGGAGATGGAGTCTGTTGGAGGTTCCAGAAGCATGTGGGTCACACAACAGCATTCCCTTGCATCCAGGGGGCCCTTTGTGCTCTGCAGAATCCTGTGTCAGCAGGAAAGACCTGGCCCTAACTCGCTTATTGTCCAGTGACCTGCTCAGCTGTGAACTCTCTTTATCCCGTCCTCACTCCTGTCCACAATAGCTTCTCTTAATGAAAATGCTGAGTCAGTCCTCTTTACTGATGATTTAGGTCGGACATCCCGGACTTGTCATTTGTCCTGTGTTGTCAGTTCATTATGACAAAGACCTCAGCACCTTCCAAACCCCTCATAGCCAAAAGTAGGGTGGATTCTCCGAATGTCTGAAAAATTCTCTCTGAAATCTTCCTCTTGTCCAAATATATTTATTCACAGAGTCAATCAACCTGGATCAATTTTACTTCTTTTTAAATCAGTTCTAGATTCTTTGCACTCATCCATTTATCTATCCATCCATCCATTCATTTATGGTGCCTGACACTTGCTAGTGATAGGAATGCAATAATGCCATTATTTAGAACTTGTTCTAAATCCTGTTCAGTTTAGAGTCAATGGGGAGGGGCTTCCGTGATATCTGAAATTTGAGCAGAAACTGAGCTGCCCTGGTTTTAGTATTCTTTTCTGCATTGGTGCCAAAAGTATTACCTCCTCTGCTCTTGGGACTCAGCATAAACAGTCTGACCAACTCCTGACGTTTCTATCCATGGCTGTGTTCTTAAGGTGTGGCCACACCTATTAACACACATACACGTCTGTCGTTTGTGTCAAACTCCACTTTGACAGTGAAGTTTCCATATTTTCATTGTATTAGTTATTGTTGTAGCTTAACAACTTGTCTTACTTCCCAGCTGAAGAGAACACATGATATCTTCAAGCTTTTATGAATCAGAATTTTAGCTGCAGCTTAGTGGGTCCTCTTCCTCCTAGTGCCTACTTGGAGGCCCAGTCAAGGGCCCACCCAGTCCACAGCCTCCTTTGAAGGCTCACCTGGGGAATGTCTCATTAGAAGTTTCCTTGCTGGGTGTCAGCAGCCATCAGTTCCTCATGGGCTATGGGCTTAGGACCTAAATTCTCTCACTGCTGACTTACGTGTCCATGGGCCACTCCCACACGGTAACTTGCTTCATCAAGAAGGCTAGAAAGATGGTGAGCAGGCGGAATGTCACAGCCTTTTGAAATAGCATGGCAGCAATGCCTCCCTCTTGCCATATTTAGTTAATCTGAAGCAAGTCACAAGCACAGTCTGCACTCACCCAAGAGAGGAGAGATTAAGTGGAGGAAGAGGCTCTGGTGGGCTGTACTAGAAGTCCATCTACTACCCTTTATACCCTCTAGGTTAGGTGATGGTTCCTCTTGGGTGTTTTGAGAACTTAATATACTTAATGAAACTTACATTCTGATGTGATAAACTCTGGGATGGCAAACCTTATGTGAGCTTGTCCAGGCCATGGCACCCAAATATTTGGGCAAAAGTAATGTCCCAGCAAAGCTTTGTTTCAGAGAATAATAATATCTATGTAAATCCATTTTTAAAAGTGCATATTATCTTCTGTGACATAACTGAGTCTTGCAATAATTAAATAGCTCCAGTTGAAAGGAAGGAGGAAATCTGCCTCCAGATGACAGTGGACTCTAGTTGCGACACAAGCCCTTCTCTAAGCTTCCTGCCTATTTCCTTGTCCTCTCCCATCATCTCTCGAGCTAATCCTTTAAAGTTTCCATAGAGAGACATACATAAATACGTACACATGTGATGTATATATACACCCACTTTGTTTGATCATTACTCTAGTTTATAACAACCAAGACAAACCTCTGTACTCCTTGAATTTGTTCATTATTTGTGTAGTATTTATTTTCTCCACCAGCGTCTATTATCTGTCAGCCTTATACTGTGTCCATCTGGTTTCCCATTGTATTCCCCCGGACAGTAGTGAATTTGACAATATAAATGCACTCAATGGGACGTGTGGGCAATCTTGGGCCGGGGCGATACCGGTGTGCACTCCACCGAGATGCGACCCAGGTGGCCACACATTTGTGCAGCCACTCTGCTGCTCATCGACCATGATCCAGAGGTCAGCTAGACTACTTTTGGTACCAGCAACTGCTTCCAGCAATGTCTCTAGACTGTGAACTAAGCCATAGCCCCATGCTGCCCCAGGAAGGAAAATGATGCAATTTCTAACATAAATCTCCCTGGACTTAATTACTAAAATACAGAAATCCTAAACTGTGCGGCCGCTATTGTGGCTGCGCGACTTCATATCTTTTCATTCTCAGCAATGGAAAACTAATTATCAAATGCTTCCTTGTCAGCAGGGCTGATTTTGGGGGGGAAACTCCAACAACAATAGTGAATTTTGTGCTGAAATATGAAATTTAATCAAGGTAAAGAGAAAATGAAGTGAAATTTATTAGCTACACAAGCAGGGGTGGGGGTAGGGGGGTGGGAGGTATACTGGGGTTTTTGGTGGTGGAATATGGGCACTGGTGAAGGGACGGGTGTTTGAGCATTGTATGACTGAGACATAAGCCTGAAAACTTTGTAACTTTCCACATGGTGATTTAATAAAATAAATAAATTAAAAAATAAATGCATTCAACAAACATTTGTAGAATTCACACATGCACATGGTTTTATTTACAAAAAATAAAAATAAAAACCTTATTTGTAATCCTAGTAAGTGGTCCTCCATTTGCACCAGTTAATTCTCCATGAGCCATGCTTTATCATTTAGCCATACATGTCAGTATAGTTAGAAAATCTCACGATTCTCATAGAAACAAGGGCCTTGAACCTTTCCTCAGGGAATCACTGATCGCCTCATGAGACAGGCCTACCTGTGAAAGAGAGCTCATTCCTTTCATACATGAAACACCAGCCCAGGGACTGGAGTGCTAGCACAGGGCAGAGCGAGCTTGCCTTGCACACAGTCAAACCATGCTCAACCTCCAGCACTCCAGATGGTCTCCCGAGCCCCGCAGGAATAATCTTTGAGCTCAGAGCCAGGAGTCAATCCTGAGCACTGCCAGGTGTGGCCCAAAAGCAAACAAAAAAAAAGGAAAAGGAGACATTACCCCATAACATCCCTTTGTTGAAGGCCCAAGCTTTGAGAGAAGAGCCTTCGTCTATTAATTGTGCTCCAAGTATTTCGTGAAGAGAAGACGATGCACAACAGCAGCCATTTAACTCGGGGAATGTAATTTGGCGGCAGCTGGCTCATTGGCACGGTGGCCCTGCAGCAGTCCTGATGAGTCATCAAACTTCTGGGTGATTCAGCACATCCTTCGGGATGGATACAATGGAGAGCTCCCCTTTCCAAGAGAAAACCCTGCCTCAATTGCGACTCTCTCAGAGCTTTCCCTAAGACTCGAACTCATAATGTATAATGGAGCTAGCAAAGGAGAGTCCAAAAGCAAGACCTATTCATCTTCAGCTCTGCCTCAGTCCTGGCAGGTGTCAGAATGGCACTGCTCAGCCCCAGTGTGGGTCTGAAGGCAGGGGCCGCATCGAGGATGCAGAATGACATGCAAGGCTGAGTTATTATCGGCTTGCTGCACATGATAACATCAGCTGAAGAACACTTCCTAGGATCCATTCCCACTGATAAGGACTTATCAGTTCATGTATTGATTTGAGATTTATCTGTACCATCTGTGGCTCTGGAAGCGAACGATTTGGGTCTGTGCTTCCTCCAAAGGTGAAACACTGAGAAGCGCCATGTGAATGATTAGGAAGTTCACTCTGATAACGTCTTGTACCCAGGCCAGTATTGCAACATGTTTTGTAGGGTGGTTTCTGGACTGCTGGCCTGGACTGTGAGTGTGCAGGAACGGTGTGTCCCATAACCAGAAAAGGTGTTCTCTCAGTCCAGAGATTCACACGGTCCTGAGAGTTGGCAGGATTTCCGGGAAGGTGGGGCCCACAGCTTGAGCACAAAATGTGAACAGGCAGCCACGTGTATCTGGCCAAAGTTCTGGTTTTGGCCTAAGAACATTTCTGGGGCAGTCTTCTAGACAGGAAGGCTTTACTGACAGTATTCTGCAAGAACTTGAATGCTCCGGCTGAACTGACACATTATCTCTGAGTGGCTGAGTGTAACACCTCGAGGTGAGGTGGAGAATAGGGGGAAAAAAAGTGAGCATAGTGCTTGATCAAGGACTGAATTTATTAAAAGCCTGGGAAAGCAGAGATGGGGGATTATGAATCCAGCATCAAGGTGGCATATTTTTTAACATTCTGGCTATAGCGTGGAATTTCTGATACTGAGTCAAAATTGTGAGAGCTGGTGAGAAATCAGGACTGATGCTACCCTCACTAAAAATGCAAACTATTATTAGCATGGATCCAAAGTGGCACAATAGAGTAAATCACGTGTGTGTGTGTGTGTGTGTGTGTATGTGTGTGTTGGGGGGGCAGTATCTGATGGTGATCATGGTTACTCCTGGCTGGAGGATTGGGGGTTGTTCTTGGTAGAGCTCAGGGGACTGTGTGGTATCAGGGATCAGACTGAGGTCTCCAGCATGCAAAGCCCACACACCATCCCTTTGAGACAGCTCCTTAATTAGTCTTTCTTTTAGAGATAAGCAACTAAGATGTGAAGAAATGTTTTCAGGATTAAACATCCAATATATAGTCAAGCTTGGATTGAGCTCTGTTATATTTTGATGCCAAAGTTCAAACTTCCTTCTACGCTTTTAAATCAAGGAATGTTCTTGAAACAAAGACAACTTTTTTTATTGGCATCCAATGAGAACCCTTAAACATCATTTCTATCAGAGAACTTGCTTTCTGTTTGAATAGTCCGAGAAGATGGTATTCACTGCTTCTCAAGGTAGCCAACTTATCGGAGAATAAAAGATAATATTGGAAAAAAATTCTTTCTCAAATTTTATATTTAATTTCCTTCTAATTTCTTTCCATCCTGCAGTAACCTCAGAAATACTTATGATTTTTTAAAAATAGATATGCCAGCAGAGGCAGGGTAGGATGGTGGGGGATGGGGTAGGAGTGGTGGGAGGGATACTGGGAACATTGGTGGAGGAGAATGGGCACTGGTGAAGGGATGGGTAAACAATCACTGTATGGCTGAAATGCAAACACAAAAGCTCATAAGTTTGTAACTGGACTTCACAGTTATTCACTAATAAAAAAAGAAAAATAAATAAATAAATAAATAATAACAACAACAAAAATAGATATGCCTACCTTTAGAACCCAAATATCTTTTCTATAAAAAATGAATTTGAAAGGATTCTGAACTATGCCGCTACATAAAAACTTATTTATAACAGTGCGTGAGAAAATTTAAGCCAGTAGGCCTGACCAGAAAGAGGGATTCACTTTTTTTCCCCCTTGCCCATTTTTTTTTTGATTCTGTCTTTGTAAATAAAATTTGATTGGTTTATGGTCATGCCTTTATGCGTGGCCCATGACTGCTGATATGCCACAATGGGCAGAGTGGAGGCATCCTGACACTTGCTCCCGGGCCCACAAAAACAAAATCATATTTTCTATTTGGCCCTTCACAGAACAAGCTTTCTGTCTCCTATTCTGAAACTGCCATGTGCCAGAAAATTCACCTGGAGAAATTGTCAAAAACTATCATTGAATTGGGGGAAGAGCTTCCCGTGCATCTGAAATAGCACGTGAGAGGCTATAAGGCAGGAAAGGGGGTCTGACTCATTCATGGGGATGGAAGGTGCCCAGTGGTGACTGAAGCAAGCATGCAGGACAGGGGAGATGCCTGAGACCAGACACTCCTTGGACTGTACACCACTTGCTGGAACAAATGCAGTGTCTAAAGTAAAGGAAGCAAGAAGGACATATTTATGTTTCTAAATGACCCAACTGTTTGCTTGCAGTCAAGAGAACAGATTGGGGAGGGACAGAAATGAACCCCAGATGAACAGTGGAGACTTCTCCATCACTGGCTTGAATAGCGATGGCGCCTTGGACCAGCCTGTCCTTGGCTGTCTTTGGCTGCCATAACTGGACAAGAAGTTCAGCTAAAATTGATGGAAAGAACAGTGAAGCATGAGTGCTCAGCAGCGAAAAAAATTTCACGGAAGATGGTGGAATTAAAGGGACATTAAAAGATGACTGGAATGTGGATACCCAAGAAAAAATCCAATTGTTTCTTTCTCTGTTCCCACTTTCTAATTTAGGAAGAGGTCTAAAAAAGCATTGTAAGTAGGCAGTCGTTCTTTATAAAAATTCTTGGCTTGGTATTTCCTTTTCTTGGCAAAATAGCCGACGTCCTATTGGGGTTACACTTGTACATAGTTCAGCATTCTTTCTCTAACCCATTGAATTTCACATTAGAATTCTGCCATTTTGAGTGTTTCATATTAATCCATCTCCAATAACAATTATAAATGGAATGTTTACTTTGCTTGATAGCATTTATAGTTCTTCTGGTTGGCTAATATTTGTTATTCTTTAAAACTTATTATTAGGAATGGTCTGCAGTGTTGAACTTTTGAGCATTTTGTTTTATTCTAATTCATGCTACACTTTATACAATGGATCATGGATGCATACGTTTGAGATATGAGACTATATACTCAAATATTTGTTAGGATAAGATATTCTCTGATAAAATTAATAGAAACACTAGTCTATTCAACACCATCAACTCAACTTACATAAATTGTTAAAATAAATGTAATTGCTGATCTTTCTAGACTCTAGCCCTTTGTGTTAGAATATCAGAACATTTGTGACCCAAGAAAGGATGAATGTATTGTGGTGCTGACTTGACTGTTCTCTCTCCTGCAATGTTGTCTAGGAAAAGCAATGCCACCTTTAGTGGCTTGGACCTCTCTTCCAAACTCTTTCCCAAGTGAAATATATTAATGCCATGTGTAAAGGGAGTGTAATCTGTGACATCTGCTCATATTATATTTCAAGGTGGATGAGATTTATGGATGCTTCATCTGGAGAAAGCCTAGAAAAATATTGATGTCTCATGGCCCAGCACCCAAAGGGTATTCCACTCGGGGATAACGAGCAATTCTAGAGTAGGGATAGTAGGTGAGGCCCTTTCGTGCATGCTGGCCTGGCTGGGCGCCAGGGGGCTCCCTGTGGAGCATATCTGGGGTCGGAATGGGTGGAGGCTGCTCAGAACGCCTCTTGGCAGCCACGGTGAGAAAGGAAAGGAAGGTTGAGGAAGGCCACGTTGGAAGGTACTCATTCTGTGTGAGAAAATGGTGACTGGAAATAGCTTTAGTCCTAGCCAAAGGACGCGCCAAAAGACACTGGGTGAGTGCCCTCATCAGGGCCAGGAAACATCTGGCTGAGTCAGGAAACGGATGGAGTTTGAACATAGGCACATTTGTGGTGAATTGAGGGTGGGATCCCAGAATGTGAAGAAATCTCAACTTTGGAGAGAGGAGTTATCATTGGAAATGTAAGGAAAGAAGAATAGCTAATAACCTGAACTCTTCCTCAGCCCGTAACTTTTTGCAAACTGTTTTTAGTTATTTATTTAGTATTTTTTTTTATTTACTTGGATAAGATTTGCACCAGGTATATTGGGAAGGCAAAATAGAAGACTCGTGAGAATACATTTCCAAGGAAAGGCCAAAGAAAGAAGCCAACCAAACTCTACCGGAAGAGCTATCTCAAACTTCTTGTTTCTGAAAACTATTATCAGACCCACTGGGGAGAGGGCAGATTAGATGCCTAATTAACACATGGCCCTGTTGTTATACTCTATGGCCGCTCTCTAGCAGAAAGAAAACATCTTCTTCAAAATATTTGAGAGATCCCGGAGTTAGATAAGAGACTTTTCAAGAGGATTAAACCATCCAGAGTCAGAGAAGCAAAATGGAGATTAGCGATGAGGTGATTTGGATGCTTTCAATCCATAGAAAGGGTCAGGATATCAGGGAGCTTTCAGAGCAAATTTAATAAGTCAGGAGACAGAGTCTTCCTGCCCTCCCCTCCATCGGTGGGGTGGGGGGGGGTTCTGCATCTCTCACTAATGCAATTCATCCTGACTACGCTTCCCTGCCCCACCTCTAGGTGCCCCTCCCTAACCCACTCTCAAAAAAACTATATTACACTTCTTGAATTTACTTAGGGTCACCTAAGGGATGGCATGGCATAACATAGGGAAGAAATAAAATAAGGAAAGAATTCAAGAAGATTATAAGGGAGGTTATATTTTTATTTTAAAAGATCATTACCAACATATTTTATCTCCTAAATGCAGATTTTTTTTCTTTTTTGCGAAGCCACAATAAACTATTGCTGCCATTTAAAAAAGAGCATTTTGAAGTCAAGATGAGCAGCAAAAACATCAATATGTACATAAATTAAGTTGCTGATTGTGTGTCTCAGGGCTTTTCACATAAGAAATCACATTGTTATTTTTTCAGAATAAGAGAATGCTTTAAAGAGGCAGCAATAAGAATGTCTAAGTATCTCCTGTCTCCTGTGAACTTCATTGGTGAATTTTTCTCAAGTGTGGGAGCAGAAAGATCCAGGATGTCAGCCATGCGGTGAGAACAATCCCAGCAGCCAGTGGGCCCACTCAGTCAGGTGAGAAGCGAGAGGGTGAGCCTGCCTAAAAGGAGACATCGCAGTTAGGAGGGGAAGGGACGCAGAGAGAGAGAGAGAGAGAGATGTTTTCCATCTGCACTCAAGAAATGAGCAGAGAGGTTGGGCTTCGGGGGTGTCCTTGGAATCTAGCGTCAGTCTGGAGCGGTGTCTCTGCAGGGGAGGAGGGAAGTTTGGGGAGTGGGTTGGTGAGGGGTGTCAACCCACCCTCTTTAGAACTGCTTGAAATCATGAACTACTGGGAAACGGAGCCTGTTTTTACCTTCAGTCTTTCTGGTCTCTGTTCACCGCCCAAAAGACAAAACATTCTCACTAAGTCTGAGTAGAGACCCCCTCACACGGTTCCAGACCCCTTTGGCTAAGGGCATGGAGGGAATGGACATAGGGGGCCTCCTTTACCCAAGGTGACCTTGTCTGCATTTCCTTCCTCCGTAATGTGGACATGACACCAAGTGTGTGGTGAGTGCTGACTTGGGTAGGAGAGCAACAGTTCTTGGCTTCTTCCTTGCTCCACATCAGCTCAGAGTCTGCTCGGAAAGCTGGATGCCTTTCTGAAGTGGAATCGGCTCGATCGGTGTGTGAGGAGCCAACTGTGAGGCTTTGGGCGTAGTCCAGATCACCCACAGTCAAATCCATCTGTTCCTCCTCACTGAGGCTGCATCCTGTGGGTAAGGTGGCCCAGAGGCCAGGGAGGATGCTTGGGGTGACAGGTGCCAAGAGACCAATAATTCTGTCAGGGGGTTGAGAAGATACAATGAAGCCAGCAGGCATGGAGCCAAGGGCACCACTGCCTCAGGACCAGGCTGGTCACAATGTCTGTCATCAGCCTCCTTGTTCCCACCGTTTCTCCTCAACAAACCTGGGGTCTTCTCTTGTTCGTGTTTGCTCTGTTCATTGGTTGTTTTAAAGTTGAACACAGGAAAGCTGGGATTAACACTCTGTGAACGACTTGCTTTGACCCGGCTTGCCTGATCTGGGCATTCATTAGACATTTAGCTGAATCAACCACCTGGTCCCACCCACTCTGGGCTCTTCAGGAGGTTGTGCAGCCAAGTGGTTAGCTGTTCAGGTTGTGGCAGGTCAACATTTCCACAGCGAGGTGGAGCATGCAGGCCCAGTACCAACCAGCTTAAAGAATTCCGTGGCAGGGCCTGTTGCTATGATCAAATGTAGCTGTTACCCAAACTCTGCTCTTTTTCTGAAGACAGCTTTGAAAGGCTTTCAAGTTTCACACTGGGGTTGACTTCTGGCAACTCTACCAACTTGCTTAATGACCTTGAGAGGAAAAATGTCCTTTAATCTCACTAGGTTTCAGTTTTCTCAAAGAGAACTCATATTACCTGTTGAAGGATTAACAAGATATGGTGTGTAAATCACCTAGCAGTTTCTGTCCTTGATGAACCCAACAATAAATCCAAGCTATTATCACTTTTCTCTTCCTGGGAACTTTCTCCCCTTACCAGTATTCCCCAAAGTGGGTGTTATCACCCCTATGGGAACAACTTAAGGGGGAATGGCATTAATCTCGGGGACAATTAGGGGACAAGTTCTGATTGTTCACTTAAAGAAGGTCATTGAGGGGGAAGATGGTGCTGAGTAAGGTTTTTTTCCTGAAAAAGGGGTGATGGCCCAAGTAAGTTTGGAGATCTCTGCTCTAACCTCACATGTGAGTTGATTTCTTCTTTCAGGACTTTGCTTGGAATACTTTTGGAGTGGTCTTATGCACTCACATATAAAACACTGAATTTTGGGGCTGGAGCGATAGCACAGCGGGTAGGGCGTTTGCCTTGCACGCGGCCGACCCGGGTTCTATCCCCGGCATCCCATATGGTCCCCCAAGCACCGCCAGGAGTAACTCCTGAGTGCAAAGCCAGGAGTAACCCCTGAGCATCGCTGGGTGTGACCCAAAAAGAAAAAAAAAACACTGAATTTTCCCCACTGAAAGTATGAGAAAGTAATACCTCATACTTTCCTCTGCCTTATCCTCCTTTATGGTATACTTGCAATCTAAAATCAATTCTATCTATCCATTCCTTCATCCATCCATCCATCCACCCACTGACCCATTCATCCATCCAACCATCTATCCATTCACTGACACACTCATCTATCCATTCACCCACCTATTGACCCATCCATCCTCCATCCACCCATCCATCCACCCACCCATCCATCCACCCACCCACTGACCCCTCTGTGCATCCTACATTAGCTGTTTCTATCTCATCTCTGTCCCCTTTCTCCAGGG
Source organism: Sorex araneus (assembly GCF_027595985.1). Lineage (NCBI taxonomy): Eukaryota > Metazoa > Chordata > Mammalia > Eulipotyphla > Soricidae > Sorex > Sorex araneus. The sequence continues at coordinate 4,235,598 of NC_073309.1, forward strand.
CATACATATCACCTATTATTTATCTCATTGCTGACATCTCAACACCTAGAACAGTGTCTGGCACTTAGTAGAGACAATGAATATTAAATGTCTTTACAAATATTATTACTGACATTCTTTTGGCTGGGACTTGGTGATAGCAATAGAAGATAATCTAAGCAATTCAGTTCTTCGACTCATGAACTAACCTTTGAGTTGCTTATAACGGATATGTCTTGCCATCCATATCCTGAGAATAGTTGACATTTTTTTTTCTGTGCTGAAATATGGGGGTTTTAATCTCAGTGGTATAGCACCCCAGGCCTCCCGAGAATGAGCACAGGGCTTCTCAGGGCTGCTGATGTCATGTTATCTCTTTTATAATTGTCCTTGGTTGATGAAATTTGTCTTGTCTCAGGCTTGGACTCCTTTCTTAAGATCCCAGGCCTTGAAGATTCTGTGCTACAAAGCCCCGAACCACTTGTTCCCATTCAGACAATTTGGAAGAGTGATTGCAGAGCTCAGGGGGCTTAATGGAGAGGCTGAATGCAGAGCTCAGGGGGCTCTCTTCCTCCAGCATCTCCACCCGGTTATCCCTTTGTCCCAGCTCCCTTCCACCACATGGTGCATGCGTGACTCTGGAGAACATTCTCTGAGCAAGTTTTGACATGTCAATCACTCTCTCAGAAACTGTTTCCCACTGAGGTGCAACAGATACCTTTTATTACAATTTGTGGAAACAGAGTTTTTAAAAAATATATTAAATGCTGGAGGGTCCCCAAGTGGTTCTCAAGAGACTTAAAGAAACTCCAGGAGGACTCACAAATGAATCTTGGAACAGAGCAGCTCGATGCAGAGATGTCTCCAGACCTTGCACCAGGCTGATCTCACCCAGGCGCCTCTGATGGGAGCAAGAGTTGTCCCTCTCCTTTCCCAAATGAAAGCTGGGAGTCGCAAATCTCCTGAACCCAATCGCTGCCATCCTCATGGCCAATCTTCACAGGCTCATCCTGTGAGAATGTTCCACACAAGAGAATGGATCCACTGAAAAGCCCGAGTATGCGGGACCAGTGACTGAAAACTCCAGGCCTCAAGGAGCTGTGAACGGGCCACCTCTTCCCATCTCCCCGCCTTTCTGGAGTCCTGATTGTCACGCCCGCAATCTGCCTCCAGGTGCCATTTAAGCACATTAACGACCATAATCCAGAGACTCACAAATGAATCTCAGAAGAGAGCAGCTCACTGCAGAGATGTCTCCAGACCCCAATTATTTAAAATTTTAGAATTCCAGGAGTGCACTGCCTCTTTTGCTGCTGTGCGACATCTCATAATATTTATTTTCACTTTTTATTGAATCACTGTGAGATAGACCCTTATAGACATCTCATACCATTCATAACAAGAAATACAAAATAAATTATCTAGCATCTGTCTGTGAGGCAGGCTTATGTGGTGGTGGGAAAATTCGAAATAGTGTTGGTCGAAAGGTGTAATGCAGGTAGAATTGGTGTTGAAATATTGAGTGTTACCAATTATTGTGAACAACTTTATGAAAATAAAATTAAAAAATTAAGAAAAAAAGAAACTCCAGGAGATTCTCAGCAGACCAGGCTGGCAGTTCAATGTGAGGACCCAAGAATATAACGCTGCCAGGTCCTGACATGTTGGGGATTACAAGGCTACCCCAGGGGCTTCCAGGGGGCATCAGGGCTACACCAGGTAAAACTTGGAGTACTTAGTGGTGCCAGGGATAGAACTGGGTCGGCTACATGCAATGTCTGCAACTTAGCCTCTGTACTATTGCCCTAGTCCTAGAAATTTTACTTGAATGTGCAGATGCCTGAAATTCATACCACAAAAAAGTTCCATCACAGGATTTCTTGAAAGCAAGGCTTCTTCCCAATGTCATGCACAGATAGACTTCACACTTCTTTTATCCAGAGGTAGCTTAGTTTGCTTATTGAGTGAATATGCCCTGTGTCTTCAGTATGGTGCCAGATTCACTGAATAGAAAGATGTCTTCTAAGTTTCCCACTATGATCTGAATTTTTCTGTCAGTGGAAAGGTCTATTCATTGCTTTCCTTGGGGGTAGGGAGACTTACTTGTTTTTTATGATGATTCCAGTCAAAACCGTACATGTCTAATAAGTATAGTGATCTGTTTTATAATATTCCTGTTACCTTACTCACGTCAGCTCAGGAGTGTGATTGTCTAACATTTATCATCTGACTTTAGAAGAAGTTGCTTTCCTGAGCACTGGCAGGCATAACTGTGAGGGCCCCCAAGCATCGTTGTTTGGAGCCCCGGAGGATCAGCAGGGTGGTCTTGGTGGTGGTCTCTGGCACGACAAGGCCAAGCAGCACCACATCTTTGGATGAACATTGAACCACAGACACAGCTGGCTGAGAATTGTTGTTAGTGGTCGCTGGTCCCATGAACACTGCTTGGGAGGCCTCTCACACACACACACACACACACACACACACACACACACGTTGGTTTCCTTTGTGCATCTTTTTGTCTTTTTTATTTGTCTATTGTTTCTTGGAATTTGTCCATGTTTATTGCTGTAGTTTTCCCTTATTTTGGTATAAAACTCAGTGTAAGGCTGAGTGTTTTCATTCATCCATAAACCCCTGCTGTCACTCAACAAATACTTATCAAGTGCTTCCAAGCATGTTCTCAGCACTGAACAAGATTTTTCAAAGGTCTGTAAATTCAAGCGGACAAGACTCCAGTGAACCCCTAGGGAAAAGAAAGAAGAATGCCAATGGAAGAATAAACTCTTTCCAAAGAGAGGAAGAAACACAGAGATATAGAATAGGGTGATGGGTAGTGAGGAGAAGCAGCAGAGGAGGTCAGAACAACAGTAACTAGTTGGAAAAGGTTTGTCTTAGGAGGTGACATCAAAGTCAAGCCAGACACGGAGCCCTTGCATGGGAGGAGATACTTAAAGCAGAAAGGAGAGCAAGAGTTGATGGTCTGAGGAAGGAGTAACTGTGGCTTCTTCAAGGCTCAAAGACCATGTGCTGAGGCCAGAGTGTTTATGTGCCTATTGAGGGGCCACATATAAAATATATCCTACATTTTAGCAGAAACATTTTACAGTTGCCGGTCTCTCTAATCCTCTATCTCTAAGAAACATATATTTGAAATCTATTACTCAACAAATGATACTTAGTAAGCACTACCATGCATGAGAGATGAAAGAGGCAGAACTGACATAATTTCTGCCCTCATTAAGCTTATGGCCAAAATAAGAGACAGACTTTTTAAAGTTACCACAATAGATGCTTGAAGGCTAAAATTATTTTGTGTATCACATTTGTAGAAAAATCTAACCCTTTGACAAAACTCTCTTTCTCTCTAAGACAGTGAAAGGTCATACTCCATGAAAATAAATAATTTCATTGGCCTTTGAATTTATTTTAACCACATGATTGATTGCTTTGCATCCCCATTATTACATATTAGTTGATGTTGTCTCTAGAAGGTCGAGTTCATACCATAGTGTAGTCTTAAACAAAATCTTTTCTTTCCCACTTTCCCACTTCCCTCGAATCTTTGGGAGGGAAAATGACTTCCCTAAAAATGCTGATTTTCACTTAGTATTGAAAATATTATTCAGCAATTCTCACTTAACTCAGTAGCTTATTCAACTGTCTGTCCCCAGTGCAGAGGGTCTTATTTTAACTCTAAACATCTCTTAGAATTCCAACCACTAAAAGGGTTAAGCCATAGACATCTCCTATTTCTCTCCACTCCCATTATCAATGTTATCATTTTAGTAGCATCTTTCCCTGCCCAAGTGGTCCTGGTAAGTATTCTTGGCAGAAAGGACCAATAGAGGCAGAACAAGTGGAATGTCAGAGTGAGGGTATTCTAAGTTAGAAATCTGTGTGGACTGGACATCCTGTCTTAGGCAATATCCAAGTATTATCAGGCATAATTATGGTGAAGTGAGGGAGGCATTTGATTCAGAGACAGCGTTTAAGAGGGCACCAGACAGTAATATACCAAATTAGTGAAAACTACCCATAATGAAGAGAAAGCCAAGATCGTAAATCATTACTGGGCCCTCGTATGATAGAACCTGGATCTGGGAGAGGCAAAAGAATGGAATGTGTACTAATGCACCACCACACCTTAAAATGCTCACCTAGAATCTCATCCCTTCACCCTGGCCCCTCTTACTCTTATTGACCTAAGAATATCAGACCTAAGATCTGTTATGAAAACACATTTCAATAATTGATGTAAAACAGCGTACAGTGACTTGAACTTCTTAAGATATTTCCCATCTCTGCCTCTTCCAGTTCATGCAAAACAGGGGTAACCAGAGTGACCTTGTACTTTCATGACCTTCAATATCAGGTTAGAATTCTTCAACCACCCCTCTCCCAAGCCCCCCAGTTTTGGTCTAGTAAACTGTGAGATCATGCATCTAAGAGCTTTTCCTTTTATATAGAATTCTCTCTCTCTGACTCTCTCTCTCTCTCTCCCTCTCCTACAGTAAAATGTTGGCAGACATTTATTTACTCTCTGCAACAAAATCACTGCAGTCTTAGGCAGGGACACTCTCTGGCTCCGTGAAACTCACCCAGACATTGTCCAGATATATGACTTGAAATGCTTCCCATCCGCCTCCCTCCCTTGCACAAGCATCATGCACAATCATCACCTCAAACTGTGTGCCAGAGTCTTGCTTTATGAGCGCAATTTCAGATCCATTGGAAGTTTGGGCAAGAGGCCTAATATGAACTCCTAAGTATCTTCTTGGCACCACTTCCCCACCTGGTGCCGTTGCCAGCTTCCCTTCACCCCTAGTCTCAGTGTTCTCGTATGTGGGTGTTCTTCGCTTCCAAGAGTTCACTCCTGCTCTTTCATAGCCCCACACCACCTCCAAATGCACAAAATACTTCCAACAGCCCCTGACATAACGAAGTGTGGGAACCTTAGCCTGAGAGTTCCAACAGTTGCCTACCTTTCCCTTTGATGGCAGTGCCAGACCCGCAAGATGGTATTTCATGGAGAGATGTTTTTACCTATGGAAGCAATGGAATACCAAGATAGTAAAAGGAATTGGGAGAAAATAGAAGAGCGATGATTGCTAGGTCATTGCCAATGGAAAAGCTCAAATATCTTTTATTAAAGACAAGAGCAAATGGTAAACTGAATTAAAAGAAGATTGTACTGATCACATGACTTAGGAAAATATGAAGTATGGAGAACAGAGACGGGGAGAGAGATGCTGTATCCAATTTCAAGAACTTTGACAATGAAGGGGAACCCCATCTTCTCATCCTAACATGCTTGGTTCCTAGGTATTTGGGACAGTAGTAATGTTTGACTGGATAGAAAATAAAGGGCTCTGCTTATATTTCAGTGCTATAGGTTTTGTTCTCAAGGCGGACAGAGTTTCAGTCTCTTTGCTGCCATGATCTCTACACCTGTATGAATGGTAACACCAGTCTCAGATTTTGAGAGGATTAAATGATCCAGTACACACACGTGGAGAATGACAATTTCAAAGGCCAATAAATGCCAGATCCATAGTTCTCCAGAATAACACAGGAGTTTAGCTTTGGCCTAATAAACCTAGCTGATTTTGTTAGCTCCATGCTATACTCCTCAAGGTCTGGTTTCCCTGTGTTAGCCAAGAGAGAGTAAATAGGAGTACTAACAATATTGACAGCTTGACCCACAGAGGTTCATTAACTGCTCGTGTAGAGTCCACAATCAGTGTAGGGAGACTCAGTTTCCTCCATGTGCTCATTCAGAGTCTAACTTTGCCTTCCCAACCAGAGCTGTGAGGGTCTTCAATGGGAAAAGAATATGGGGAGAGAGGAAATGGGAAAGCAGGGAATCCAGAGGCCCCTGTTGTTACTGACCCCCTGGGAGCAATGGTCAGCACAGCCTCTCATGGCCAGATGCGCAGAGCTGGAATGTGGTTGCCTCTAAAAGCAAGAGCACACTGAGGATGAAGATGTTTGGGTTTGTTGTTATTGTTATTGTTGGCTTTTTGGTCACACCTGGCGCTGTTCAGGGGTTACTCCTGGCTCTGCACTCAGGAATTAACTCCTGGCGGTGCTCAGGGGACCATATGGGATGCTGAGAATCAAACCCGGGTCGGCCGCGTGCAAGGCAGATGCCCTACCCGCTGTGCTATCGCTCCAGCCCCAGAGGATGGAGGTGTTGTGGATGGTTTCAGAATTGGTCACCATTTGCTGGGCTACAATATCCTCAGCAACGCCCGGCTTTTATCGGGTTGTCCTCCTGCTGTCTTCTCTGCCACCATCTTTTGCCTTCTGTTTCGAGATCGTGGAGATTCCCTAGACCCTTCTCTGCTCATCCACCAGGCACTTCCTGTCACTTCTCAAGGCCTCGGCCTTTAGAGTTCTTTGTCTGTTAGGGATGATGAACTTTTGTAAGCAGGACATACAGAACCTCCCACCCTACCACTCCAAGATGGTTCCTCACTCCCACAGGTGACGTTTGAATCTCCTGTTTCACCAGCATTCCTTCGAAGCCATACTTCACAGTGACCTTAATAAAAATTTAAAGACCATAGAACATCCATTATCCTGTTGGTGTGTTAATTAGTCTTATATATGACATCATCTTTGCTACTGGGACTTTTTATAGCTGTCATATATCTCCAAGGGAAGACTTAGCCTTTTCTATAGAACTACATAAAATTCTCTTAATTTGCCAGGCACAACAAAAATAAATATTTTCTCTGAAGCATCACTGTTTATCGCATAAACAATTACTATTATTTATAGAACATGTTCTCTTTCAAATATGCAAACTTAATTTTTTTAATATTTAAAACTGAGGTACAGTGAGTTTTAATCATTTTTCTTTGTATCCTTTTGGAAGATTTTAATATTTTGAAGACTTTCTAATATTTACATGTAAACATAACATTAAACGTGGGAATGATTTTTGCTTCTAACTTTGCACGGCATACCTCTGCAAAAATCTGTCAGCCCTCTTGATGTTCATGTGGTAGCTATAGTTGGGAACTTAGCTACATTTTTCAGTATTCTCGGTGTTTAGGCACTGTGACCCAGTCTTCACTCTTCAAACCCAAATTGAATTGTCTTGAAAGGAAGGAACTACACTGCAGAGATTCAGAATATTATTTGAAAATCACTCAAGTGTTACTTCTGATAGGCTGAGTAGTGCCCTTAGAAGTGAATGCATTTAACAACTATGGATGGGGCATGTACTATGTCCAGTGCAGCATCATGTAAAATTTAAATATGTGTCATAATTTTCATCTTGCTCATATCAGCTTGACTTATTTTTCTGGGGTTATTTTGGTAAGTTCCTCAGAAGGGAATAAAAGAACTGATTCTACCCCATTGGTACGAACTGTCTCATAGCACCTTGAGTGTATTAAACACAATGATTTCCCGAGGGCATGTGGATAATTTAACCAACAAAATAAATGTAGAACTCCTACTTTTCACTGAGAATCTTAGCATATGGTCCTCATTATCCCAAGAGGTGATGCAAACAGAATGCATAATTATATTCAAAATGGTTTGGAGGAATGCACAGAACCCAGAGAATGTTAGGGATATGGGAATACATATATATGTACATATATATATATGAGGTTTCCTATAAGTTGCACAGCAGATATATTGGTGTTATATCAGTTTGAAGCCTTACTAAGCTGCAAGTTCCTTGATGCCAAAGAACAAAGAATCTGCAAGTGGCATTCTTTAATTCTGCCTACAAATGTTTATGGAGCACCACTGTGTGTCCAGCCAACACTAACCTAGGTAAATAAAGGCTTAGTTAACAGTTCTACTCCCTAGAATCCATCCCAATAAGTTAGGATTAAGGCTCTGAAGGTATTAAAGATCTCAGTATACTTTCGTCTCCTCTTGCCTTTAAACCCAACAGCACAATGTCACAGGACACTAGGTGTCAGAGATGGAGCCTAGAACCATGTTGAGGAACCATGTGTCACCAACAAGAAGAGAACGTGCTCCCTAGAGGCACAGTGCTCGGACTCACCACACTGCCCAGGCATAATGATCCGGATACCGATAACCTTCTGTAACATAAATATGTCTTGCAAACTGCCGTTGTTGACTGACCCGCTAAAATGCCCGAACATCTGTTATGTCACCGTGTCCTGCCTCTGTGGACTCTTCCCCTGCCCCAGTGCAGAAGATTCATTAGTGATAGAACATCTCTGCCATGAGAAAAAGAACTCAGCAATGCCTTTCCTGGGTACACATTGAAAAGTCAACGAGGACAGAATACTACGACAATGTGGACTTGTGATAGTTGGTTTTAAAGTTCTAAGGAAAATAGGTTCATAGAGGCCACACAACCCTGGCCAGCGATGAGATTATGGGACTTCCTGTTGACTGAGAGGGTGTGTGTATGTGGCGGGGAGATTACTAAGTCAGGGAAACAAGGCATTGGAACTTGTTAATGAATTAAAGCCTATTGATTGGTTGGGGTTGGTGGGAGCTTTAGATTTTAAAATTAGTAGAGAATCCCCAAAAGGTAGAAAGCCCACAATAATTAGGTTGAACAGTTTTTGTTGTTCACGTTTTAGGTATCAGATCAATAAAAGCAATATTAATAATTAAAGACTAGGATAAATATACCAATTTGAGATTAGAGCGTTGGACTTTAAATTGCTTGTGCCACAGGCTTTCTTTTTGTTTTGTTTTTTTTTTTTCTTTTATAGGCTCTAATCTTTCCAGATGTACTGAAGGACCATAACGTGACTCCTTACAGCACTGGATTTGGTGAGGAATCAGGGGTCTTTGTGGGGCAGGGCCATGCGTAGGTCTCGGCCCAGGCATCCTGTGGGACTGTGACAGGAAGGAATAGCTGTGTCCTGGGCAAAGGCTGCCTCTCTGTCCTGTCCCCTTTCGAGTTTGGCTGAGTGGGTTCTCAAGCACGGGGAGGCGCAGAACTTTCTGTTCCTCAGAGGTTCCTGGAGGTGTGTCATGAGGGGCGCCCAGCCCAGGCAGACGAGGGAAGGAAAGCCATGAAGACTTCTCGGAGAAGGTGCTGGAGTTGCTCCAGCCCTGCAGGCTAGCGTCAGGCCCTGCAGTCGGCAGAGACACGGCCTACAGCGGGGAGTTTGGGCTGGTCAGGAGGGAAGTCAGAAGCTGCACTTGACTTCACTGAAGAGAGGCGATGCTGTCCATTGCCATCCACCTCAGTCTGTCAGCTGAGGAGCTGGGGTCTCAGTTCCCCACACAAGCATCAACTGCGAAAGGGGGGGCAGCTGCTTCATCGGGACTGGGCTGAGCGCAGTCTCTCATGCATTGGCAGGGCTGTCTGAACCCTCGTTTCCTGTGAAGCCCTCTGGCTGCATTTCCTGAGACATTCTGGCCATCGGGAAGGAAGTGACTCTCACTTTGGCCTGGCCTCCAACCAGGTACATCTCATACATAAAAATAAAAGACACACCCACATCCACCACTACTTCATGTCCTTCCCTTTTCTTCCAGCTCTCATTTTGTTGTCGAATTCACCCATTGTTTTGCATTTATTTGTCTCTTTCTCTCAACGGGAAACATGTAGATGGTCTCTTACTCTAGTGTCTACACACCATGATGTTTCTCCCTTACTGAGACCCGACGTCAAGGTCAGTGCCTTGATTTCCCTTATGTTCTGCTTCTCTTTCACCTCATCTCAACTTCTTGGTTCCCCAGTTTTGCTACGATGGCGGTGCACCTTCTCTAACACCCTGAAGTTTATCTGCAACCAGAAACGTTTGAGTGGTTTTCATAAATGGACTCCTGATGGTTTTAGGTAGAAGATCATCCAAAGATCAGGGTTTACTAAAGCTCATTTCTTTGACCACTTCCCTCCATCCATGCCCCAATGTAGTGGGTCTCTCCCTGCAAGTATCTTGTTTGATTGGCAGAGCTCTGAAATCCCTCCATGCTAAAGATTCTAAGATATGTTGAACTTAGCTTAATGATTCTCAAAGTTACCTGCCTAGCAAATTATCCTTTGTATTTTCTCTCCTTTATATAGTTTCCCCTAATAACGGTTCATATCCTGCAACAATATTTGGACAAGGACTGTGGTGGAGTAAGATTTAATTGATCACCTCTCTTCAGTGGAGTCAACGTTCCCGATAGACCATCTATAGCCATTTGGATGCTCTGTGTGATATTGAACTTGCTGCTTCTCTAGGAAGACTCATCTCATGGCTACGCTGGAGTCCTGAGCATATTGTACCCTGCATATCTTTACGAATACCATCACCTTTGTGTAAAATTCTGTTTCCGTAGAGATATATTATATCAAGATACTTTTTGTGTTTCTCTTTCATATCACACTTGTCCTTTTCTTGATAAGACTTGTACATTTTTCTGAAACCCTATTTCTGTACTTGCTTCCCCTGTGTGTTTGGGGGCCCTTCTAAGCAAAGCTTATGGGCCTGGGAACCACTCCATGGAATTCTTGGAAACCATTTAGTCAACTGGTTTGGGTGGTTCAATGCTAGGACCCCAAAATTTAGAGTTGTTTGAGCCCTGTGGCAAAGAGGTCCGTTAAGGCTCCATCTAATGATGCTTGGAGGACCAGGCGGCACCGGGGTTTAAACTTGGGTCTACAATGAATTCCTCTCTTCTTCCCTCTTTCTCTTCCCTTGTCCCTCTTTTCCCCCCCTGCTTTTCTTCATTCTCTCTCCATCCCCTTTTACTTCATTCTTTCTCTCTTAATCCCTTATTCTTTTTCTCATTCAGTCCTCCTCTCTTCCTTCCTTGTCATGATTTAATTTTCATTGATCAACTCCTGCAATCTTCCCTTTCCCTCTCACTAACTCCACTGTGCCTCTTCCCAACACAGAGAAGTCATGTTCTAGGATGAAAGGACTCAGGGCTGGGCCTTGAGAAGCTTGAGTTTTGTTTGTTTAGACTTTATTTTAGTCACCAAGAGCTACAGTTTTATAATCCTCTCCGTGACAGGATTTCACACGTACAATGTTCTCTACCATGCTTCCCACCAGAATATCCAATTTCCTCCACCGTTATCTCAGAATCCCCCTTTGTGTTTCTGTCTCAGCCTGATCTTGCGTCCCTAATCCCCACACTCTCTTCCTAAAGGGGTTTTAAGGACCAGGACTATTTATTGCCTTCTATGCATAGGGACATAGAAATGTGAGGCATGGCTGCTGATATTGAGCCATACCATTTGTCACTGTACATGTTTTCCTTATTTCATTTCTTCTTTTCAAGGGGCAATGCTATAGACAATGTGCTTCATCCTCACTGAATGAAAAAAATCAAGCAATGATCTCAATTTCCAGATCCATGCTCCTGTTTGGTGGGATAGTAAACACTAACCCAAGGTCAGTTTATGCAAATAAAAGTGCAAAGTAAAAGGAGTTTAGTACTGTTGAGTTTGAATGGAATCCAATTGATTCTCCCCAGTAGTGAGCAGTAGTTTGTAATTCAAGACCAGGCTGTGGTCTTGATGTTATTCTGCTTCTCCTTTCTCCTTGGTGGTTTCCATCAGATAACTTGGAAACATATGTGAGTTTTGAGGGGGGAAAGCCCATATTAAAGCCTTTGCAGTGTCTAGTAACATTAGCAAGAATTCATGCTTCTGCGATGTGGCATTGTAGATGGGTCAGACATGTACATTTCTACTAAGGCTAATTCATAACCAAGAATTAGGCACCTAAGTGATAATGGTGGCAGAAATGGGCTTTACAGTGGCTTGCCACCTTTTTTCAAAAAACCAATATGCCTCCTCTAGATTTAAGGAGCCTTTCTTAGCTGGTTCCCTGAAGGTTTTGAACATTTACTCAATGGGGCTGCATTGTTGGAAATGTCATAAGCTGTCTGGGTGCTTCTTCACCATCCTTCATGATGACTTTACTCATTAAGATAATTGCAGCTCATTTATTTGGATGCTCTATTTCTTCAGAGCTCAAAGAAGTCTCTTTGACTGAAAAAAAAAGTCATTATGTTGACTTATTTCTTGTTCTCTATATAGTAGGAAGCCTGTAATGCAAAGCAAAAGGTAATGGTGTTTTTACCTTGAGTATGCATTTCCATTGTAACGACCAGAAGTTACAGCACAAAATTTGTGATGGCAAAGGTAAAATTGAGAGCAGAATTATTGTTCCACTCCCAAATCACGTGCATCTCACTAAAACCTATTTCTCTGGCCAGAGACCAGGAGACCGTCCACCCCTATCTCCCCCACATCTAAATCACCCAAGAGCCTTCCTACTTCACCAATAAAAGCTTCACTTAAATCTGTCCCATCTCTCTGTGTCATCTCCATGGTGACCTCTCTAATCCATGTCACAGTCAACAACACAGATGAACTCCAATGCATCTCCTTCCTCCCTGTCCTCCTCATCCAGCTCCATACGGGAGCCAAGAAGCATCCGTGGACCTTCCAGGGCATGAGACAAGATACTGAAGTGCCTTGATTTAGTGCATCGAGGGCCAATGTGCTTGTAAAACGTGAACAAATAAATACAAGAGAAATGTGCTCGGATGTTGAAGTGCTGCAAGCGTGGAAGAAGTGTCTACCTCCTGCTACTCTGTTTCTGGGCATCTCTCGGCTCAGTCTGCAGCGAGCTTCGTGGTTTGGCACCCATCTGAGGCTCGCATTTCAATTGTCACTAAGCTAGAGAGACATATATTTTAAATGGATAAATAGTGGTCAGAGAGTGAAACTGGGTGGAGGCACCTGCCTTATATGCAGCTGACCCTGGGCTTGAATTCCTAGCAACATATTTGGTCTCCTCAGCACTAGCAGGGGACACTCCTGAGTACATGGAGCCAGGAAGAAGCCCTGAGCACTGCTTGGTGAGCCTTATGTCCCTGCCCAAAAAATAGTAACAACAAGTCTCACAAAGGAGACATTACTGGTGCCCTCTTGAGCAAATTGATGAACAATGGGACGCAGTGCTACAGTGCTACATCAGTAAGAGAGCACTGGGCCTCGCGCATTGTCTTCACCTCTCTAAGATTTGGTGCTGTGTGAAGATATAGTGATAAATAATAAATACATGAATATAAATTTCTATTGTATACAAAGGGCTGGAGCGATAGCACAGCAGGTAGGGCATTTGCCTTGCACACAGCCAACCCGGGTTCGATTCCTCTGCCCCTCTCAGAGAGCCCGGCAAACTACCAAGAGTATCTCACCCACATGGCAGAGCCTGGCAAGCTCCCTGTGGCATATTCGATATGCCAAAAACAGTATCAACATGTCTCACACTGGAGATGTTACTGGTGCCCACTCGAGCAAATCGATGAGCAATGGGATGACAGTGACAGTGACAGTGATTGTATACAAAATATATCATGCATATATAAATATTTATTATTACATAATACATAAACATAGGAATATGTTATTTATTATTACATAATGTATAAATGGACTGGAGCAATAGCACAGCGGGTAGGGTGTTTGCCTTGCACGTGGCCAACCGGGGTTTGATTCTTCTGACCCTGTTGGAGAGCCCGGCAAGCTCCTGAGAGTTTATCGCCCACATGGCAGAGCCTGGCAAGCTACCCATAGCGTATTCGATATGCCAAAAACAGTAACAAGTCTCACAATGGAGACGTTACTGGTGCCCGCTTGAGCAAATTGATGAACAATGGGATGACAGTGCTACAGTGCAATGTATAAACATATTATGTAATTATATATATATATAAGTAATGATGATTAATAATAGTATACTTATAGATCTAGCTGCTTAGCTGTAAACCTAGCCACAAAACTTCTCCGATTCTGCTGTTTTCTACTAAAATAGCATTGCATATCTCCCAGCTTGATCCCTGTGTTCCTTCCAGAGATGCCCACGGGGTTCCAGTTATCCACTACACAGATTTTCCTTCAAGCTCTCGGACCCAGGGAGCCTATTTCATGCTCCTCTGCCTGGAAAGCTTCCCCCACTTCAACCTGGCCCTCTCCTGAGCTCTGTGATCTGACCTGACGTATCCCATCAGCAGAAAGCCCCCGGCACAGCCCACCCCACGTGCTTTCACTCTGGCTTCCGTGCCCACTCCTTGTACCTGGGCACAATCTGCCTGCCAGTCTTAGAACACACAGTGAAAGGGAGGCCCGGCCAACTTCCAGGCTTGGCCAAACATTTGAGTAGTTTCTATTCCTCGAGTTGGGCACTGGGAGAAGATCCCCACCGTGGAAGGACTGCCTGGTTCTCCCGTGCTGCTAAGAAGGCCAAGCTGCCCGGGGGAGGGCACCCCTGGCAGGTGGGCAGCTGTCCAGGTCGACAGCTGAGAAGATGAGGAGGACACCTTCCAAGGTCCCCGCTTCAGGTGCCCCCTGGCTCCAGCCACAGCCAGGAGGGTCCCTGGGAAGGGCTGCTCAGCTGAGGTCCTCTGCTCCAGGCCCCTGTGGGACCACGCATGTCGTTTCAGACCTGGGATCAGTGTGTAGCGGTAGACCCCCGGGAGGGCCCCTTCCTGTCCGCACCCTCACGTATTAACTTGTACTTTGCCCCTATTGTTTTTCCTCTGTGGAATGTCCACAGCGACTGTTGATTTGCCAGTTTGGGTTTGGGTTTGCAGCAGAGGCAGGACCTGAGACAAGGACCCATTCCTGGCAGATCCAAGGTCAGGTAACATGGTCCCGGGCCCTCAAACAAATATGTAGATCCATCTTTCTGCCCAATAAGTGTTCCTGCATAGAATCATCTCGCTTCTCCTGGGTTCTGTCATTCTCCTGGGAAGCGATTCCCGAGGCACCAGGAGCAAAACAAGGATAGGACCTCAGGGAGTCCCAACAGGGTTCCGCTGGAGGCTGAGGTTTGCACTCAAGGCCATCCCTCGGCTGGTAGGGGGTACAGGATGCTGGGCACCGGCCAGCTCATTCTCATGGCCCTCAGTTGGGGGTCATTTCTGGAATGTTGATTCTCTGACACTATCGGCCTCGCTGGCAGGGGTCAGAACATGCCTCCCCTGGAGAATAGCCTCAGGCAGACACACAAACATCATCTTTTCAGAAAATCTTTGGGTACCTCCAGAACGGCCCAAAGCCTGTGGCCGTGTAAGTCCCAGGGGGATAAGATATCCCTTTCTCTGATTTATGGAAAACCCACTCCTGCAGGGCTCACCGCAAAAACGGAGAGAGTCAAAGAAGGGGAAGATAGGTCTTTTCTAAAGAATTAGCCATGGTCTCTATTCTAGAAGTCTCAGATTGGGCCCTGGCCCGCGCTCCGTCCCCCACCCGACTCTCACCTTAGTTCCCTGTGTTATGTGACAAACAGGTCAAGGGGTTCATGATTTCCCTGTGCCCCTCCAGCCACGGCTTAGGTGTTGAATATAATCACCTTATTTGGCTAAGATATCCTAGTCCAAGCTGAAGAAATTCGTGAACTTTTACCAGGTAATGGGCCGAGCCTTTTTACAAGAAAGCGTAGCTAATAGAATCATGAGAACCCTGTCAAGATCTGCTGTCCTTTTAGAGCAGGAAGGTTAATTCTGGCATGAATTGGGCTGCATATACACAATGGAATTATTTAGCAGCCATTAAGAAATCAAGTTTATGAGGAATGCTTTATGATATTGAAAAACAGGAATATATTAGGTGTATAAAATGTGTGGATGCATGAATATGGATCTGGAAGACAAGGAAAGAGTATCTGAGTTCTCTCTTAGGTTGGTAGGATAACGGGTGATTTTTATTTTCAGATTAAAACTTATTTATACCTTCAGATTGCGGGCAATAGGCATGTATTATTTTTATGATCAGAAACTATTTAGCAAATGGGCACATAAATGTGTTTAACTGGTGCAGAGAGAAGGTAAGGATGTGCACTGAGGTCGTTTTAATGGACCCTCAGCCTGGGCACAGAAAAAGGCTGTCTATTGTCCTAAATGAGCTAGAGAGATAGCACAGCGGGTAGGGCATTTGCCTTGTATGCGGCCGACCTGGGTTCAATTCTTCCGTCCCTCTCAAAGAGCCCGGCAAGCTACCAGGAGTATCTCACCCACATGGCAGAGCCTGGCAAGCTACCCGAGGCATTTCAGATATGTTAAAAACAATAACAACAAGTCTCACAATGGAGACGTTACTGGTGCCCACTCGAGCAAGTCGATGAGCAACGGGATGACAGTGATACAGTGATTGTCCTAAATAGACCTTAAAATTTACCCAAGATGACTTACAAAGGGCTGCTTATTTTCAACACACCTTGTTCTTTACCACTAGATCTCTCTCTCTGCCGAGCTCTGCCATCCCCAGTATCTCCATCTATATATTGGATGTGGATATGGAATTTGCCAATGGTTCTAAAGAGAAAAGGTTGCAATGCTAAAAATCCCAGCACAAATAAGGCTATGTATGGTCATGGGAGACAACGAGATCCAGGCTCAGAGAACCAATCAGACATTCCTTTTTAATAAGCAGTTTCGGAGATGGGGAGCCACAGCTTCAGTTAGTCTAGCAGCATCTCCTGGTCGGGGAGTTCTATTTCAGCAGATATTGGAGGTGCTGGGGGCTCTAAGGAGAGGGATGGGAGTTGGGGTGAGGGGGTCTGATCTTGCTGCTCCCCAAAGCTTGATTGATAAAAGCAAAGGAACAGGGAAATGTTTGATCAATAAATTGATCACTTATTCTAGTCCTACAGGTCACACGGGAAGGCTTGAGCTCTGTGTATGCAGAACGGGGCTGTCTTTGGGATAAGGCCTTTATGGAGAAGGGGGTGTTGAAGGAAGCTCTCTGGGTGAGTGTTGGCTCGGTGTGGCCTTCCTAAGAAGTCACAAGTCTTCCTGGTCAGCAGAGAGAGTGGGAAGGTTGGTCACCGTCTGCTGGCCAGGGAGAAAGGAAAGCTTCTGGTGAAACCCTCTAGGATGGCCCCTTCATCTTGAGCTCCAGGACTCTGGGAAGATATACTGTTTGTTGTTGATGTCCTTCAGGCCACGGTGTTTGAGGAGAGCTGTCGCATATGGCTAGTCTTAACTGATTGATCAACACTTACAGAGCCAACATCTATAGAAGCTCGCTGGGATGAGGCATAGCAGAGGGACGGGTCAGTCAGGTGCTGCTGTAAGCAAAATACAGCCTTTAAGAACAGACAATTATTTCTCTCAGTTCTGGAGGCTGAAAATTTCAAGCTATAACTTGACTTTTAATTCTTGGTGAGGGCCCTTTTCTTAAGTAGTACACAGCTTTCTTTTGGCTGTGTTCGTTGAGCCCGTATGCTTTTTATCAGTATACCATTTCCATTGTTAAAGTTCTACTCACGGGACTCTATAAACTTCATCCCCAACCATTCACCTCCAAAGCCCCATCTCCACATTCCATAGCTTAGTTGGGGGGGGCTCCATATCCATCACATGAATTTAGGGGAGACAATTTCAATTTATAATAGTGTGCTGGAATAGAATCATGTCAGAAGGAAGACAGCAGAGGCCTGCTTGGGATGCCGCATGAAGAACCGAATGTTCCAAGCAAGGTGATGGCATGAGCCTCTGCTTGCCAGCCCAGGGGTGTGTTTCTTGTTGGCCCACCTATCTTGACCCTGTCCAGATTGTTTCCTGCACCTGCCTCAGCCAACTGGAGACTGGATTCAGACTCCAAGCATTGTGCTGAGTTTGTGGCAGGCATGATTTTCCCAAGACGACTTGAGTAGGTGTTACTTGCCCTTCATACGACATCAGCAAACACCCTCTATCTAGAAAAGTAGGGTCTGTTCCTTCACCCGTATCCTCAGCGAGCCTGGATGGGATGCTCCATGACTTTCCCAGAGAACTTTCGAGAGATGAACTCAGAAAAGAGCCTGGTGCTCTCTCAGACACAGTTGGAAACCCTCAAACACCCTAGAGAAAATCTAGCTGCCCTGCCGAGGTCCTGATGGAGTGTCCGTTGAGAGGGAGAAACATTCCTAGGGAGTCTCAGCTTCTCAAGCACGCTTACAGAAATTCTCAGCCCACCACCAGTTAGCCAGAGAAGAACCCTTTAAGATGAGCCCTCTGTGGTCACACCTGGCCCGCCAACTCACGAGACACTTGCATCAGAAGGACAAAGTGCCTCTCAATTCCTGACCCACATAAGCCAGGAAAGATCATCAATGAATATTTTAATTAGGCTTTGCAGAGGTTCACATCATGACACTTGACAGCCATATTTACACGATGGGGATGGTATAAATGACGGTGTGACACAGTCACCCCTAGTGCCAAGTGTGCGCTGGTGTCTTCATCAATGACAAGCAACATCACGGGACACAAGTTTTCGTTGTAGACACAAGCCAGGAGCAGGCTGGGTGTCAGACTGAATACAGCACCCTCTGGCCTCTGAGGCACTTTAAATGATGACTAATGTCTATTGAATCTCTCATTTCTTTCTGCCCCGTGTAAACACATTTCTGTAACCTCATTATTAACAATGGCCAACTAGAAATTAATCGGCAGAAAGCGGGCCAGCTCTTTAATTGATGACTGTGAACGTGGCCTGGGACAAGGCCTATTAAAGCAGCAGGCTGTGGGCTCTTGAACGTTTTTCTCTGACATTTTCTTCTACCCCAGATTTTCAAAAGCACATGTCCACTCTGAAGATCTTGCAAAAAATGTCTAGAGAAGTTCACTGCAGAAAATTTGTTATGTTCAGGTTATTGTACCTTAAAATGGTTTCTTCTTCATTGCAGTCACTGTTTTGTTGGGTTGACAAGCTACTTTCACTGGAGAATCTGTCATACCATGATAATTCATGCGTTCCCTCACCTGTAATGCTCCAATTTTGTCCCTAATAATAGATTCAGTATAAAGAATATAGGATTTGATGATGACTCTGCTGAAAAGACTCACATAATCTGAGATAGTATCTGAAACTTGGGCATGGCTACACTGGTTGGTGGGTGGTCTACACAGGTATGCATTCACATATATGATCTCCGACCATGGGGTGCATATTGTATGGGTCCATAGAGAGGCCGCGTTTACCAGAAAATGACACAGATGGTTTCATCGTCATGAAACTTAGGATCTAGTTGGAAAAATAAATATGAATTGAATAAACCAGCAAACAAAAAAAAAACCCAAAGTTGTTTGAAGATGTGAAGCCATCAGAATTTTCTTCTACAACAGATAAAAGATTGTAATAGAATAACTCCTTTTAGGAAATTAATTTGGCACGATGTACTAAACTTGAGCCAACAAAAATGTATGTAGCCTGCCACCAAAGCCAACACACTTTGGTTCTAGCTATGAGAGGCGAGAGTCAGAAAGATGTTTACAGGTATTCGATCACGGTAGATTAGAAGGAAGAGGGGTGATCGGCTCATGGAGTTGAATGCTGCCGAGCCAGGAAACGATAGACCCACAGCTGTACAGAGTAGTGTGGGTCTGGACAAGTGCACCTGCCTGCTCTACACTCCCATCCTCGTGAAGTACAAACCTGAGCGTGCTAAGCTGTGCCATTAGGAACTCGGCTAGAGGCTACCCCGGGAGAATCAATAGAAACGGGCATGGAGGAGTGTTTCCAGTTGCTTTTCAAGCTTCACGTTTTTATTGAGGAGTAGACATGAGTGTGATCACATTTCTGTGTACTTTTCTATTCGCATGTTATGCAGTTCTGTAAGCAACTAAGGCAATTAGTAAGCCCCCTATTGTCTGCAAATTCAATTCTAACAGACACTGCAGTGCTAATCAAAACTCTATGATCAGGGGCTAGAGCGATAGCACAGCAGATAGCACAGCAGGTAGGGTGTTTTCCTTGTATGCGACCAACCCAGGTTCGAATCCCAGCATCCCATATGGTCCCCTGAGCACCACCAGGAGAAATTCCTGAGTGCAGAGCCAGGAGTAACCCCTGTGCATTGCTGGGTGTGACCCCCAAAAAGCAAAAAAAACCCTTTATGATCAAGTTCTAGTCTCCTTTCTTTCTCCCTCTCCTTCTCTTCCAATTTGTTTCTCAAGCACACCACACTCTTTCCCATTCTCTTGATTGTGAAAATCTGGGTTGGTTTTTTTTTTTTGCCTGCAAATGTCATTTTTGTTCCTTACCTGGAACATCCCTTCTCCTCAGATGCTTAGGCTCAACGGTAATGTTACTTTTGCAGGAAATCATCCCACTTGCTCTCACTAATATCTCATTTCACTCATAGATCATCCTGTTCCTTTGTTATATTTGTAATTTGTTGTACTTAAATCTATATGTCTAATAACCCATCTCTCAATCCCTGCAAGACCTAGACTGTGCATGACTTGGTACAGAGATCTTGTCTTTTTTTCTTTTTCTTTTTGGGTCACACCTGGCAATGTACAGGGGTTACTCCTGGTTCATGCACTTAGGAATTACTCCTGGTGGTCCTCAGGGGACCATATGGGATGCTGGGAATCAAATTCGGGTTAGGTGGTCCTCAGGAGACCATATGGGATGCTGGGAATCAAATCCGGGTTAGGTGGTCCTCAGGGGACCATATGGGATGCTGGGAATTGAACCCGGATTGGCCGTGTGCAAGGCAAATGCCCTACATGCTGTGCTATCACTCCAGCCCCCGGAGATCTTGTCTTAAAGTGTTTTGTCTCCCAAGAACCTAGAGTAGCTCTTGGCACACCGTATGTGCTAACATTTGCTTGAATAACAAACACACAAGTGAATTCTGGATGAAATATGACTCAGAGTACATGCATAACTAGATTGTCAAATAAATAAAGGAACGTGGGCACCCATAATTTGTATAAAAACCACAACTATCAATCTTACACCATCAACTCTTACACAATCCAGTCCAGGAGATGGAATTTCCAGATCATATGAGGGAAATGGTATCATAAGGTGGAAGGGCTACCGATGCAAATTGGAATCTTGGATACAGAAAACTTTGAACAAAGAGTTTTAAAAATTAAGAGATGCAAAGAGTAAAATACAATTGCTTTCTTGTAGCAAATGAAATCATCTAATTCATGATATGCTCTCTCACTCTTTCATCACTCCTTTCTGAGCAGAAGCAATAGAGCAGCTGCTGGGATGGGTGCTGGGCTCACAGGTGATTCTGTAAACGCCAGACAAAGGGAAGAACAACCCAGGACACGTTCCTAGATTGACCTGACTGGCCCACTGGAACTCAGGATGTGCTCGTGAGTTTCATCTGCAGTCAGACGCCACCAGTGACACTGCTCTGCGCACTCAGACACTGCCGCACAATCCCAGATGACTAGGATTGTTTGACTACCTGGGAAAAATGAGTTTGCCTTTTTTGTACTATAGGCAGACAATCAAAGTTTCCTTTCAGGAAGTTAATACATCACTGCAACAACAACGAAAGCTAGAAACTTCAAGTATTAGCCTCTCTCCAAAGGGACAAAATAGAAATGTTATGATTTGCTCTCAGAAAGGTTTTCACCTTGCCACTGGGAAACACTGAGAAGTTTGCCCATGTTTTATCTTTCCTTCTTCCTTCCTTCCTTCCTTCCTTCCTTCCTTCCTTCCTTCCTTCCTTCCTTCCTTCCTTCCTTCCTTCCTTCCTTCCTTCCTTCCTCTCTCTCTCTTTCTTTCTCTCTCTCTCTTTCTTTCTCTCTTTCTTTCTTTCTTTCTTTCTTTCTTTCTTTCTTTCTTTCTTTCTTTCTTTCTTTCTTTCTTTCTTTCTTTCTTTCTTTCTTTCTTTCTTTCTTTCTTTCTTTCTCTTTATTCTTTTGCTTTATCTCTATCTGGTTTATAAATATGTGCCCAGGAGAAAACTGGTGATAAGTATGACCTGTTTTCAAATTTTACTGTCTATTATTATCAAGGGGCTGGGTCCCCAGTAGCCGACCTCCACTACCCCACTGCTGCCACATTCCAGGCTGCTTTCCACATGCTTGGGCCGAGCCTCACACATGAGTGAACATATTCCTGGACACATCATCATAAAGGGATACATATATATATATATATACACAGACACACACACACACACACACACACACACATACACATATGCCTCTCAGAGAGCCCAGCAAGCTACCGAGAGTATCCTTCCTAGCAAGATACAGAAGAGCCTAGCAAGCTCCCCATGGCACATTCGATATGCTAAATACAGTAACAATGATAGGTCTCATTCCCTGACCCTGAAAAGAGCCTCCAATTGTTGGGAAAAACGAGTAAGGAGAGGCTGCTAAAATCTCAGGGCTGGACGAATGGAGACATTACTGGCACCCACTTGAGTAAATTGATGAATAATGGGATGACAGTGATATAGTGATACAATAATTATTATCAAGAGGTACTTTGCTGGGGCCTGAGAGACAGCACAGCAGGTATAGTGTTTGCCTTGCATGTGGCTGACCCAGATTCTATCCCTGGCATCTCATATGGTCCCTTGAGCACCGCTGGTGGTAATTCCTGAATGCAGATCCAGGAATAATCCCTAAGCTTCACTGGGTGTGGTCCTAAAACCAAAAAACAAGTGCTTTTCCATTCTGGGGACCTCTTTCTAAAAACATATGTAAAAAACATATGTAAGTGGATTGGCAGCCAGAATGAACTGAACCACCCTGGGCTGTCTACTTTCCACTTTCCCAAGTGTTAATCACAACCGAACTTCCTGGGAACTGCTTACCTGTACACTCATTGCTCATTCCGTGACTGCAAAGCAGCAAACATTTCCTAGCATTTACTAATTAGGTGATGTACCCATTTCTCTTCCCCAGCTGAATATTTGTGGAGTGGAGATAGCATCCCTCTTCACCTTAGCATTCCTGATCTTGGGTTCAATATATAGTACTTTTTTTTCCGTAAAGTATAATTGTATGTATTGAAATACAGTTAGAGAGGTGTGATGGGAGAAATAAGTGTGTGTTCAAGAGAGAACATGGTCTTCTCCAGAGTAGAAAGGGCCAAGAATGGCTTTGGAAGAAGGTTATACATGATTTCTCCAAATTGTCTTTACCCGGAGTTTTCTGCATACATCAGTTAATCTTAGAGTTGTCGCAGGGAAAGGCTTGGACTCTTGATGGTTCTTTCATATTCTTATAATGGCCTTTAGATTCTTCTGAAGCTTCTTTTTCTAAAGGGACCCACCCTTGTCTGGGTGGTGCCTCAGTTTCTTCATCTTCAAAGACTTCAGCATTTGCATTTCAAAGGGGTGCATGGCACATCTTGAAAATATATATGTATGTGGAATGGAATCCACTGAATGAATCAGCAGGTTATCTTTGGTTATTTTCCAAATTACTTGTCCAAAGACCTGTGTGTCTTAAGTAGTACCTGTGCTTGTTGTTGAGTTTGATCATATTGAATCCTTAGATTCCAAATTGACTTGCAGGGACTTTTGCACATTGAGCTGGGATTCTGGTGGTTGGTGCTGGGGAGAGATACACCAACATACCATGCATCGTCCTTTCCCCAAACAGAGAACAGGAGGAGATGTGTGATGGCACCCCTTTGGGAACCCCACTCCAGAAGGAAGTCTGCCTGGAGAGTTGACGTGGCTCTTGGACTCTCAGCTGTCACTTTTTTCTCACATTTATTCCGAATGAGCACAATCCATCCATCAGTGCTTAAAGAGTTTTCCAACAGTACATTGACCTTGAATGCGGCACATCGATTTTCAGTAACGCACCGCAAATAGGGTCGTTACAGAGTCACCCAACGGTGAATGTGATTGGGAACAGATTTCTGAAATTCCAATAGGGTGCCACCTGCCCTGGATGATGGATCAGCATACTGGAAGCCATCAATCCTTGCTGGGGTCTTGAAAAGGGTGACACCTGTATAAAATCTGTCATTATGCACACCACCAGGCAAAGCATAAGACCATAACCGGGCTTCTCCACGACTCTGGAGCCTCGGAGGCAAATGGTCTGTTTTGTTTGTAACAGCATTTATTTCGTGAAATGTCTCCCTAAGAAGGAATAGGGTAGTGGTGACAAAGATGTAAGCACTATAGGGAATTTCATCTGCAGCAAGGATTGAGCGATAGATAAAAAGCCTATGTCTTAAGCTGTTAGAGGTTAATGCCAGATCAATTAAGGTGATTGTTTCTTAGATTGCATTGGACAAATGTACACACACAAAGGGGACATTAGCCCAACCAGAAGGGAAGAACAAAGAGAAATTAACTGATGCTAAAACCCAAATCAAACTGGAAAATGAGTTCATGTTTCTTTTGAAATGCAAAATTATCTTAATGAAGAGTTTTCTTCCAAACCAAAGCTTTCTATATTCTTTTTATATTTTAGTACAAAAACCTTGGGGGGGAATAAAAACCTCTTTAAGAACGACATAAGTGTAGGGGCCATGCTAATTTTAAAAAATATGAATTTGGGGAATCTATGTCTATGTTTTTTTGAAAAATGGTAGTGTTTCATGAATATAAATAGTAGTCATTTATTACCTGCCACGGAAAGTCACCGCCCTAGGAACACTGCACTACTATACTCATTTCCCATTAACCTCACCACCCAGAGTCGATTCTCTTCCCATTTTACAGATACAGAGACAAAGAGCCAGGCGGAGACCCTGAGGATGCTCCTGAGTTGCCGAGTTCTCAGTAGCAGAACTTGAATCGGAAGTCTTGGCCCTCGTGCTTGACCGTCCGCTCATCACCTAGGATGAGAAATGAGGCCACACGCTTTGACTTTGATGTGCTGCCTGGTGTCAGACTGCCACGGGAAGAGCAGTGCCTTAGGGCGGGTTGCGTGCTGACCCTTCATCCAGAAGGAGGCAACAGACGTTGTGAGGGTGTGTGCGGTTTGCTAAGGCGCTCCTCTGGATGAGGCCAAGTCCATGATTATCCTCCCCTAATTGCAAGCTGGTTAGGAGATTGGAAAGTGTTCCGAGGGGGTTGAGTATCATAATTGATGTTTGTGAGATTCCCGGCCCATCCCACCCGGCCCATCTCCCTGAACCCGGCTCTCCCATCCTAGAGACGCACCCCACCTCAGACCCAGGGACAAACCAGCCAGGCAGACCTGCATAGATGAGAGCTTAGCACTGCTAGTAGCTAAAGCTCAGTCCCCACAGTCCCCACTGCTCTTGGGTGGTGTGGATAATTCTCTTGCCTCCCTTCCTTTGGGAGCTAAGTCCTTCCTCAGGGTGGATCGAACACCGGAAGCCCACAGCGCTCCTTCGGAGTTGCGGGATAGCCCGGGAATGTTCTCTCCCTGCTTTTCCCCAGATGCATTCCCTGCCTACTCTCCTACAGAAGCTCTTCTGACTTGCCAGCGCAGATGAGACCTGATTCCAGAAGAGAACTTCCCTCTTTTCTGTATTCATCCATTCACTTATTACTTCATCTTAGTCTCTTCCTCCCAGACAAATTCAGGTTGGGCTTCCCAGACCATCCTGGATACCTCTAGACTGTGAGGTTTGGGTCAAGGCAAGGTCTTCCTTGGCTTCCTGTCTTAAATACCTCTTATCAAGCTCACTCTTGATGGCATTTTTGGAAGAAAGAAAGAAAAAAAAGAAAGCAACTAGTTTAGAGCTGTATTTCTCCAAGTGCCTGGTAGTGACCCCACCAGGAAACCCTAGAACAGTGAAGGGGGTAGTGAGTAGCCTTGGGCTCAAGTGGGAGTACTTTGTGCTTGTTGGATTAATAACATAAGGCATGTGCCCCTTTGCCTGTCTCGTGTCATAAAGCCTGTGACACCATGTGATATAATCAAAGCAAAGAGTATGGCCTTTCTGTGGTGGTAACATGATGATACGCGGGACTTTCTGGGACTTAACAGGCTCGTGATGAGAACAGTGCAGTGGAGTATACGGTCCGTGCCTGTGTCTCTCCATATAGAAGAAGCGAAAGAAATGTCCACTGATAAACAGATTGTTGTTAAGGACTTAGGTGAGTAAGCAGTTGGTGACTGAGTAAAGGTTTGCAGACCGGATGGCGGTGGATATTTGCTGAGAGAACATCCGAATGACTGTTTGTGGGGTGACTAGAGCTGACTGGGTTATGCGGGGAATTCAAGCTGAACTGATCAAGTGGGCAGCTTTAAATCTAAACTCGGCAACGTGTTCAAGCTGCATAGCTAAATGTTCCAACTACTCAATTGATTGGAGTGACCACACAGAAATCTGTGCCCTGCTTCCAAAGTCTTCCCGATACTTGCAGTCTCTGTGTCTCCAGACAAATCTCCCTTCTGCTTTTGCTCTTCGTCTTCTCCCATTTGACCGAATGCTGAGTCCAAACGATAGCGGGGCGGTGGGCACATTGTGTGTTCTCCGGGAACGAGTGGGCCCCTCTAAACTTCGATTCCAGGAGCGATCAGTATTCATGAGGGAAACTCAACACATGACAAATGTGATTAGAAACGACTGTCAAATCATGACAAATAAGTTCTAATAAAAACAGACACAATCTTAACAATGGCTTGAAATGCAGGTATTTATCAAACAGAGCGAGATTAAAAATGACCGTGTTGCATTAAAGAAATCGAACTGATGGAATTTTAAATATGTGACTTGGCCGTTGCCTTGTGTTCATGCCCGCCTCTCACCAGACTCCCTGCAGAGTGGGGTACGAGGATGTGGAAACAAAGGGGGTGCTAACGGGCAGAGAAGGACTCACGTCCTGATTCATTCAACCAATGCTCTTTCCAAGGCTCAGCACTGCAGACAGATGAACCCACGGTGTAGAGAAGAGTGTGGAGAAGAACAGCCCTTGGCGCTTCCACTGTGGCATGAGACATGCCCAGAGCTGATCACTGTGTGTGGGTGAGCAGCGCCCCAGCCCTCGGTGACTGTTGTCTGCGGGGCATGTATTATTCATGAAATAGTCCAGATGGATTGATCTATGGAAAAACAACTGACCGGACATTGACGGCTAGGAATCCTTTCTCTGCCTCCTCTTGCCAAATCATTAATTATCCATCCTTATTTTAGGGACGTTAAAGTCTCTAACTGCAGCCACAAGGCGCTGGAAGAGCCAATATAAAATGCACCGGCTATGTACTTTCCCTTGCAAGAGGTGGTCCTATTTTTAAAAATAATGCCACTACTCCTACTGCTAATCGGAGTGTATATTTTTTTTATTTTAATCGCCACCATGATTTATGGCCTATTAATACGATGCATCTTTAAAAGCTCTAAAGAAATGAAATTGCTATCATGTACCACTCAGTGCTCACAGTCTCTATGCCAGGTGCTGAGTGGATGTTTGTGCTGGTTTTGTGGGTCCTGACGTGTCTGTGTTGTGGAGACTTTCTGTAAGAGCAGTAATCCAGGGCTGGAGAGAGAGTAAAGTGGAAAGGTGATGTTTGCCTTTAAGCAGTGCTCGGGGACTACTCTGACCCTGCTCAGGAGTGACCTCTGGCAATGCTTCGGGGACCAAATATGGTGCTGAGGATTGCACAGATATCAGCAACATGGAAGTCACAGAAGCATCATGTAGCAAGAGCCAGAGAGAGTGAGACCCTTTGGCATAGGCTGGTCTTTAGTTTTCAACGTGGCCAACATAGAGACTCATGCAGATGCTTGCCTGCTCTCCAAGTCATTTCTTAAGTCATCTTACCTGGGCTACTGCCCACAGAAACTTTAGCAAAAGCCCTGGGGAGCATAAATCACCCATCCACATAACTATCTGCATCAGCGTCGTACGAGAGAATTATCTGCCTTTGCCAACTATGCTGAGAAAGGAATCCTAACGTTGCCCTCCACCTAGCTACGGCCAGGCCTCATCAAATATCGTGGTTCTCTTCTCCCTTCCGCTCCTGCACCACGGTTTCTCCCAGATTGAAACCTCTAACCATGCTAGGCCACTGCCAGTACCTTTGACTCTACCTGAATCCTCTCTTACCTGGTGAGTCCCCAAGGGGCCCTGGCCGTGGTCCTCTCCCTTTCGTCTCTTCTCCATCCTCACCTGTTTCCTTCTTGGCTTTGCCCACTGGAATCGAATTCCCCGGAGCACAGGCAGAGCTTCAAGACTAAAGAAGGCTCCATTCTGCTCAACATCACTTCCCACTTCCCGGCAGGAGATTTGTCCTTTCTCGAGAGTGATTAATTGTTGACCTGATGACTGATTGGACACACCCTCCATAGCTTTGTGCTCCATGAGCAGGACAAGCACCCAGAATAGGGAAGACAAGTAATGACCTTTTCTTGCCTTTTTTTGTTTGTTTGTTTTTTCACAGATAGCCAGGACATGCCTGTTCCACTTCGTGGGTGGGTTAGTGGAGGGTGGATAAAGAGGACCCCAGCAACAAAGATTTTGTGTGAACCAAAGATGTATTTTCCCCTACCCTCTTTGCGTCTCTTTGAGCCCAATCGAAGGTTCCCTTGTGGTCTTCCATGTGAGAGGAGAAACAACTAGGAAATGCAGAGATGGTCTCAGGTGAGGAAGAGAGAAGGGAGGAGGATAAATGCTGAGGTCAGCAGACGAGCTGGCCAGCTGGTGGGCTGTTTTGTGTGAACTTCCTGCTTTCTCTGAAGCTCTTTGTTCAGTCATTGCCCTAATCCTGCCAGATGGATGTCCCATCCCTCTGCACAAGAACATAGTAAAAGCGCAAGACCAGACACACACTGCTCAGGCCGAGATGGCAGACAGCATGGAGAAGCACTGAAAAACTGTGTAGCCCCAAGGGCCTTGGGGTGGTCATTTTTATTGCTGAGTCCCAGTTTACTCGTCTATCAGGTGAGTGCATTCAAAATGCTGACGTCATGCAATATGTCTGATGGTGAACGGAAGATTCCATGGAAGGCCTTTAGTCAATATGTGGACGTTGCCAAAGATTGAGTTGTTTCTGGTGATTTGAGTAGCAGGGTGGTGAAGAGAGTTGTAGAGGAGGGGGAGGGGCTACAGTAAAGGCTTATGGTAGTTGTTGGAGGAGGGGAAAGGAGAGGAGTTGGTACAGGGCGGTGGGTGTGGTGATGGCAGTGGTCTGATAGACTAGTACTCAGAGAGGAGGTTGGCAAAATGTTGGTGGTCACTATATTGTTAGTCACAGCAGAGGGGGAATTGGAATAGACCGGGCCTGGTGATGCTTGTTGTAAGACAAGAATGAGTTCTAAGAAAGGGGTAGTAGTTGTGGTAGTAACAGGCGCAGGCTGAGTGGTAGGGACAGTCGTAGTTGTGATACAAATGGTGGTGAAAATGGTCATGGGATGATTTGATAAATTGCAGTAGTATTCAAAACCATTAGCAACAGTATCATTCAGGGCACCACCGAGGAGAATGAAGATCCAAAAGAACCATCTTGGGGAGTATCCTCCCATTCTCAGTCCCCAGTCCTAGAGGCTGAGTGACCGAGCCAGAATTACTACATGCTGGTCATTCTGGAGGAACCCCTGGCCTGCTATGAGGTTCCCCAAAAGAAAAGAGACACCTTCAGGGGAAGAAAAAAATAAACAGTTTCCCAGGGCTTCCAGATGAACCAGTCTTCCCATGGGGAGCAGAGGGTGCCTAAAACACAACAGACGTGATCCCAGGTCCTGTCAGCCTCAGCAGGGCATTGGATGCCAGGAGGGGAGGTGCTGGCTGGGCACCCCCACGCCAGGCTCCTTCGTGTGTCCTGTGTCCTGGGGCACACAAAGCTCAGCGGTCACTTGTTTTCTTACTCACTCATAGGCTGCGTTTGTCCTCAGTTAGACTACAAAGTCCTCAAGAAAAAAACAGATTTTCTTCTTTTTTTTTTTTCATTTTTTTGGCATTGCACATGGTGTCCATTAAAAAATAAAAACCAACACAAGCGTTGTTGCTCAGCTGCCATGGGCTGGCAGTTGCCCTCCAGACAAAGTTATTTGTACAAATGCCCGGGGGGAGAGGGAGTGAGTGCTCAGACGTGGTTGTTTTTGTTTGTTTGTTTGTTTTCATTTGCTAGAAGGAAAGCAACTCGAGAGCAGACGCTTGTATCTGAGCAAGGTGAGTTTAGCTCAGTCCTACTTTCCGGAGAAACAAGAGAGCTACAAGCATCCCTGCCTCTTCGGGCATTGGTCTTTGCCTCCTAAGACCACCAGCTTTTCCTCTTCCAAATTGGAGGCTTAGAAATGATAACCCATCTTGGGGACTGGCTCGTGAGCGGTGACCATGGGCAGAGTAGAAGGAGGCCGGGTGGCAGGTGAGGAACTTGCCTGGCATGGGGCCAGCCGGGTTCCCTCCTGCACACTGTGTGTGTATGGTTCCCGAGGCCCACCAGGAGTGATCCCTGAGCACAGAGCCAAGAGCAAGCCTTGAGCACTGCTGGGTGTGGCCCCCACAGCAGAGAGGCGTTGGACACCTGTGTGAACTTCGGTAGACACCCCCACCGCCGTTTCCTCTAAAGCAGGGGGCATGGGGCATGACGATAGGACCTCAGTGGGCGCAGACTCACGGAATGGGTACACACGTCGTGTTTTTGAGGGCATGTGGCGTGTGGTCAGTGCACAGTGACGTTTAGAAGTTAGCAGCAGTGATAGGCCAGATTCTCGATGACAGTGGAAGACATAATGAGACGGAATAGACTCGACAGAAGGGAGGACACCAGTGGGACCCTGAGACACTGGCTACTTTTCTAGAAGGTGAGAAGGGGCCACTGATTCTAGGTGACAGGCCCGGCCTACGCACCAGGAGGGCGAGCCGGTTCCACTAGAGAACTGGGGTCAGAAGCAAACAGGCAACAGGCCCTGTCTCCTGCGGCCTCCAGGAAACCGAGCCCAGCTGGGCACAGCCTGTGTCTCCGGCCCCTCCTTGGTGCCTCTGGAATGTCTGTCCCCAAATCCCGACACTGGCTGACAGGGGCACAGGCCCACACTGCTCCTCTTGGTCTCCGTGCCTTTTCCGTGGCGCAACTGTGTACCGATTTGTCACTTTTTTAGGGTAAGATTATGTCTCTGAGTAAGCTGATTAGTGTTAGACTGATTGTTTTAAAATAACCCAAGCGGCATCTGAATTTATTTACATACATGATATTGCCTTCTATAAACACAGCTGTATACAGAAAGAAAATTCAATGGTATTTTAGGAAGCTAAGCCAACAGTTTAGTTGTCATAAAGGCAGGCTTCTCCTTCTGGCTTCTCTTTATTATTAGTCTTTGCTTTCTGGATTCAGCCTCCTCTCCGTGGGTGAGGGTCTGAGTGCTTCAGCTTTACCAGGGTCTGCAGTGTGGGAGTTCACTCTGGGGACCCACAGGGCACAGCTGACACCGGCAGGCCAAAGGTCTTTGGGGAAGGAGACCCTGCAGAGGAAAGGGAGCAGTTGTCCAGCCCTGGCAGGGATTTCCCCAAGGCCCACCTGACTTCTGTTCCACCGAGGCAGCCCCTCTGAGGGCAAAGGCCATCACTACCTGTTCTGTCTCCATCTCCCTCTCGTCCTTCAAAGCCTACTGAGAGTGTCAGGCCATCCGTAAGATGGAAGGAGAATGCCTTGATGATTGCAAAGGCGGGAGATGTGACTAAGTACATGTGACACAGGTGAGCATATGTGGGGGCAGGTGCATGGCCCAGATACCCAGTGGGGGGCTGTGTGTGCATAGTTAAGGGAAATCTTGGGGACGTGGCGTTTAAACCAAGTGCTGTGGGTTGAGTATGCATAGCGAGTGGGAGAGGCAAGGAAAGCTGTCACCTGGAAGAGGGGGGGTTTGGGGGGTGTAGGGAAAGAGGTGGGGTGGCTGCAGGGGGAGTGGGAACCACAGCAACGGGGCGTGGGCTGGGCACCAGTTTCTACTTCATCCTCCCAACCAAGGGCATCGTTGATGGGTTTCCTTGACAGCAAGTGGCGTGGTCAGATTTGTTTCAGAAGGATGACCTAGACAGCCAGGGAGGAAGGATGTGTGGGAAGGCCAAGAGTGGATGAGGCCTCTCCCTCGCTGGCTACTGCAAGGAGTGGGGGCACGTGCCAGGGGCTCCAATGAAGGAAGATGGGAATGTCAGGTGAGAGAGCAGTCAGGAATTTAATCAACGGGGTTCGTGTCTGAGTGGAAGGAAGGAGAGGGGGTGTCATTTCTCTCCTCCCCCCCCCTCACACACAGCCCCTGAACACACAGGTTCCATTTAAGGCTTTGGAGCTGATGGGAGAGAACAAGGTTAGGGGCAGAACAAGGAAAACAGGAGGAAATTGAGAACTACCTTTGATTTTAATAAAATGTAAGATGACTCGGACAGAGATAGTACCAGGGTAGTACTGCCTTGCAGCAGCTACCTGAGTTCAATCCCCAGCACCACACTGTCCCCTGAGTCACCCGGGTGTGGCCCTACAGGCCCCCAGCATGGCCCTGGTAATCTCTGGTAACACAGGGCCCAAGCGGCTCTGAATTCTTAGGCCCTACTCCTGAACAGCATAGCAGGTAGGGCGTTTGCCTTGCATGAAGCCAACCCGGGTTTGATTCCTCCACCCCTCTCAGAGAGTCCAAGAAGCTATGGAGAGTATCCCGCCCGCACAGCAGAGCCTGGCAAGCTACCCATGGCGTAAAAAACAGTAACAACAAGTCTCACAATGGAGACGTTACTGGTGCCCGCTCAAGCAAATCGATGAGCAATGGGATGACAGGGATGACAGTAACAGTGACAGCCCTTAACTATTTGCCTAGTTGACTTAGAATTACTGGGAGGGGCTCCCTGGACCTCCTGAGCACTGCTTGGGAGGCCCAAGGAAGTCAAAAAAGTTAAGATGATCGTAGACTTCAAACAGATCATAAGAAGACGGAAGATGCCTAGATAGGAAGATCTGGGGAAGGATTTGGGCTGGAATTTCTGTTTGAAGATAAAATGTGCAAGAGTGGATGAGATTAGGCAGGAAACGAGGAAAGAGATTTCTGAAGCTCTGAGCAGCTCGAAAGCATCTCTGTACTGTCATGACGCTGCAGTCTATTCTAGCCTGGCGAGCCTAAATGCTCTGTGAATCTGAGGATGGGACACAGGAGGAAGCACCTTCGCCTTCTCCATCAGGATGCACCAGCCGGCGGGATAACGTCATTCCGGAGGGAGGCATAGACACACGGGGGAAACTCCAAGCTGCCTCTTGATGGTGCGTACTGAGAACTCAATTGACCTGTTAGAAACACGCCTATGTTGATACCATGAGCTAATGTCCAGTGCCCAAGGAAGATGAAGGAAAGGCAAGAAGGAAAAGCGGATGGATCATTCTTCTCTAAAATGAGGAATGCCTCTGCATGGAAGCGCTCTTGGCAGAATTGCTAACACATTTCGAGAGACAGTTTGAAGGGATCCAGAATGGACCTAGGCCCCAGCTCTGTCATTGACCAGCTGTGTGGCCTGGACTATATCTGTCCTCCTTTCTCTCAGGTGATCTGTTCAATCAACAGAGAAAATGGTAGCACATACCACGTAGGTTGATGTGGATATTAGGTGAGTTAATGAGTTAATAGAAATATTCAATTAGAACTACTTCTGCCACATACCAATACTTCTAGGTGTTAGTTGGGACCTTTAAAAGAACTGGGACGAAGGGGGTACCTGACGGTGCTCCTGCCTTGCTCCTGGCTCTGCATTCAGGAATTACTCTCGGCAGTGTTGAGGAAACCAGACGGGATGCTGGGGATTGAACCTGGGTCAGCCACAAGCAAGGCAAGTGCTGTATCCACTATATTATCACTCCAGCCCAGCTGGGGCCATTTTTATATCAGGGTAACAGGAGCCTACAGTTACATGATTGGTTCTATGACTGGGGCAACTGTATATTGGATGATATGTTCCCAGGAATGAAAATTATGGTGTATTAGGGAAGGAGCATTTCATCCAAAGATTTAGAGAGATCATAATTTTGTTATTTTTTTTTTATAAAAAATGAAAGTTACTAAATATAAAAACAAAGCATTTTGTGTGAGAAGATTTATCAAGACATTATATGAAAAAAATATTGCTAACAACTTAAATTATAAACAACCACAAACTCTTATATAAAATTTGGCTCATGAACCTGATGAAATATTTTTTTTCACATACTGGTAAGTCATTCTGTGTACAAGTGCATGTAGCTATCAGACATATAAGCTCCTTGATGCTAGAAAATTAATCATTTAGCATGGGGTAGATAGCATCTTTGGTAATGATGGAATGTTCTTGATTGAGGGAATTTATTTTTATTTCTATATTTCTATGCCAAAGACAAATATTTTTATAGCCAGCTTTTATTGTGGTTTTATGACATGAAACCTCACCTCTTTTGAGAATATAACTGGTGAGCTGTGACATGGCAGGATTTCAACAACCTCAGAGAGGGCATTTCCATCTTCACACAGTGCCCTCCTGTCCCTTGCTTTTCCTGCCCCTGCTAGTCCAGCCCTTGGCGGTACTTTCCATGACATTTTACTGCCTTCTACTCCATGATGTCCACTTCATGGTGTCTAGAATCATACAGAAACATGACCCTTGCAGGTGCTGTCTGCGCCTCTCCACCTCCGCCAAGCATGTCCTGAAGACTCAGCCATGTCATTGAGGATATTGGTAATTTGGGGAATTTTTTTTATTACTGGTTCACATTCCGTTGTACAGAGAAATCATTACCCATGTACCCATCTATTCTTTTTTATTAAATTTTATGATAGATTTTGTTGGTATTTTATTGTGGCTGACTAAATAATCATCAAATATGAAATGTGCATATAAGTGGGTCAACATGGAGAGTATCGTGCTAAGTGCAATGAGTCAGAGAGGGACAGACATAGATTGACTGTACTCTTTTGTGGAATATAGCGCTGTAGCACCGTCTGTAGCACTGTCTTCCCATTGTTCATCAAGTGGGCACCAGTAACGTCTCCATTGTGAGACTTATTGTTACTGTTTTTGGCATATTGAATACGCCACGGAGAGCTTGCCAGGCTCTGCTGTGCAGGCAGGATACTCTCAGTAGCTTGCCGGACTCTCCGAGAGGGACAGAGGAATCGAACCTGGTTCTGCCGCATGTAAGGCAAACGCCCTGCCCACTGTGCTATCGCTCCGCCTTGTGGAATATCATTACTGTCATCACTGTCATCCCGTTGTTCATCGGTTTGCTCGAGTGGGCACCAGTAACGTCTCCATTGTGAGACTTGTTACTGTTTTTGTCATATAGAATACATCACGGCTAGCTTGCCAGGCTCTGCCATGCGGGCGAGATACTCTCAGTAGCTTCCTGGGCTCTCTGAGAGAGGCGGAGGAATTGTGGAACATTAAGTAACATAATTGGAGACTAACACCATTTCTTGTGGTAAAACCTCTACAAGGAGTAATGCACTGTCTTATTGTAAACTTAGCTTTCATTTGACTTTGGTGATTATCAATGTGTGTTTAGCTTGACCAGTGTTCCTGTGCAGCTTTTTATATTCCCTTTTCATATCCCCTTCCCAACGAATTTGTGAGTGCTCCCCTGACACCACCTTCACACCAGCACTTGGTATTATCTGACTTTCTGACTTCAGGCACTCTTGTCAGTGGATACTTGTACCTCTTGTTTTAATGTGCATTTTCCTCGTTACAAGTGGTGTCAAGTATATTTTAAAGTACATATTTTCCTTTCATATCTTCTTTGGGGAAATGCCTATTCAAATGCCATCTTTAATAAAACTTTTTGTTCTATCATTGTTGAGATATAAGACTTTGGATTATAATCCCAGTTCATGTGTCTCCAAGATGATAATGATCCCTTTAATCAGATCATTGTTTTACAACCCTTCCTCTCAGTCTTGGTCACTGTCACTGTCATCCTGTTGCTCATCGATTTGTTCGAGCGGGCACCAGTAACGTCTCTCATTGAGAGACTTATTGTTACTGATTTTGGCATATCCAATATGCACGGGTAGCTTGCCAGGCTCTGTTGTGCAGGCGCGACACCCTCGGTAGCTTGCCGGGCTCTCCGAGAGGGGCGGAGGAATCGAACACGGGTAAGCCACATGAAAGGTGAACGCCTTACCGCTGTGCTATTGCTCAGTCTTGGTATTTTTTTAAAATAATAAAGTTTTGAACTTTGATAAAAATCATTGCATCACTATTTTTTCCAGTTACATTCTATGATTTTGGTGTTCTTATGTGTAAATTCAACTCTAATATTAGTGGGTGCATTGGGTGGTTGATAACAACTAGGCTGGGTGTCCCAAAGTTCCTTCAAGAAGTTTGCAAATTTTGTTATGGAATATACTAAGTGAAGTTGTTGTTTCTAATATTTCTTAGTATCCTTTTAACAGCTGCAGGATCTGTCCTGATCACTTTCTAAAATACTTGATAATAAGAATCTGCCTGTCTCTGTGTCTCTCTGTCTGTCTCTCACTCTCTCATGATTACATTAACTATAGATCTTCCCAAGCTTACTTTCTTTGTTTTCTTTGTTCCGTTTTACTGACAAGAGCACTTATCTTTACTATTTAATTGTTTCACTTCTCTTAGTTTTTGTTTTTCTTCTGATTTACTTAGGTGGAAACTAATATCACTCATTTGAGACCTTTTTTTTGTTCTAATATGAGCATTTAAGATATAATTTTCCCTCTAAGTACTGCTTAAACTGCATCTCACAAGTTTTGATGAGCTCTTTTAATCTATTTCAAAGTACCTATTTTCTCTTTGGGTTAATTATTTAATTTTTACTTTAATTTTTCAGGAACTGGAAACTTTCCATGTACTCTTCCATTATTGATTAATTTAATACCACCATACTCAAATAACATTTTATATTATTTCAACTCTATCAAATTAATTAGATCCTTCTTTATGACCCAGCATATAAAGAAATTCTATGTGCACAAAAAATGAATCTGTTTTATACTCAAAATGGGTGGACTCATCTGTAAATGTTGCACAGGCCAGATTAGTTGATAGCATTTTTGGAGTTTTCTACTTTCTTAGTGGGCTTTTTTTGGGGGGTCCATCACGTTCTTTAACTGTGAATTTTTTATTGACTCATTCTCTCTTTTCTTGGAATTCCCCCAGTGTAACCCTAGAATTGTCCACTCTTCTTCACTTTAATTGTACCATATTTTGCTTTGTGTAATGTATAAATCTCCACTGGGCATGCATACATGTGGGATAGTTATGACAGCTTGATGAATTGCATTTTTTAAAATTAAATCACTGTGAACTACAGAACTACTAAGTTATTCATGACTGAGTTCCAGGCGCATAGTGTCCAACACCAGTCCTCTCATCAGTGTCTATTTGTCTCAACCAATGTCCTCAGTTTCCTTCCCGATCCCAGTCTGTTTCCATGGCAGATTCTTTTCTTTTTCTACTGTAAGTAACAGTGTATTCTTACTATATAAAATACCCCTTTCCATCCTTGGTAGTATTCCTTGTTCTAAAGTCTACTTTTTAATTTTATATAGTCTCTCCAGCATTCACTGGATTAGTGATGTCTTAGTGTACCTTTTAAGATCTTTTACTTGAATTTAATTGGGGTCTTGAAAAACTGGGGCTGCTCCTGGTGGTTCCTGGGGAACCAAGTGTGGTGCTGGGTTTTTGACTAGAGTAGATCACTCACAAGGTAAGCACCTTGATCCTTGCACTGTCTCTCTGGCCCCACCATCTTTCTGTTCTAACCGATGTTTTATGTTTAGAGTGGACTTCTTGTAAAAACATTTAATTTGAGGGGCTGGAGCGATAGCACAGCAGGTAGGGCGTTTGCCTTGCACAAGGCCGACCCGGGTTCGAATCCCAGCATCCCATATGGTCCCCTGAGCACCGCCAGGAGTAACTCCTTAGTGCAGAGCCAGGAGTAACCCCTGTGCATCGCCAAGTGTGTCCCAAAAAGCAAAAAAAAAAAAAAAAAAAAAAAAAAAAACCATTTAATTTGATAGTCAACTCAATTGGTCTATGGTACTTATATTTGGTCAAATACTAGTCTAGATGTTGTTGTAAAGATAATCGTTGGATTACATCCACGTTTTAACCATTAGACTTTGAGTAAAGTAGAATTTCATCCGGTGAGCGAAAGGTCTTAGAAGAGCAAGGTTCCTTCAGGAAACAGTGGTTGTCTCCAGACTACTTTCAGACACAAGATTGCAACAGCCTTTCTTCCCGTATCTGGGTCCTGCTGGCCTCCTGCAGACTTTAGACTTACCAGCTCCCAGAAGCACTTGCACCACTGCCTCCTGTGGATTCTGTTTCTACGGAGAATTTAGATCAGTACACTGGCTCTTATTTTTTGTGACACTGTCTGACCTTAATTGAAGTGTCTAGGCTATTTGCATTTAATTACTGATATCCTTGAGTTTTAATTGACAGATGATTCTTGCTATTTGTTTTACATGTAATACCTTCATCCTTTATTCCTCTTCATTTATACCAGTTGAATATTTGTAACTTTTATTTTATCCATGCTATGAATTACTATTTTTCCTCTGTTTATTATTGTAAAATGGTCTCTATCATCTCTAAACCTTATTATTGTCGTTATAAATTTACTATTTCATATAGAAGGGGAGACCCTTACAAAGTATACTTCTGTTTTCTAGTTGTACTACTAATACTTTATTTTTGTAGACATCCTAACTCTCACATAAAATTAAGCTTTTTGCTTTAAATAATTATTTTATATATTTTAGGCGAGAAAACTGTCCTTTGAATTTACTTATGTACTGTCACTATCACTGTCTATAACATCTAATATTATAATTTAATAAAATTATCCCTTAGCACTTGTTAATTTTTAACAAGGCATAATTCTGTTGCTTTTTTTTCTCTTGTACACATGCATAGTATTTCTCTGGATGTTGGATTTTCTTTTATCTCTGGACTTAAGCAATTTTCCTTTGATGTATCTTGGTGTGGTTTGCTCTGAGTTGATTCTGCTTGTTTTTGTTGAACTCTACAATCTGAGATTACAGTTTTTATCAAGCTTTTAAAAATTTTAAACATTTTTATCAAATTTTTCCTGTATTCCTCCCCTTCCTCTGTGACTTTCATGCCCAAAAGCTCTACATTTTAATGGTTTCTTGGGGATTTTTTTCCTTGCCTCAATTTTGTTTATTTATAATTATAGAATGTTCAAGTTTGTTGTTATTTTTTCTAAGTGTCTAATCTGTTCATACAATTTGCTTATTTTTCATTTTGATGTTGTATTTCATTTACCTACTATTTTCATGTCTGTAAGTTCTATGTTGGTCTTTTAAGAATTCCCTTCCCCTATTTAGTACTCTCATATTTTTCTCTCTCATCTTAAACTTATGGAATGCAATTACATGTTATTTCTGGTTTACCTTCTACTGACTGATAGTTCTCCTGGTTTTAATAATCCGTGATAGAATATTGGGCATTGTCATGCATTTCAGGTTGCTGGGTTTTCTTGAGTACATGACTCCAGGCTAAGTTGTTTACAATCCATTGTAAACTAATCCACTGATTAGTTTGAGCCTCACCTTTGAATTGTGAAGATGATTAACATTGAGTTTAATTGAGCCCATTTCGAAAACAGTAGTCTTTTGAGGAGGCCTCTCCTGCTTCCTGTTTTATCAAGACCATTTCTCTCTGTTGGTATCACCGTATCACAGTCATCCCATTGCTCATTGATTTGCTCGAGCGGAAACCAGTAACATCTCCATTGTGAGACTTGTTGTTACTGTGTTTGGTATATCGAATACGCCATGGGTAGCTTGCCAGGCTCTGCCATGCAAGCGAGATCCTCTCGGTAGCTTGCCAGGCTCTCCGAGAGGGACGGAGGAATCGAACCCTGGTTGGCCGCATGCAAGGCAAGCGCCCTACCCTCTGTGCTACCACTCCAGCCCCTCTCTGCTGGTGGGAAAGCAAACTCTTTCCAGTTCTGTGTGCCCTCCAGCCATGCTTCTGCCTGCTGTTCTCCTGTGTAATTGCCTCTCTCAAGCACCAATGAATGCTCAGCCCCAGAATCAAAAGACTGCACGGTGCAGATTTCTTCAATGCTTCCTCTATGGGCCATAGGTCATCTTACACAACTCACAGATCCTAGTTGCCCGAACTTTCCCAAATTCCTGAATTCAGTCTCTTCGAGTGCCCCAAGGCTGAGCGGAGTCTGTTCAGATTCTTAGTCTTTTGTGCACTATCCTAGAAATTGTTGCAGTTGGTAAAGTTACTACAATCATCAAGTTTGCCTTTTTTAAGAAATCACACTCATATGTCTTGTCAAATGTCTAAGACCATTGATAAATAGAGAAACACATGTATATCAATCTGTATATGTATGTTCTGGGTGTGTATATATATGTATATAAACATATATACATATCACTGTATCACTGTCATACCATTGTTCATCAGTTTACTCGAGTGGGCATCAGTAACATCTCCATTGGTCCCAGCCCTGAGATTTTAGCAGCCTCTCCTTATTTGTCTTTCCCAATCGTGACATATTGGAGGCTCTTTCAGGGTCAGGGGAATGAGACCCGTTATTGTTACTGTTTTTAGCATATTGAATATGCAACGGGAAGCTTGCCAGCCTCTGCAGTGCAGGCAGGATACTCTGGGTAGCTTGCAAGGCTCTCCAAGAGGGAGATAAAATGTATATAAGAGAATACAAGCAAGTATGTTAAAACCAAACACACGTGTGCTGCTTTAGGTACATCAGTGGGCTAGACTAAAAGAGGTCGCATGGCCGCATTTGCGGACACACTCTTCTGAGAGCTTTGTTTTATAATCTCTGGATTTTGACCATTGATGGGATTACATGGTTCTGGGGGTGGTTTGTGGGTGTGGCTTCCAGGCTACTGGAAAATGGGGGATCTGGGTGGAGGAGTCCCAGTTCCTATCCGAGCAGGCTTGGAGATCTCAGCCCTGGCTCCCACACACCTGGGTTCCTCTACTGGTTCCTTTGTGCATGAAGCTAGTCCAAGGGTGTAGAGAGTGACCTTGATCATGGCTGTAGCTGGGTTCTGGAGGTTTTCGGCTGCTGGGGTTCTGCTTGGGGCAGGCAGGGAAATTCAACCCACCCGCCTCCGAGGGGCCCTGGTGAAGACAGACTGGCATGGGAGTAGGAGATTCTGCATATATATGTATATATATATACATATATATATATATATACACACACTGATTGTTTAAGGTCAGGGTAAACCTATTTATTATTTTGCATTAGCCAAGAATGGGGTCTGGGACTATCTTTATTCTAAGTATTCTTCTGACCATTTTTAAATCACAAATTGTGGATTATTTTTGCCAAAGCTTAGAAATATGTTTTAATAAGAATAAGTAGAGCATTTTTAGACAATCACATTATTATTTTCCCAGCTATACAAAACTATAGTACAAAAGTATGTTAGAGTTTTTATATGTGACTAAATATGTTTGAAGAGACTAAAATTATATAGGTAGTTTTCTTTTTTGCATTTTTCTCATATTTTATAACAAAGTTTAGAAATTGACTTCATATCAAAAAATTAACTACTTAAAAATAAGGCTATGACATCATTATGCACTAAAAAAGTCATTCTCCAGCTTTCATCTATTAAAGAATTCTATGTACAGAACTAATGTACGTGTGCAGGTCTGGGGATTGGAGGCTGGCAATTTTACTCGCATTTCATTTATTTCCAAAATACAATGGGGATTTCTGGTAAACATAGATATAATAAAATAATAAAATGATCAGGATGGAGGTAAAAGTTCAAGACACAGGAAATGATCTGGGTGTTGAGTCGATGGTTTCTATTCACCACTATGAATAGTGGGCAGGGCATGGACAGGAAGCAAAATAACTTTCGGCAGAAACCCTAAAGCTTTGGAAAGGGAATACAGATCTTACCTGTATGTTTGCTGGCCGGGATAAAAACAAAGGCTAAAGGTGGGATTTGGAGCTCTTAGAGTTAAATCAAAAGACATTTCATGTGGAGATGTCTTTTTTTGAGTTGTATTTTATTTCTAGTCACTTGGGAAGGAACATTTCCACGTAGACTAGATCAAAGAAACACCCAGCAGCTAGAAATGGTGTCCTCAGCTCTTGGAGGACAGAAGCTAATGCTGGCACAGACCCCTTCCCGAATGA
The DNA here is from genome assembly GCF_027595985.1 of Sorex araneus. NCBI lineage: Eukaryota > Metazoa > Chordata > Mammalia > Eulipotyphla > Soricidae > Sorex > Sorex araneus. The sequence goes on from NC_073309.1 coordinate 4,277,340, forward strand.
ACCGGGTTCCTCACACACAGGGAAGACACACATAACTGGGATCATTTCAGGCTGAAGCAAAACAGTGTGTGAGTGATCTTAAAGCCTGAAGCCTGCAAGATTTCAGTTAAAGGTTGACCTTTGGTCCTCAATGGATGGGTGAGAACGGATGCATACAGAAGGAAAACCAGACCTCTGGGTCCGCTGACTGGAGGAAGGCAGAGCAGGGCAGGACTTTGCAAATGGCTGGGAAGTCTAAGGATCTCAGCGGGTGGGGGGGGTAAGGGGGGGAGTAGCAGAGACGTGGAACCCTTCCAACAATTCTTCTCTCGTTCCACTGAAGTCACCAGCAGGCCACATGCGGCAGAGGAAGCATAGCCCATTGGCCCTCAAGTGCTAGGTCAAATCCTATCTGCTAAACGAAAGCAAATTCAGAGAGAAAGCCATGCCTTCTACCCAGGGGCCTTAGTCTGGCTAAATGAGGCTTCTTATTGGCACGGATGCCAGGCCCCGTGCTCTATCTATAGCTGGGCATTTTTGTTCCATCTTCAGGACAATGAAAAACCCTCCCTCACAGGAGGGAATAATTTTGAGTCCAAACATGCTTTTAATAAGTTTTATGGTATATTGATGTCACAAGGCACTTTGGCCGTCAGAGGAAAGGCTCCAAATCTCTGAAGGAAACTTTCTCTTTTGAACCTATGATTTAGCAGGGACATTTGATTTTGTAGTTTACTACAAAGATGAGTTTGGATCTGCTGAAAGGGTTAGGGAAACAGCCAAATGGATGAAATGTCTAATCTAACTTTGATATGACCTTGTAGATTTAAAAAACCCAGTGCATGAGTGTGTGTGTGCATGAGTGTGTATATGAGTGTTTATGACTGTGTACAAGTATTGCATGAGTGTGTGAGTGTGTGTGCATGAGGGTGAGTGGTGAGTGTGTGTGTGTGTGTGTGTGTGTGTGTGTGTGTGTGTACGTGCACGTCTGTCATTGCTTCTACTTTGGGTGTTTGCCCTCTGCAGGGGCAAGCAAGCTGCTTTGAGACTAAGACACACTGAGACGGTTCTTGGGAGAGCCGTGACCACCTCCCGCCTCACTCCCTGCAGGTGCAAGGACTCCACTAGGAAACAGGAACCTTACTGGGTGTTTCAGAGGAAGCCTCCGGGGCACTGACCAGGCAGGGGTAGGGTCCAGCGACCAGAGCTCACTCAGGAGACAGCTATAGGCAGTTTCTCCAAGCTCAGGGACAGACATGGGGGGTGTCAGAATCCTGGGCCTCAGAGAGGAGGCCTGGGGGGGCGCTACACAGCCCTCCCAGGCACAGCCGATGCCCAAATTGCCCCGCAGAGAAGAGCGAGGAGCTGAGACTCCGAGTCTGGGTCTGGGGTGATGATGCCCGGCAGGAGCTCAGCCTCTGCGAGGCAGCCGGGAGGGCCTTCGGGGCTTCCTGAGCCAGGGCCGCCTCTGCCTGGGGAGAGGAGTGCCGCCCCAGTGCAGGGGGCTGAGAGCTGGAGCGGGGCAGGGCAGCGGCCCCTTCTCCCCACTCTGCTGCCTCTCGCACCCGCTATTGACAGAGCTACAGCTGGAAGGCTGAGGCACCTAGAGAGGGTGCAGTCACGCAAACACAGAGAGGAGAAAGGGCGTGCCAATGCCTGCAGTCGGCGCCCCCAACACCGCCCCAGGACCTCCCAGGGGCCAGCACCGGAGACGCTTGGCCTTGAGAAAGGACCAATCTGACAGCTGCCCACTGTGTGTGTGTGTGTGCGTGTGCGTGTGTGCATTTATATGTATCTGCATGTGCGTGTGTCTGTGTGTATGCGTGTGTGCACATGTGTGCATTTATATGTCTGAAGTGGTAGGCAAGCGTCTGGAGCTCCGAGGGTTTGTGGATCACCAAGCGGGTCAGCGGGAACGTGGGGACGCCTCTCTCTGACGGATAATGCTCCGTGTGACCCTGAGCCACACTCCGTGGCCCTGCACCCCGAGTACACAAACACATGCTCCCCAGAAATGCAGCAACTCCCTGCAGTTGGGCTTGCTCCGAGCACGGCTGGCCTCCAGCCCACGGGCCCTGGAGGACTCGTGAGCGGCCCACGTGGAAGTGAGTGCGGGTGTGAGCGCCCGCATCTGAGTGTCCTCCTGCCCGAGTGCCGGGGCAGCGTGTGCAGGTGAGGAATCGGATTGTGAAACGTGTCATTACAGGATGCGGACTCCAGCAGATGCTGGTGACACACACGGACACAACACACAAGGGGGGGGGTGCGGCAATGACTTTAGAAGCCCCCGGGGAGGAGGGGAGGACCGGCCGCTGCCGGCCCATCCTGCCTTCAGAGGGCCGACCCCCTGTCCTTTGGAAATGAGGCCGGAGTGAATCCATCTCTGATCTCGGGATTAACTATCCCATTAAATCTTGGTCACCTCTTCCCCGGCCGGCCCATCCCCCCGGCAGCGCCCAGCCTATCATTAGCCGCTATCTGGAATCGACAGTAGAGTAATTTGAACTCTGGTTCCCAAGGGCCTATTCTTTTACTTCCTGCTGTAGGAATACGGTGGGTATTGATTAGATATCAGGCTGTAATGGGCTTCCAATCTCTCTGCCTTAAGATATATGATGGAGATGACAGGAAGCAGATACCCTGTTACTACTTGTAAATAGTCTGGTTGGACAAAATGGTTGGTAACCACTTCGCTGCTGCACGCTTCCACCACCACGGCCAGCAGCAGCGTGAGCCTTCTCTCCAGAAGGTTTGCTTGGAAAAGGACGGCGGGGAGCATCCCGCAAGCACGTGGACCAGTGCTGAGATGAAGCGCTGGACAACTGCAGAGGAGTGACCCGCCCCAAGGGCTCGGGCAAAGCAGGCCTGCTCCCCTTGTGAGCAAGGAGCCTTAGTCTGCTCTTCTGTGAAATGGGGGCACGGTCTCCACCAGAGCCTGCTGCTTCCCGTGAGCAATCCTGTGTCCCAGTCCTGTGTCCGTGTGCCGGACGCCTGCGTTGCCAGGGCAAGGCTCCACCTCAGAGAGTTGCCGCGGCATTTCTGAGGAAGAGGTGATTACCTTCTTACTCTCCTTCCTTCCCCCACCTGGCCTCACCTCCTGAAACAGAAATCAGACTGTGTCTCTGGAGGGGAGAGACAGTCACATCACACACAGCTTCTTGGAGTGCGGCCTACTTCAAACACTGCGCGCGCGCACACACACACACACACACACACACATACGCACACACACACAGCTTGCCAGAGTGCGGCCTACTTCAAACACTGCGCGCGCGCACACACACACACACACACACACACACACGCACACACACACAGCTTGCCAGAGTGCGGCCTACTTCAAACACTGCGCGCGCGCACACACACACACACACGCACACACACACAGCTTGCCAGAATGCGGCCTACTTCAAACACTGCGCGCGCGCGCACACACACACACACACACACACACACGCACACACACACAGCTTGCCAGAGTGCGGCCTACTTCAAACACTGCGCACACACACACACACGCGCACACACACACAGCTTGCCGGAGTGCGGCCTAATTCAAACACTGCGCACACACACACACACGCGCACACACAGCTTGCCGGAGTGTGGCCTAATTCAAACACTGCACACACACACACACACACACACACACACAGCTTGCCAGAGTGCGGCCTAATTCAAACACTGCGCACACACACACACACACACACACACACATACACACACACACACACACACACACCCCACTGTGGTTCTTAGGCAAACGGACCAGCGGTGTCTGCTGGAGAGGAGCCTTAACACCAGCACACAGGCTGGGGGCCAGGCGGACGGCAATGCCCCTGCCCCTGCCCCTGCCCCTGCCCCCCGCCCCCCGCCCACCCCCACTCCCAGCTATGCCGGACTCCCCACTGGAAGCCGACCTGGGTGGGATTCACAGGTTTGCCCACTTCCTGCCTGTGATGTTCCGGTGAGCAGGACCTTGAGTCATAGCTTGATAACGACCAAGGCAGATACGGAATCGCCTGGAACATTCCTCCCCACCCCCCCTTGGCCTGTGGCCCAGCAGGCGCCAAGGAAAAGCCTCGAATGCCGCCCTCCCGATAGAGGCTTGATTTGGCCCGGAAGCGGGTGTCTTCGATTGAGTCCTCGTCTCTCGCGCCTTATCAGCAGAGGCGACTGAAAAGGCCAGTCAGACGGCATTCAAGGATTCCGGAGGATGGCTGTAAACTTTAAGGGGGGATACAGGGCGCGTTTATACATTTTTAATTATACTGAGCCTGAAGCTCATTTTCATTTATTACTGCAGATATCAGCTACTTATCTGCCACTTCCCTAATCTTTGCCCTGCAAACAGACATGACCTCTGGTCAAGTAAGATAAATGGAGAATTAAAAATGGCTACCTGATGGAAACGGGTGGGGGTGGGGGGAGAGAGGCAGAGACAGAGAGACAGAGACAGACAGAAATAGAGATAGAGGAGGGAAAGAGAAAAAGAAGAGGGAGAGAGAGGCAAAGGGGGGGGAGAGAGAGACAGAGAGAGGGAGGGAGAAGGAGAGAGGGAGAGAAAAAGAGAGAGAGGGAGAGAAAAAGGAAGGAAGGAGAAAGGGGAAGGGAGAAAGAAGAGAGGGAGAGAGAGAAGAGAAGAAAGAGAGGGAGAGAGGAAGAGAGTGGGAGGGAGAGAGAAAGGAAGGAGGGAGAGAGGGGGAGGGGAGAGAAGAGAGAGGGAGAGAGAGAGAAGGGGAGAAATAAACAGAAAAAGAGAGACAAAGGGGGAAAAGAGAGAGACAGAGAAGGAGAGAGGGAGAGTAAAAGAGAGAGACAGAGAAGGAGAGAGAGAGACTGAAAGGGAGGCAGAGAGGGGGAGGGAGAGAGAGGAGAGAGGGAGAGAGAAAACAAAAAGCCAGGAGGCCAGTGAAGGCTTCCCGTCCTCTCTCCATTTACTGATTCTGGGGGTGAAGGCTTGACCCAGAGGACCCAGTCTTCTCCTCTGCTAGCCTTGCCCCATTCCACTTCCTGTCCTGGCCCCACTGGGGTAAGGAGGTCGATAAGGCTGGCTGAGAGAGAGGCAGGGAGGGAGCTGGATGCTGGTATCAAGTGCCGCGTCTGCGGCACCTGGGGAAGAGTTAGCATCTGGGCGTGACCTAGTTGCACTTTCCCCAAACCCAGAATTCCAGCTCTCGGGCTCATCAGCATGGGCCGTCCTGGACGCTGCTCCCAGGGCGCCCACGAGAGGCTGGGAGGGAAGAGCTGGGACTGTTCTCCGTTCCGAGAAAGAAGCAGACCCGGGATGTCCTGGGTGCCAGCCACAGACGGAACCTCTATAGTGCTCTTGCCTCCGTCCAGCCTCACGACTGCTCCATGAGCACACGCTGCTGTGCGGGGTAGGTGAGGCTGCAGGAAGGAAGCACAGCTGGCCACGGCAAAGCAAGTCTCATGCAAGGGTCTGCCCAGCGTCTCCCAAACAAGGACAAGCTCGGGGTTTCCATATGCCAAGCATGTCAACTGGCCAGCCCCCTCCCCAAGGACTCAGATAGAGGGAGAGGCACAAAGAGGTCATCCAGCCTCTGAGTTTTCAGATGAGGTAGTTTAATTCAGAGAGAGAGAGAGAGAAAGAGCGAGATCGAGAGAGAGAGAGAGAAAGAGAGAGAGAGAGAGAGAATGACTCGCCCAAGGCTACTCAGCAGATCTGTCAACTAGATCCCCTAATTCTGATGTCCAGTCCCATGACCTTGGCAAAGACTAAACTACACCAGTTCACTGCATCCGCACCCAACCTACAAACAAGGAATTCTGCAAGTCTGAAAACTAGAGATTTGACACAATGCCAGTGAGTTGCAGGGGTTATGTCACTGAGTTCAACTCTCATGATGCAGCGTGCTACAAGCCTCAGCAGTGGAAAACAAACCAGCCCTAGACTCACACGTGCATGTGTGCACACGTGTGTGCATGCACTTCAGATCTGAGCATCTAAGTAAGATGAGGTAGCTACGGTTTTCCAAAAATAACTAACCCGTGACTCTCTGCAGACATCCATTACTGCGTACGGTCGGGTTTGCTCTTGCTTACGTTCCTCGCCCAGCTTGATCTCCATAGTCCTGAACTCATGGAGGTTTCCGAATCCACTAGTTGTAGCAGTGAATACAGACAAGGAATGATAAAATCCCCTCGATGCCGGCTGCTCTAGGTGTAGAACCCTGGGCATCCGAGGAAGGAGAACGATCTGTCATTTGCTGAATCGTCCCGCTGGGTTTGAGGTGCACCACAGACATTACCTCACGGACGCCTCTCAGACCCCCCGCACGCTGTGATTATCTCCATTTCACAGATGGGGAAATCAAAGGAGGTAGCAGTGCTCCCACTGGGAGGCCAAGAAATAGCCACGTGGGTTATAGGACTAGACACTGTAGATACTTTCTCAGCCACGAGCCCAGTGTAGGGTCCCATATTGATGACAAAGTCACAACTCGAAACTGATCACGTTTTGAACAGATGCAACTGAGCTGAAAAAATTCCAGATATCCTGGATGGCCCTCCCAGCAAGCCCAAGTGGGAAGCACTAATATTAACTGCATTTTACAGAGGAGAAAATGAAAGCACAGAGAGGGTAGGGAAGGTGTCCAGTAGCACACAGCTAGGAAAGAACTCCAGAGTTCAAGTCCACTCAGGGCACCTCCAGCTGGGCCTACGTGCTCAGCGTTACACTCTGGTGTCTTTTCAGTAAGAGATAATTCAGTTCATAGAGGTAAATATGTTGCCAAAAATTTGGTTTTATATTCCGGGTCAGAGAAGAGATAAGCAGGTGAAGAGAAGCTGAACAGCATCTATCACCCAACTCAGAAATTCTAGAAAATCAAAATATCACACTGACCAGTTAATCAATAAAAATGTGGTTTATATGAGAAACAGTTGCCTTGCGTCATCTTTGCACTTTGGATTTTGATGACCGTTTTGCTTTGACCCTTTAACTATATGTCTTGCATGTCTCCCCTCCCCTAAGACTTGGCCCATGTAGAACATCCATGACAAAGCTCTGGTTTTTCCAGATATGATGACCTTGCAACGTGACATGCTAAATTTCTTTTTCTCTTATTTTTGCTTTGTTTTCGGGACCACCGCAGATGGTACTCAGGGGTCACTCCTGGCAGTGTCCGAGGGACCTTGTGGAGATCAAGAACGTTACACTAACTGACCCTTGTGCTATTGCTCGGGGCCCACGCCTTTCTAATCACGCCGCTCCTCACAGTGAAAGAACACGTTCACTGTTCCTGCAGGAAGCGTGCCGGGGCTCCTGTGCGGTTGTTGGATTCGTGGGTTTCCTTCCAGGAGCTCTGGGAGGGAAGTGTCCGAGCAGGGAAAGGCGTCCTTGCCCCCACTCTTGGGCATGGCCTGATTCCCTTTCAACTTGTTTCCCGGGTTTAGGAATATCAGGCATGGGACATGGGGCCTTTGCCTTTGCCGCTCTGAGAGTCTGACTCATTAATAATTCTCCAGGTCATCTTAGCTGATAGGAACCTCTGGTCCTGCCAAGGGCCAGGGTCCAGGACCCAGGACTGTGCTCACCATCCAAGACGCGAAGAGTGGGAGAGGGGAGCAGACCGGCATTCTGAAGCTGCTGCGTTGCTTACTGCTCTCATTCCATCATCAAAAACAAATAAACAAAAGAATCCTGAGAAATCCTTGTCCCTGTTTTTCAGGGGAGAAAACTGAGGCGCATGATGTGCCAAGGCTGCAAAATGAGTTTCTTCTTAAGAACGCGAGGCAACACTTGTTACCGTCCTGAATGCACCGCCCTGCATTGTGGCTGCCCTGCAAATATTGGCTACCGTGACCCTCTAGGTGGGGAGAGGGACAGTAAGCGTAATTGAATAGTTACGCTAGCTAATAATTCTGCTAGTCTATGGCTGAGAAAACTGAGAGAAATTGTCAAGTCCCAAAGTTGAGGAGCTCAGCAGGAGCCTGAAACTAAGAGGTTGCTTTCTGCTCTGACACTTTGAAGACAGAACAGGTGGCTACCAATTCTTCCAGCAACTCCAAGAGCAAGGTCGGAGCCATCACACAGCAGTAAGGCACTTGCCTTTTACGCAGAGACCCGGGGTCCATCCCCAGCACCTCACAGGGTCCCCGTGAGCCCACCAGGAGTGATCCCTGAGCACAGAGCCAGGAGTCAGCCCCGAGCACCGCCCAGTGTGGAAACACAAACCAAGAGGAAGATTCTGTGAGGTCCCCTTTAGAGAGAGAGCAATGGGGCCGAGTACTCCGGGGAGTTGTCAGTTTTGGGGCTCCGGGTCAGACAGTGTCAGTTGGAGGATTAGTCCCCTGGCTGTCATCTGCAGAATCCCGGGCGGGACCCCCTTCCAGGCCAAGGCGCGGAGAACACTCCAGAAGGTCAGAGAGGGGGAAAGGTAGCAGAAGCCAAGTTTCACCAACTGCTGGAACCACCGAGAAACCAGCACTGTGCTTCTAAAGATGCCCCCCACCCCCAGCCAAAGTCTGAGCCACAACATAAAGGGGGCTCAATTTTGAAAACAAACAGCTACTTTGGGGGTGGGAGAGGGAACCCCTGAAGAAGGTGAAAAGTCCCTTTTCTTCCATTGGGGAAAAAATGATTGATTTTAAAAGGACAGAGCCGTGAGGTGTGTGCGCCAGGAGCAAGAGACCCCGCCTCCGTCCCCCAGGGACCTGTCTGCCCATGCGCGGGCTGCCCTCACCTGTCCAGGTGGCCATGCGAGAGCCTCCTAGGTGAGGTACGGATCCCTCACTCCTTTGCAAGGCTTTTTGCATGAAGCTCTCATCACCTGGGGTCTCATTCCCCTCGCCGTGGATCTGTCGTTGGTTTCCTGCCACCTTCACTAAAGTGACTACGGTTTGTAAAAGGCATTTTGTTTCTATTATTATTATTATTATTATTATTATTATTATTATTATTTTGATTAGAACCAGTGGTGCTCAGGGTTACTCCTGGCTTTGCACTCTGCACTCCTGGCGATGCTCAGGGACCCTATGGGAAGCCAGGGATTGAACCCAGGTCGGCCGCATTCAAGGCAAACACTCCGCCCACTGTCTATAGCTCTGAGCACTGCCCTCGCCCCTCCACTCTTAGTCTGCAGTACACTGATTTGAACAAAATAAAACAGCTGCTCGTTGGGCCTATGAAAAATAATAAGAATGAAAGGATTTGGAGAGCTGTATCATTTTCAATTTTCCAAAGACAAAAGGGGGGATATTTTTCCAAACCCCAAAGATGAGTCTCTTCCAGGCACCTCATCTTCCCCTGACTCCTTCCCCTGCCCCTGCCCCTTGTTGATGCACCACCCTCGCACCCTAATATTTTTCTAGCCACACCCTCCTGGTCATATCCATGTCACTAGCTTTGTCTTTCCAGCAAGCCCAGTTCACTTGCTCTACAATCTTCCAGGAAAGTCTGATTGGTGACCCCCTCCAATGTCACCAGGGTCCTCTGACTCCTTCTACAGTGGGGCTCCTGGCAAGAAATCTATGACAGGGGCTGTTTGACTCCTGCTCAGACAGGAAACACTTAGCAAGGTTACTCCGACCTGGGTGAAACTGGGGGGTCAAAAGCGGCCCCCACTGCTCTGTGCAAAGCCAATGAAGGGCTCAGGATTTCTTTATCTCCTTACAGAAACAAAAAATGAAAACCGGTTTGTTTGAGTATCCCAGTGATTTCTGCTGTATCCTCCCCCCACTCCACCACCACCTTCTTAGACGAACGCTGAGGATGGGGGTCTTGGCCTCCAGCAGGTCCGTTAGCTTCTGAAGCTCTTCTCCCAGGCTGTCTTAATTCCTGCTCTTTCTGGTTTTAGGCCGACTCTCTGCGCGTTTCAGCATCCATCTGAGTGTGGCCCTGAACTCTCCCCAGACCCACCCAGCAGGAACTTTAGAGAGCAGTTTTGAGTCTCTGGGCTCATTTCTCTTTTTGGAGGGGTGAGGGGTCCTTTTCCACCATAACTGCTGGCCTCCCACTAGCTAGGAACTGACATTTTTTTTTTTTTGGAAAAACTAAGCAATTCTTTCAAAAATAGTTTTCAAGTCTTGTAACAGCACGTTTGTGCTGTTCCGGCTAAAGAGCTGTCAGCCTCTGGCGTGCACCCTGATTTCAGCTCAGCAAACGGAGCAAAATATCTACTTCGTGCATGAAATTGCCAGTGTTCTGCGTCGGGCTCTCAGCCTCTCAGCCCGCTCACACTTAGCAAGACGTGTCGGGCTTGTCCCTGAGTTGGGAAATCGGGTCCCGAAGAATAGGCACTTTCTTTCCTCCCGATACAGGGAAAGCCAACCCTGAAGAAACAATGCAAAGTGAGAACCGTGCATTCTCACGGAGAACATTTTACCTCGGAAAGGAAAAAGGGTTGGTTGCTCTGGTATTCCCCCTTGAGGGTGCCTGCCATGAAGGGACATGCTCAAACGTTCATCCTCCAATATGCTGAAAAGTCCAAATTGCTTAATACCTTGACAGTGTGCATTTATTTCATGCAAACCAACCAACAACAGGAATGACGATCAATGCAGCCCTCTCCCTATAGGTTGGAATCAAACGCCTTGAATCCCTTCATTTATGGGGATCAATCCTAAGGAAACAAGACTTTTACCACCTTTCCACCTACTGAGGATGTTACATCTAAGAATATTTGTCAAGGCATTATTGGAATGGGTTTTAAAAAAAACTGGCAGTAAAAATAGTTGGGGTACGGAAGTACTTAAATTGGGCAATATTTCATCAAAGAGGTGAGCATGAAGTTGAGTTTACAAGAGCTTATGAAAGTATTACAGATAGATTGTTCTTGTTGTTGGCTTTTACACATTTGCTCAGCCCATCCAACTATCTCTGCAACCCGAGATTCTTTTGTTTTGTTATAGTTTTGTTTTTGTACCACCTCTAGCAGCGCCAGAGGGCAACTCCCAGCTCTGTGCTAAAGGCTCACTCCGGGCATCATTCGGGGGGATCATGTGGTGCTGGGGCTCGAACCCAGGACCTCTCACATACAAAGCATGTGCTCAGCTCTTCAATCTCTCCAGTCCTTTTGGCCAGCTTTTAAAGTAGGATTTATTCATATATGCCAGAAAAGTGTATAATGGTACACAGTTCAAAGAATTTACACAAAATGAGCATACTCATACGATCGGTACCTGGATAGATAAAACTGGCATTCTAAGCCTCCAGAAGCTCTCCCCAGTGCCCTCTCAGTACTTGCCTCTGAAGAACAATCTTGAACACTCCAGATGGTTTAACTTGGTTAAAGGAACTGCACCTGTGTGTATTCTTTGTGTCCTTGGCTTCTTTCGCTGTGTGTTGGTAACACTTGTGTTTGTATTCTACAATTATTTATCCATTCTACTGTTGATGAGCGCTTGGGTTCTTTCCAGTTTCAGCCATTATGCGTAGCGCTGCTATGATCAGTCTTGAATAGGCTGATTTTGGCCAGCTTAGGTACACTCTGCTGCTAGGCACTCCGAGTGGCCTTGCTGGGCTACTCGCTCTTGGTGTATTCAGCCTCCACAGAGACGGCCAGCTGTAGCCCGGCTATCCCAAAGCCGACTTTTCCACTTCTCCCGTGAGCTTAGTGCTCCAAAGAGTTGCTAACTCAGGGCTATGATTTTGGGGAGGGGTGGGGGCACACCCCGTGGCATTACTCGGGTTACCCCTGGCTCTGCTTTCAGGACTCACTTCTTGTGGGCTTGGGGGACCACATGGGATGCTGGGGATCAAATCAGGGCTGGTCACATGCAAGGCAAGCACCTGGCCTGCCGTACTATTTCTATGGTTCCAGTGTTTTTTTTTGTTTCTTCAATCAGCCAGCCAGATTACCAATCAACATGATCACAGATTTTTAAAAGGTTAGACCACACAAAAGCCTGGAAGAAGTTCCCCAGTGTGTTCAAGTCAGTTGCTTTCTGTGGATAATGGAATTACTTTCTTTATAAAGAATTTCACATCATTTCCCCAGACGTTTTTCTTATTCTTTCTAAAGGATGTCTATTGTGGTAACTCTTCTTTTATGTATGTGTGTATGTATGTATGTATGTATGTATGCATTTACTTACTTTTTGGGTCACAACTGGCAATGCACAGGGGTTACTCCTGGCTTTGCACTCAGGAATTACTCCTGGTGGTGCTCAGGGGGCCATATGGGATGCTGGGAATTGAACCCGGGTCAGCCGCATGCAAGACAAACGCCCTACCCACTGTGCTATCACTCCAGCCCCACTCTTGTTCTTTATGTCCAGGAACAGGGGGGTGGAGGCTGGGGGTCCAGGAACAGGGTCCAGGAACAGGGAGATGGAGGCTGGGGCTCTCTGGAATGGGGTGTGGGGCCACCCTCTCTTAGGATGTTCACTTGCAGTGTTGCCACACCTGGATCCCCCAGGCTCTCTGCCGTGGCACAAGCCTGACTCAGCAGCTTTGGGGTGGAGCCTAGAGGTTGGTGTCATAAGAAGCTTCCAGGTGTCCTGGGGACGTTGGCCTGTCAGTCACACTGCGAAGTAGCAAGGGAGAAAAGGCCAAAATGCAGACTGGTCATTCCCAGCTATCTTTGCCACAGTGGCTCCTTCTCTAGCCCCACTGCCTTCTCCCCGAGCACTTGAGCCCAACTTCCAACCATGAACCAATCCCCTGTAACTCTGTACCTCACAGTGATTCAATTTTCACAAAGAAGAAGAAGAAAGAATTTTTTTAAAAAAGAAAAGACAAAAATGCTCTGCAGTGTTGCTCAGCCTTTAAATGACCATTGCCCCCTTCTGATCTGAGCTTGTTTTCTTCTTGTGTGCCCACCCCCGCCCTCCTCCCCACTGACTGATCCCCATTTATGTGATTTTATTCACTTGTGTAAAGGGCCAATCCTGAAATCTCGGTTATCAGTATAAACGACTTTCTGTAATATAGGCTCATAAATTCACTTTTGTGAGCCCCACAACATATTTAAGCCACGTGCTCATTTGCATCATATTCTATTTCTTTTGTTGCTGTTGCTTGGGGCCACAACCGGAGGTACTCAGAGGCTAGGCTAGTCCCAGCTCTGTGCTCAGGGATCACTCTCCACCATGCTCAGGGGACCATCGGGTGCCAGGGATCAAATCCAGATCTCCTGAATTCAGAGCAAACACTCAGCCCACCGAACTATCTCTGGCGCCTCATTTATTTCTTTTTATTTATTTTTTTACAAGAAGACAGCTGGTTTATTTTGCCCTTTAGAAGATGATGAAATCGGAGAGGTGGTTTGGAAATGTTTCCCCTGCCTATTCCTTCCTCATAACCCCACCGAAAAGTTAACAACCACAATAACAGACACTTAAACTCAAGGAATGCTCTCTTATGAGTCCATTTAGCAAGAGGAATCTTAACACAAGTGATCAACACACTTTTGAGATGGGTAAGAAAAGCAGCAAAGCTGATGTGTTTTTAACAAACTTGAGGAAGAGAGGAGTAAAGGTAGCACAATCCCTCCAGGAAGAAAGATTTCCTAGAAAGACCCTCCCCCCTGCAGCTACCTCCCTCCGGTCCACATCTGACATGTGCCTGATTTTCTTGCTCAATAACATTGCCATCAAACTGCTACACATCACAAGTAACATGTTTATAATTTTACCATTTCTTCCAATACAAGACTTGGATTATGGATGGTGGAAACATAGAGTCTTTCCTTGGGAGGGGGAAAGATGAATGTTTAATGCCGTTTGAAAGACAGATTACAGATATTCAGAGGTTTTAACTCTTTAATATCATTCGAATGCCTGAAACAAATCTATTTCACTAAGGAGTGAATGCCTCTTCTTACTGTTAGAGAGCGGCCACGAGGGAACAGGAGTTCCTTCAAATAAAGGAGCAGTCATTAGTTCCAAGAGCTGATCCCCATAGCCAAACGGCCACAATTTCCTCACTGTGTAACTCCCCAACCTCAGGGAGCCATCGTGGAGACATCGAATACACAGTATGCCTCAAACAGATATGGGATGAAACTTGGCTGTTGCATTTTTCTAGCCATTTAATTTTGGCTGAGCAACTTAGTATTTTTCTGAGCCTTGGCCATTTGGGGGATAGTAATGGCATTTCTGGGTTATAGGAAATATTAAATTAAAATAATGTATATAAAGTGCCAGATACATGGTAACAATTGTTTTAATTGAGGTAGTAATATTCATAATGGTGTCTGGCCTTCATCCCAGGAAGGAGAACTTGTGGGGAGTGGGAAGGGCACACACATCAGCAAGGATACAGAGAATCCGTCTCTCCACCCCCGACAGGATGAACACTTCTCCATCTCCTAAAACGTTCGCTCAAATGCCAACCAGAAGCTTTCAAAGGAAGAACTTTCAGAATAGAGATAGGAGACAAAGCGGAGAGGAGAGATGCTTATAGCAGTAGGCCCACGCTCATAGTCAACACTCAATGATTGGTGAAGGCAGGTTGGTTAGGGAAGCCCCCCCCCCCCCCCGCCCCGCACCTCATCCCACATGATGGCAATGAAATTTCTGGAAATAATAAAGCCACTAGTCCTAAGTCTGACCCACCTTCTGGATACAGAAAGCAAGGCATGATAAGGCCTCAACAGACCCTGAGGAGACTGGGCCCCTCCCTGTAGAAAGGGCCTGAAGGGAATTACTGGAGAATCCTTAATTCCTACCTTTAACCCCCAGCTAGCCCAGACCAGAGAAGGCTGGACCCATCCTCAGAGAGAAGTTAGTTCCAGTAGAACCAAAGATCCAGAAAAGGCATTTCAAAGGCCACACCCAGCTCTACCCACTTAGAAACAACCCTAGCAATGGACTCTTATCTAGCCAGAAGGCCCCGCATGGGGGCAATTTGGCAAAAACCCTAACAAAGCCACCTGAACAAAGGGAGGGCGTGCATATGCTGCCGGAGCCCATGTGCTGCATGTGTCCACATGGCCGGACACATGTGTCACCCAAGCACAGGTGGCACCCATGTCTCCCCTCTTGAGCTGTGTACTTTCCTATGTAGTGCTGGGGTGTGTGTAGGGGCTTCTCCCATCTTTGGGGAAGCCCCCCTGCCTCTCGCGAATGGGTTATTCTCTCTCTCTCCCACTTTCTCTTCCTCCTTCCCTTCAAAACCTCCAAATAAAATCTGTTTTACTTCACGGTCTAGTCCTGAAATTCTTTTCTGCGAGGAGAGATAAGAACCCAGTAACCCTGGGTCTTGGGTGGCAGAGGTGGATCAGGAGAAAGTGACCGTCTTTCTCCGCCCCCTTCACATGAGCCACCCGAGGGGCCCACCGACCTCACAATATCATAAATATGGGAGGGGTCTCAGCAGACCCTGGGCACATGGCCAGCACTCCCCTTCCCGGACTCATTCGTTCTTCACAGTTCCTTCGGGTACAAAGTACATGGGAGTCCGCAGCACAACGTGCTTCATTGAGGGGGCTGTCGCTGGCACTGGGGTCCCTCGCCCTGATGCCAAGCGGGGCCTCCGGAGTGGCCAAGCAGACGGAGAAGTCCGTCTCTTCTTTGACCTGAGACCAGCACTGCGGTTTGGTCTCCAGCGTACCCAGGAGAAAGGCGCCAGCTCGCAGCTGCTCGGCCAGGCGGCCTCAGGCCTGGCTCTCTGTCCCCAGGGCTCCTCAGAGGCCAGGCCAGGCCTTTCTACGCTCCCACCTGGCTCCGGATCAAGGCAAACGGGGTGTGTGGATTGGGTAGTGCAAAGTCCAAGAAAACAAGAACGCCGGCACTCAAACTTTGCTCTGGGCAACACAGAACACAGTCAAAGTCGAGGCCCAGAGAAGCTCCAGTTGCTTCTGGAGCTGTTGTCCTGCCCCGGCACCCAACCCTCCGACACTCGCTTCTTCAACCTCTCCTCCAAATAAAGCTGCTTCCTGCCCTGTGCCAAGCTCAGGACTCACCTTGACCTTCAGTGCTTCAAACGCTTCTTGTCCAGAGTGCCTGAGGCCCTGATGGCAGGAGGCCTCGGGGCAGAGAGCAAAGGCCCCTGTGCAGCTGTGGACGGTGCCAGCCACATCCCTGCCCTGTGGGGGGTGGGGAAATCAGCCTGGGAGTCAGCTGGCCGGGGGAACACCTGTCCCCGAAGGAAGCGCGCATCCTCCTCCCGGAATCTGGGGGCTTGGGACCTGCATGGGCCTGAGAGGATTCAGGTTACGGGCGGAATTAATTTTGCTAACCAGCAGATCTTAAAATAGATTCTCCAGGTAGCCCCTCCCGCAGCCAATCCCGAGTCCTTCAAGGGAAAGGGGCGGCAGGAAGAGTCGCTGTCCACGTGACGTCCACGAATTGCCTGACCTGTCCTTGCAGACGGGGAGGACCACGAGGAGAGAAATGGAAAGAAACGGGTCCCCATGGAACCCCGGGAAGGGAGAGCAATCCCGCGGGCACCTTGATTTGGGTCCGAGAGATGCACATCGGGTTTCTGACCTCCCAGACTTTCCTAATGAATTCGTGTTGCTGTTGATCATCCAGCTTGTGATGCTTGACCTCGGAGACACGGGGAATTGCTGTTAGGAGCCCATGGGAATTGCTGGTTGGCATGGTGAATTTCAGTGCATGCCAGATGGCTGAAGGGGGAGTGCCCGGGGTGTGCAGAGCTGCCTCTCTCGGTCATCACTGAAGGGTGGGGGACCCCAGTCCTTCCTTGGGTATCCCCTGGAGATCTGCCCTTGACCAACACCAGTCTCCTTGCTAACACACTGCCCCACTGCAGAAACAGAGGTGGTTTGGGCTTGGTGTTTGGGGCCACACCCAGCGGTGCTCAGGGCTTCCTCCTGGCTGTGCACGCAGGAACCACTCCCGGCAAGCTTTGGGGACAATATGGGGTGAGGGAGGTTGAACTCATGTCAACCACATGCAAGACAATCTCCCTTGGCTGGTCGCAAATGGGTGGATTTTTCTCACACCATCCGGGACTCTTGACCAACCGGCAAAATGACTGTAAAACCGGTGACAACAGTGGCCACGATGCTGAAACACGGCAATGCTGATGGCACTGGAGAGCACTGCGGGGCGGGTGTCTCCTCTGCACTGCACCCGCCAAGCGTGGACGCGGCATCCCCGACCCCAGACTAGTCCCGCGGGCCCTCCGCCCCCGCAGCCATCGTTTCTGTCTGTGGGAATCTCCGACCCTGAAGGATCCTGGTCCCCACTAACGTGGTCTTGCCCCCCTTTGCCTTTTCTTCCCTTGTCTGCTCCCCCCGTCCCGGGCCATCGACAGTGAACCCAGGACAAAGCGGCCCTGTGGACCTCCACGGCCCAGCATTTTCTAAATATTCACATTCTTCACATGCCAGCCCCTTCCTTATTTTCTCAATTCTGTATTTGTTTATCCTCAAAAGCTCCTTTGTCGCGGCCCACACGGATCTGGGAAACTGTGGGGGCCGGCCTGGGGCCCACCAAGGGCTCTGTTCGCCCCCCCCAACCTTGGGGGCACAGCGCCGAGAACAGAACCAGCTGTGAGGTCCCCAGCGGGCGACAGAGCTGGCACCCTGGCTGCCACCCGGGTGGGGTCTGGGTGGGACTGGCCGCTGGCTCCCACTCACCCCCCCCCCCCGTTTCTACACTCCAGGAAGTGTGGCTGTGAAGCCTGCGGTCACCTGGACTCCACAGCTCAAGGTGGCCAAAGTGGCAAGGAAGCCGCCGCCCTGCCACTGCCCGGGACGGGGACCCGCAGGAGGAGAGAGGGTGGTCGCACCACCGGGCATCCGTGGCGGGGAGTGGGGGAGAGCGTTAGGCAGATGCGGGGTGTCTTTGGCCTACGAGTGCTTCTCTGTCTCAGGAGACCCTACAGCTGGGATCTAAAGCCTGTTTCTCCTCTGGTTAAAGCGGTCCTGTCTGGGGTGACCGCCCTGGACGCCGCAGCCCTGTTGGAGCAGCCTGTGCCCCTGTGCCAAGCCCCCCGCCCCGCTCCCTGGCTCCCTGCTGCTCTAACACCCTCGCCTCCTACGTGCAGTCGTAGCCCCTCTCAACTCTGCCTGCTCTCCAGATTTGGGGCGGGGGTGGGGGACGGTGCTTTAATATATTCCTTTTCTGTCTGCCCGTCTGCCTTCCCTGCCCCTCTGGGCAGCACGCCCCAGGCCCAAGCCTGGCTGCCACCTCTCCAGCTGGCGGGCACAGACGTTCTCCTCAGTGGGCCATGGGAGGCGCGAGTGTTTTCCATCGCCTGATGCCTCCCCTCCTCCTCCACACCCAAGAAGGAAGGCGCTGGAGTCCTCTGACAGATCAGGACAGCGAGGCCAGAGGGCTGAAGCAGTCACCCCCAGCGGAAGGCAGAGCCAGGGCCTGCCCCCCGCAGACAGCGCCCACGGAAACGTGGCCTCTGCGGTCAGCTGGGAGGGATTCCAATCCCACTGCATGTCCCCGAGGCCCGGTGACCCCGGATGGGGGCTGTGACCTTCTCGCCCTGCCCTTGCACAGGCTAAAAAGGAAAAGCGATGTTCAGGGGGCACCACGGCCCCTAGAGCTAAAAATACAAGCGGTGCTAAAGGCCTGGCGTGGGATGTCACTGGTGCTGGCGGCGCTGATGCTGGAAGCAGCCTTGGCCCAGTGAGGGGCCCAGAGGGCTGGGTCCGTGTCTCTGCTCTGACATGCTGAGGCCCCTCTGGGGCATCCCATGAATATTGCTCCTGGCCCTGATGTTTCTTTCCTGGGCCAGTTTATATCCCAAGTGCGTGGGGCATGGAGGGCAGGCACTTCCGCTTTGCCATACTCGGATGCTTCACGGCGGAGACCTCCCGGGTGTTCACACTGGCAGGGGGTGCACGGGCAGAGCCCAGGGGGGCAGAAGCCTAAACCCGGCCGCCGTTCACCCTGCAGGGGGCATTGCTAACTGCAGGGCTCGGCTCACGTATGAGGGCCAGTGGCACGTCATGCGTGTTCGTCCTGCCGAGTTCCAGGAGAGCGTGTTGGCGCAGGGCCAGCCCCGGGTCAAGGGGTGCGGGGACACCTGGCAGGGTGGACTCCAACCATGAAAAACAAGACGCTAGATTTTATGCTCGGTGAGCTCAGAGGTCAAGCCTGGCTGTGGCTGCGGAGTCCACGGGCCTGCCCGTGGGTCCGGGCGAAGTCCAGCTCGCACAAAGGCCGGCAGGGCTGTGCACGCCGGAGCTGCAGGGACTCGGGGGCCTTCGCTGGCTGGCAGTCAGGGCTCTGGAGGGGGGCCCGGTGCCCCACCAGGGCCCGTGGAGATCAGGAGAGAACTCTCCTTCCTGTTCCTAGGAAACAAGGCTTTCTGGGCCCTCGCCCCAGACAGTAGGTTGAGGGGTGACCTCTTCTTGGACCTCCGTGACCCCTCATAGCGGGGAAGAGGTGTCGTTATCACCGTCTCCCTTCACCAGGCTGGAGAGTCCCAGGGGGCTCTAGATGAGCCTCTGTGCTCGGGCGTCCCGAACCCTAAGACCCCACTCCCTTGTTCTCTCTGCTTGGGAAACCCCAGTTTCATGCAGGACAACCTTGTGTCTACATCCCCAGGACAAAGCATGATCTCCCGGCGCCCCGAGGCTGGGGGGACCCCAGGCAGCTGCTTCGGGGAGGCCTGGGAAGGGCCCTCTAGGGCCCCCATCCCCGCCAGACCCACCTGGGGAGAAGCCCAACGCCCACCCCTCCCCCAGCGGTGTGCTGACACGTGGAACGGCCTCTCTTTAAGGATACAGATGCGGGCACTGATAGCCAGGCCTTGCGAAACCATGGCCACAATTAAGCTAATGAGCCCCCATCACCCCATCACCTCACCCCACGGAGCCGCCTCAGCCCTGCTCTCAGCACGGTTAAACGGGCCCTGGACAATTCATGGCCGGGTGGTGAAAGGGGCCAAGGCTGGGCGGCCCGGAGGGTACTCGGCTACGGCTGCCAGGAGGGACGAGTGGGCCCGCCCCTCGCTGTGATCTGCTGCCGATAGAAACCACCGCAGCGGCCTTCTGGGCCCCGTGGGAAAGGGCGACCTCCGGGCCCGGGGGCTGGAGGGGTCCTTCCCAGGGACCACCAGCGGCCACCAGCCCCTCGGGTAAGAGCTTCCCATGGTACCGATACAACGTGCCCGTGGGGACTAGAGGTGGATGCTGTACTTGGGGGAAGCCCACCCCACTCTTCCTGGGGAGGGGGCGCAGATGGGAGCACGGGCTGGGACAGACAGAGGGACGCTGGACAGTGGCCGCGCCCGTCCTTGGGAACGCAGGCACTCCCCAGCTGCCCCTGGTGCCCATCCTTCTCCCTCCAGCCCAGGGAGCTGGCTCCGCCCGCAGAGGCCAGCGATGCTGCGAGTGGGCGGGGACTCCGCCTTCAACTCTGACCCCCTAATTGCACTGATTATGAACTAATTAGCATCTAACGACAGCAGCAGGGCCCTGCGGCCCAGCCGCTCTCTCTCACTCACACTTCAAAGGGGGTGTGCTGAGATGAAGACGCGCGTGCAGCCGCCAGGACCAGGGGCGCAGACGGCTCATTACCGAGGGAACGCCCCCCTGTTGGGTCCCCACCGCGCCCGCCCGCGGGGAGCTGGCTGTGCACCCGGAGGCGTGTCCTCGGCCCCTCGCCACAGGATTCCTCTGCGCTTGGCCCTCCCGTGGGGAGCCAGGTCTTCCCTAGGTCCCCACGAGGCTCTGAGCCGCCCTACAGGGGGGCATGCCAGGTGGGCGGGCCAGGTGGGGGCCTCGCTCTGATGCCCTCCGTGGCCAACCCCAGGAGTGTCCTGGGGCATCACCCCTGGGCCCGCTCCCCTTGGGGCCACCAGGGGGGCCCTGTCCTGTGCTGTGCTGCAGAGTCTTCCAGTCAGAGCAGAGACATGGTGGGGACGGACCCTGGTTCTGAAACGGTGGGGTCAGAACCCCAGAGGGGCTGTGTCAGCATCTCCCGGAGAACCTGCCGGGAGTGAGATTCTCGGCCACGCCCCAGCAGGGGCGTTTTCACAGGGGCGTTCTGAGAGACACGAGGTCCGAGAAGCACCGGGCTCGGCCGAGCTTGGGTCTCAACTAGCAGGAGGAGGTGGCAGTGAAGGTCCCCGGGCCTGGGGCTCGGGCCTCCATCCATGGCTCTCGCCTGTCCTGCCCAGGCCTCATTCCTCAGAGCTGGCTCATTTGCTCCCACCTTTGTCTTCATTGTTAGCCCTGCGTAGAACGTCCGTCCCCCTCCAGGAAGCCTTCTGGATTGCTTTCTCTGGTCTACCAGCTCAGAAGACGCTGTGAGCTCTTTACGAAAGGGCTTGTTAAGTAAGCCCCTGTCCAGAGAGCAGACCCCAGGCACTTGGCACTCTTAGTTCACACAGAGTTTCTGGTCCAGGACGGGCTCCGGTGAACCAGGTCCGTTCTGATTTGCGTGCATTTGGAGAGCTTCTCCAACGCCACACCTTGCCGTCACCCTTTGTTTTATGCCCCTCCTCTTCCTGGTTATACGGGAAGGGTCATTCCCCTTCTCCTCCCCTCTCCCCCTATTTGGAAGGATATGTGCCATCTCTTCCTTGAGATGTGGGCTCCTCTTACCATGTGATACAGTCAATGATTAATAATAGGGTCTGCTGGACTTTTAGACACCCACTTGGTTCATGGTCATTCATTTTTTTTCCAACTCAGCATCTATTTACCAGCTGTCTCCTCTGCTCATGAGTAAGTGCTAAGCTGTTCACCGCCTGCACCAGCCCCCAACGGTCCGTTCCCTAGGATCCAGGATGGCTTCTCAGGTTCAAATTTGGGGTCCTTCAGGACTTGGGGAAGAGAAGGCGGCACAAAGACACAGCCAGAGAGGCAAGAGGAGGTGGCGGGCGATGGGCCACTTCCAGGCCAGATAGAAGCATAGCTCTTGGGGGCTGGCTATTAGAGATTTTCCCTTCGTTTATCAATCAGCTACTCACCTCTGAGACAGAATCACTAAGGGTCCAGCTGGCAGGACAGTTGGAGTTTGGTTGGGGAAGCAGGGACTGGAAAGGCACCTGCGGCGGGTGCCCGAGAGAAAGAGATGCAGAGGGCCAGGTGGGCAAGTGCACCACCGTCCCTTGGGTGGTATCTAGAGGACGTGATTTCTCAGCAAGGCCCAGCGAGCCCAGTGGTGGTTGCTCAGAGGACAGAAGGGCCTGTCCAGAGTCCTGGATAATGTCCCCCGAGAAGGGCAGGTGTGGGCCCCGGCACTTAGGGGTAGCAGAGTCTGAGCTGCAAAGTGCCCTTGCAGTCACCGGATAGAGGACTCGCTGGACCCGCCCCAGTACTTCCGGTTCAGGGGGGCTGGGTGGGGCCTGAGTACGTGCATTGCCGGCAAGTTCCGGGTTGGGGTTAAAGCTGCAGGGATATCACCCAGAGGCACGTGTCTGAAGGCTGCCCAAGGGCAGCGGTGCCTCACACCGAGCACGGGCCAAAGCCTGTGGAGGGGGTTCGGGGGCAGTGAGTCCGGTGGGAAGATGTGGATCAGAGAATGAGGGGGGCCCAGTCACTGCCCTGACCCTGAAAGCAGCAGGTGTCAAGCCTGGTCTCACCCTGCCCCTGGGACTGAGCCCCTCTCCCCGTGCCTTCTGTCTCACCCTGCCCCTGGGACTGAGCCCCTCTCCCCGTGCCTTCTGTCTCAGGCCAAGCACGACCAGAGTGGAGTGACCTGGAGGTGTGAGAGGCACTTGGGGAAAGTGGCCCTTCCAAGGGAGCCTCGAGCTGTGCAGCTGCTCAGTCATGTGCCCCCCATGGTGGCCTACATCCCCCTGAAGCCTGGCCCCACTGCCCACGGCCACCTAGGAAGCAGACCCTGCATCCTGTCGACAACACCCCATTTCTGATGCAGCCTAAAGACAAACATCCAGAGATCAAAGTAGCAGCTAGTTCATCTCAGTGGAAGATTGCCCTGTCCTTTTTGAGCTTCTAGGGGGAAAACCAAGTCACCACTTCACTGCGTGCACCGAGTAAGAAGCCAGGCATACCCGAGACACGCTTGAGAGCAAGGAGTGTGTGAATCAGGTGATGACCTCATTCTAGGTGATGTGTGAGCTCAGGTTTATAGAAAGTTCTCTGGCTCTTTTAACAAGAGATTTATGCCTTTTAGAACCACACCAGGGAGTGATCCAGAAATCTCTCTGCATGCCTGTCAGAACCCCACAAGAAAGGCACCACGTGGCTTTATATGCATTGGGAGGATCAGAGCATATAGGTGAGAGGCACCACACCCCACACAGAACACGGACTTCAAAACACTTGCCTCGGTGTGGCGAGCACAGGGAGGCCACGTCCACTTGGATTGTCCCCACTGTTTCTCTGTGTCTTGGGCCCCTGTTTGTAAAATGGAAAGAATGTACGAAAGCTTTGGAGGTCTCAGATCATTTCAGATTTTGACTGAAGCCTTATTCAAACAAAATCATACATAGGAGTGAACACTTGTGTTTTGCGCATTTTTTTTTCCCTAAGCCTGAATTTTAGTTCGAGTCTGAAACTGTTTTTATTTAACACTTCTGAGCCTTCATTTTCTCTTCTGAAAGCTGGATCTGGTCATAGAACCAACTTCATGGCAATGAAGGAATTCAGCGGTGCAGGGACTGTTTAACTTGTAACAGGGAGTCAGCCCCCCATTTATCCCATCCCCGCCCCCCTGCCCCCCCAGGGAGGCCTGGCTCTCAGTGCTGTGGCATCACAAGGACTGTCCTTGAAGTCGACTTAGAACCTCTAGATAGACCTTCTTGAATACATACACACCCCCGTCCCAGTGCAAAGGTCAGGAAGAGAGTCCCCTCTGCACACCACAGGAAGCATGTGCTACAGGAGGAGGGCTGTGCTCAGAGAAGACGACAGATCAATCAGCTTTCCAATACACCTGATATGTTCCCATCAAGATCTATCGCACTCGCCTTGTTATTAGTAATAGCAAGAAGGGGGTACTTGGGGTGGGGGGAGGGATGGGGCAGAGGAGACAGAAACACACAGGATCCTTTGTATAAGCATTTGTAGAACCAGGGTTCTTTTTTTTTCCTTCTTCTTCTTCTTCTTCCTGCCCCAGAAGCTCAATTTATCGAGCTGAGTCAAATTACTGTACATCCTGACAGAGCCTTCGCTGTCATTGATCAGCCCTGAAACTCTCCTCTGCATTGCATCACCACTTCAAGAAAGAGCATGTTCTCAGAAATCCATGCAGGCTGGGAAGGAATGACCCCTGGACGGCGGCCTGCCCTCTCAGCTCGGGAGAGCCAGCGAGGGGCATTCTGGGAGGCAGCCATCAAAGGAGAGGCAGCAGACTCATCAGAACACCCAGGAAGGTTCCCACCTGGGCCACTGTCTGTCCCTGAATGCCTAGCAGGGAGCACCAGATTTAGAGGTAGATTCCCAAGACTAAGTAGCAGAGAATTAAAAACTGAAGCTCTTAACTCTCAGGACCAGTTTGCGTTTTGGAAACAGCATGCGCTGGTGATTGTTGGATGTGTGTTGAACACGACCCCTTACTGCAGGTTAAGTTTACACAGGTGGTCCTTATCCAGGGTATATGTGTCTATGAGCAATTCTAGCTGGGTGATTCTTCCATGAACGGTGGTCACTTTTTCTCACTTTTAAAAGTCTGTGTTAAAAGCTCAAGAAATACTCTCTAAAATTGGGTTAGGTTTTTAATCTTGTTTGGGGGCCACGTGTGGCTGTGCTCATACGACGCCTGGCTCTGTGGTCACGGGTCACTCCTGGAAGGGCTTGGAGGACCCTCTGCAGTGCCAGGAAGCTGTATGCAAGGCAATTGCATCCCCCCCTGTGTTTTCTCTCCCTAGCCCCAGGTTTTAAATTTTTCATTACAAAAGCAGTGCAAACCGAATTTCTTTTTTTTTAAAATATCTTTAATAACGAAAGAATTGCCTACTGTCCCTTTCTCAGTCTTCAAGTAAATCTCTGTTGACAGAGATTTAGTTTGGATCTTCCCATCTATTTATGCACAGAAAGAGACTTACATAAACATATGTAATCGCATTTATGGTTTTAAATAAAGAGAATCAGACCATGTGTCCCATTTCACAGCACATGAACTTACTCAACAGAATTGGACTCGAAGTTGGATGGAACCGCAGGGGAAAGAGAGGGGCAATCAGCCTGAGCTTTCAGGGACACTGATGGCGAGGCTGAGGGGGTCAAAACGGAAGACCTGGGAAGAGAAAACAGGGGTTCAGAACCCGATTTGCAACACAGGACAGAAGCGAGGAGAGGCCAGAGGAGCAGGGGGTCAGGAGAGGCTTGAGCCTGGCCGACTTTGGCAGATATTGACCCCAAGAATGGCATGGCAGCTGTTCTTCAACCAGTGGCTCTGCTAAACTCAGAGTCCTCTTCACAGCCACAGGAAACACGTCCACAGCACATCGCAAACTACACAGGGCAGAGGAACTCACGCTCTGTCACGTCCCAGCCCCAGAGAAGAGAGGCAGCACAGTGGGGAGGGTGTTTACCTCGCATGCGGCCGACCCGAGTTCGATTCCCAGCATCCCATATGGTCCCCTGAGCACTTCCAGGAGTAATTGCTGAGTCAAAGACAGGAGTAAGTCCTGTGCATCGCTGGGTGTGACCCAAAAAGCAAAAAAAAAAAAAATGTCCTGAGTTCTCTCTGTTTGCAGAGGTGGTCACACCCGGGGTCTTCAGATAACACACCAGAACTGCCCAGCTGGAGAGACTGCTGGGGAAAAGGCCACCTGAGGGCCCAGTCTAAAGGAAGGATTTGTCAGAGCCGGAAAAAGGAGGCTTCCATCTTGGCAAGTCCAGCTCCAGCCTCCGCCTGGCGGCAACTGCCCCAACAAGCTGAGTCTGCAGAATTGGCACAAGAACCGCCCCGCTGGGCCCAGCCTGCGGTGCTCCTCAGCCACGGCAGATCGTCACACGGCAGGCGGGGACAATCACGGCAGTGATGGCACACAGGTGTTCACGCCAGATGTGGGCATGGAAGCCAGAAAGGAAGGAGCTGGGAGCCCAGCCCCGGATGCAGTCCGACTCCCAGTTCTTCTCGAGCAATGTCTTAGGTTTTCCGACTGATTGTGTTTTTAGATTCCCTTTGAGAGTAGGAAGTCTCCCATTTTACTTCTGGTGCTGTTGTTAGAGTCCTAGCCACAAAGAATGGGACTCAGGACTTACTCCTGACTCCGTGCCCAGGAGTCAAGCTGGTGATGCTTGGGAATGCCAAGTGGCTCCAGGGATTGAACTGGAGATGGGCACATGCAGGACAAGTGTCGTGCCCCTGATGCTGTCTGTGGCCCCAACATCCATTTGGGGGAGGGTCGATGCAAACCTCCTAAAATGGAGATCTCTGAGGTGGAGAGGAAAGAGGGGAAATCTCAATCCAAGGGCACCTGGCAATTCTGTCAAAAAGTGAAAGAAAATAAAAAGAAGAGGAGCAAAGGAAAGTGTCAAGCTAATCTCCAACATCTTTATGTATTCCAAAGAATAGAAGAATACAACAATTTGCAAGCAAATTATTTGTTTAGTCCCCCCCTAGGACATTGGTTGACATAATTAGTTAATTTCTGGGAAGGGCAACGTGTGTGTTCTTTATTAATTGGCATTTTCCTTTAGCAGGGAACATAAGGACCAGGAAAAATTGTCATTATCAAAGAGTAATGGGTTTTCTTTTGAGAAGCTCGTGTATTTAACGAGGATAGCATCTTTCATCCTGCAGCATTCCACAGGTATTTAGAAACTTTATGGGGCTTGAAATGGAGCCACCTCTGGCATGAAACCCGGGAACACCTCTCGCCATTTGAGGACAGGATGTGCGGAATGCCAACCGAAACTACCCAGAGCACGTAATTACCAGTTGGAATTATCAATTACCAACTGGAACCGGTCCAGGCCTCAGGCTCAACTCCTGTGACAAACATCAAGGGCTATTTAGAGACCACACATGGTTTGACATCTTAGCTTTGGCCTTTCTGCCATCTGGGACTCTGGCAGGGGGAGTACATTAGAGAGATCATTTCTCCTCGGTAGCTCTGTTGAATTCAGACTCATGAAAGAGAGGCCTTGGGATCAAGGACACAACACACAGCCCTTTTGACCCTGCTGATGGCCCAGTCTGGGGGGCAAGACCTGAGCTGAGAAGGCCTCAAGACCCTCGGTGCAGTTCCCTATGTGTCCCAGGCTGGGAAGCCGTCACACACCCAACCCGCCAGAAGACTGGGGTCATCTATGTCCCGGGGGATATCGATGGCCAAAGGCTGACTGGATCCAGCTGCGAATTTAACCACTGTGGCTGTGCATAGCTCACACACGTGGCTTATGTGATCAGGAACGTTGGGACTTGGGGGTTATTGGTGAATCCATATGTTGGCTCCACAGAGCTGGTTTCCAGTCTGCGCTCTTGTTTTTCAGTTTCGTGTATTTATTCAACAAACAGCTATTGCCAGCAGAGCAGAGCAGAGGGATAAGAAGAAGATTAAGCTAAGCTCTTCCCCACATACAATAACAGAAAAGGTTACAGTCAAATGAGTGGCCAGGAAAGGAATGAAGATGTTTGGATTCTGCGTGATGGTTTGTTCATTTTTTTTTGGGGGGGGGGTCATACCTGGCAGTGCTCAGGGTCTACACCTGGCTCTGTGTTCAAGTATCACTACTAGTGGGGCTGAGGGGACCATATGGGGTGTCGGGGATCAAACTCAGATCAGCCAGATGCAAGGAAAGCACCCTACCTGCTGTCCTATCTCTCCACTCTCCACCTGCCGGATTCTGTATGATAAAAGCAAAGCATCAGTCAGAAGGGGGTTGACTTGTGTGGACACCTCCAAGGCGATGTGATGTGCAAGGTGGTGTGTTTGGAAAATAAGGAAGTGTGCAGTGGTTGACCGTATGGTGATACCCTATGGTAACATTTGGGGTGTCAATGGGCCCTCAGAGATGTGCATGGAGGACCGAAAGCAGAAGCCTGCACAGAACCCTGAGCTACAGATTCTCTGTTCATAATCACTTGACTCCGTTCCCCTCCCTACAGCTAAGTCACCAATGGCTGTGGACTTACATCCAGACATGAGGAACTGGCATGAGTGTTACTGATGTTGGAAGGACTGTAGTATGAAATGGATCAAATCGTGTGTATATATGCATGAGTGTGTGTGTGTGTGTGTGTGCATGCGCACATATGTGTGTGAGAGAGAAAGAGGAGAGAGAGGGAAAGAGAGAAAGGGGAGAGAGAGAGAGAGAGAGAGAGAGAGAGAGAGAGGATGTTTCCTATGCTTGTATATTAATGATGACCTGGGATTTCAAGTCAAATTCTCTGAAAAAGAGGTTTCTGCAGTTTACCATCACTAGGTAGAGGTGCCTCATTCTGGTTTGGGTGAAACATATCATACATATCATATTTTTTAAAAGAAGGAGGATTTCCTGGGGACCACTAATTTTTTTTCCTGAAAAGGGTGCAGTATCCAAATGGTGTTTGGGAATCTCTAGTCTGGAACCAGCTCGCCCGATTCCTGTCGTCATCTTTAGAGTTGACTGAAGCACGACCCGGACAACTGACTCTATCGGCCAGTAAGAGTCCATGATTCCGACCAGTCGAGATGTAGAAAGGTCATTCAGTCATTGGGTCACTTCAGATGGGACAGGGAGAGGCAATTCAGTGTAGGAGAAGAATCCTCTTGCTTCCAGAGACTCCTACAAGAAAGTTCTGGAAGCAGTGCTTGCTCTAAATCCCTCTCCTTTGAAGTGTGGGCTTTCCTGGGCTATTTCTTGCCATGATCTCAGTCTCCTAATACCTATTTCCAGCAGTCTTTCATTTTAATTTATTTTTTAATTTTTGCTTTTTGGGTCGCACCTGGCGATTCACAGGGGTTACTCCTGGCTCTGCACTCAGGAATTACTCCTGGCGGTGCTCAGGGGACCCTATGGGATACTGGGATCGAACCTGGGTCAGCTGTGCGCAAGGCCAATGCCCTATCCAATGTGCTATCCCTCCAGCCCCTCCAGCATTCCTTCGTAAGTGGATTTATTTCCCCATTCCCATCCGTCTCTGCATTCTGGCTATTTCCTTCCCAGCAGTGACTGTGAGATGCCTTCACAGCACTCCACCGGCCCCTTGCTCATTACCTGGCCCCTCTCCCTGGCAGGTCATCCTGGAGCACCAGCCTTTAAATCACTCGCGCAGAGGACATTCGCAATACTATTGATGGGATTGATTAATTATAAATTAATATGAGGATTTATCAAGCCTGGTAAGAACCTTGAGTGTACAAAATTAAATAGTTATTTATAACCCTGGGGTGTGCATGGTCTCTCTCCCTCACACACCCACCTTACCAACATCTGATTCTGGATTTTTTTTTTCTCCTCCTTTTTCCTCAACACCTTGATCTTGGCAGACCCATTAACTGCTCACTGGGAACGATCTGAAGCATTCAGCCTCGACTCCCCTCTCTCGCTCCCCCTGCCAGCCCGCAGCCCCCGCCTCAGACTAAGGCAGCGCAGCTCCGTCCCGGGTGGACGGGCAGGCCCGGTGGGAAGATGAGGGTGCCTCTCCCAATGTCCACACGACAGCCTGTCTCCTGCAGGGCACGGGACACGGTCCCCACGTCTGCGCCTCAGCAGAGTGTGGGCAGAGCACGCGCACTCAGCGATGCCGGGAGCAGGTGGTTGGCACAGACTGGGTTTTCCCTGGCAGCCAGCCTGCCCCGACACGCGGCGCCCAGCACCACACCAAGGCGTGTGGTGAAACGGCATGAGCAGGACAGCGAGGAACAGAGAGGCCTGTCGCCACGGGGCTGCTGGTTCTGTGAGACCGGAGTTCTGATCTGGGCCAGGACCACCGTGGGTGGGTCTACGGGCCGCTTTCTCTCGTCAGGGCTTTAGCATCTGGGGGGCACGTGTGTTTCTTCACACCCAGCACCCGCCTATCTGAGTTCCGCGTCTCCTCGCAAACCTGGGAGATCTCCTAACAGCCAGTCTGGTGCCTGTCCTTGGTGTGGTTGGGGGGCCGTACCCCGCTTTGCTTGGTGGTGGTGGGGGTTGTTGGTTACTCCCATCTAGTGCTCAGGGGACCCCGAGGTGCCCAGAGGGAGCCTTCTATGTACCAAGCAAGCACTCGGCCTGCTGACTTACCTCTCACACCCCAGGTCAGGGAGGGAAGCGTGATAGTGCAGTGGGTAGGGCATTAGCTTGCTTCCCTCCCCGGCATCCCATGTGGTCCCCAGAGCCTGTCGGGAGTAATTCCTGAGCGAAGAGCCAGGAGTCAGCCCTGAGCACCACTGGGTGTGACCCCCACAAAAAAAAAAATTAAAAAAAAAAAAGAAAACACCACGGGACAAAACAAAAACCCCAGGCCAGGGATTGTCAAGCAATAGCAGCTGCCGTCGCTGGCTATTGGGAGGGTTTGAGCGTTTGCAAACACAACACAGGACACACCAGAGAAGTTCAAAGAAGTCCCAGGCACCGAGGGGCGGGCAACCGCCGGTGAGCCTCAGGGCTCTGAAGGGACCAGCTGCATGGCCACGTTCCCAGACGGAGCAAGAGAGGGTTTCCACCATCGAGTCAGGGAAAAGGTGAGAAGAGCCCCCGGAAACCCAGGGGAATGATGAGGTTCTCTGCCGTGGAACAGAATGAGTCAGGGCCCAAAAATGGGGACAAGGACCGAAAAACGGGGAAACAGGAAGCAGGAAGTGGAGTGGCTGCAGCAGAAATGAGCTAAGACAAGCGGGGGGTGGTTGAGCGTGGGGTCCCCCAAGAACTACCGTGGGCTTCCTCCAGAGCCCCCGTTCCCAGCACTGCTGGGCATTCTGAGTCCTGCTCCTTGTCCTCTGAGGCTCAAGGCCTCATGTGCCCTGGAAGTGATGCAGGTGGCCCTGGCAGAAGGTGCTGGGGGCCTTGGATCACATGTGATGTGACGTGCCAATGTCCTGGGGATGCCTGAGCCTCACCTTGGGGACAGACAGTCTTTCTGTGTCCCCCAAGACCGTGTGTGCAGAGACGGCAAGAGTAAAAGTTTGACTGGGCCACCCGTGACACTAGAGGGACAGAGGGGTGCCTCTCCCCTTAACCCACAGGCTGGCGTGAGTGAATTCAAGCTCTTATCTAGACCCTGGAGCTGGGACTCACCCCTGTGGGCTCCATGAAGCCACGCCAAGCCGTGGACCGAGGCTCCTCTACCACAGCCCACAGTGTGGGGAGAGCAGGACCCCTAAAGGCCACCTCCCAGAGAGGGCCGTCACCTCTGACCCCTTCCCCCACAGAGTGTGTTTGCTTTCTTGGGCTCCTGGTAATGCAATCAATTGATTCTCTTAATGGAGAGAAAAAGACATAGAATCAGGTTTAATCTTCTTATGGCAGTGATAGATTTTCAATATCAAGCAAACGAAACCAGGAGGAGGAGAGAGAGAGGCTGGAGGAAACACACGAAGAAGTAGGAAGGTTTGACTGGAGGCTGATGATATTCAAGAGCATATTTAAAATCGGCGTGACTGCCCTAAGAGTGAGCTTGCCATCATTTGAGTCCCTCAAAACACGGTATTTATTATGGAAGAAATAATAAAGGCCTATTTGACGATTAAATGTTATTTTTTAGAATGGATTTGTTATTCTGAGTGTGTATAAAATACACATATATAAAGGGCAAGGAATGGGCTCATTTAAAAAATTAACTGTATAAGAAATAGTCCAGTGGGTAAGGTGCTTGCCTTTCACGTAGCTGACCCGGGTTCTGTCTCTGGTACCCCATATGACCCCGGTGCCCACCAGGAGTGATCGCTGAGCACTCATCCAGGAGTAAGCCCTGAACATGCCAGGTGTGACGACTCTAAAACAACAAAAATTAACTATAAGATTGGACCAACAGTACAAGGGGTAAGGCATTTGCCTTGGACATAGCTGATCCCAGTTCAACCCTGAGCACAGCCTGGAGTGACCTTCCCCATACTACTTAGCTGGAGAGAAAGCTCAATGGCAGAGCATGTGGTTTGCATGTAAGTGGCCTGGACTCAATTCCTGACTCCAGCTGGTCCCCCAGCACTTCCAGGAGTAATCCTGCAGCAGTAAGTCGGAGTACCCCCTGAGCTCCACTAGGAGTGACCACCCCAAATAGACACAAATTAGCTACAAACACACCCAAACTCACTATAAAAGATTAACATACTCTCCCCTCTATCCTATTAGAACTCCGCTTGCTTTTCAAAGTTCTCTCTCTCTCTGACTACCTGCATCTATTTACAGAAGGTAATTATAGGTAGTCTTATTTTGGTGTTCATTTATTTGTGTATCTTTCATCCATCCGCCTTCAGAGTCGTAATACACATCCTATCTCAGCTTCTCCATCTCAAGGAAATGGTCGGGCACCTTCGTTCTTTCATTTGGTCAGGATTTGCTTCCTAATCACAAAAGGACCACTTCCCTTCAGCCAGATCAAAGCTGGATGCATGTGATTCTTTGATTAGCATCTGTTTGCCCTGAGAAACTGGTATTTCCTTGCGGTAAGGGTTTTCACTCGCTGCAGTAGCCCTAGCTCATGCTAAGTGCTCATTAGCCATTTCTTAAATACAAGGTGCCGACAAGCAGCGGGCATATCTTATCGTGCTGGTGTGGCTGCGTTTCTGATAGCACTCGTTAGCTTTAGAAGT
Organism: Sorex araneus; assembly: GCF_027595985.1. Lineage (NCBI taxonomy): Eukaryota > Metazoa > Chordata > Mammalia > Eulipotyphla > Soricidae > Sorex > Sorex araneus. The sequence goes on from NC_073309.1 coordinate 4,309,795, forward strand.
GCTTCTTGGATAAAATACAGAGAACTGCACATTTGCATACATCTGATGTTTTATAAAAGCCTCTTAAATCATTGCCGTAAAATAGAAATTAAGAGGTCGTGTTTATGTTTTCAGTTTAGAGGCCACACCCAATGGTGCTCAGTGGCTACTCACAGCTGTACGCTTAGGAGTCGCTTTTCAAACATCTAGGAGGCCATGTGGTGATGGGGGATTAAACCAGGGCCTCTTCCAGACAGAGTACACGCTTAGCCCTTGGGCCACCTCTCTGGCCTGAGCATATGTATTGGTGCTCGATGCCTCTCACCATAGCAGATTCCAAAAGGATTGGATCCATTTATATGCGGTGTTAGATTATGAAATGGTGAATGGTGTTCAATTATTTATAATTAATGAGGTAGACATATATATGATATATTTATCACTGTCATTCCATTGCTCATCGATTTGCTCGAGTGGACACCAGTAACGTCTCCATTGTGAGACTTGTTGTTACTGTTTTTGGCATATTGAATACGCCACAGGGAGTGCTCTGCCGTGTGGGCGGGATACTCTTGGTAGCTTGCTGGGCTCTCCGAGAGGGACGGAGGAATCAAACCCAGGTTGGCTGCATGCAAGGCAAATGCCCCACCTGCTGTGCTATCGCTCCAGCCCCCAGATACATCACTGTATCACTGTCAACCCGGTTGCTCCAGCCCATGGTATAGTTAAAGATATCAAAATTGATAAACTTCATGCCCTCTATAAAGACGCTGAACACGATGGCCCCCTAAAAGCTTTCTTTGTATAATATGTTTTGTATGCGTGTGTGTATGTGTGTGTGAGAGTGCGTGTGTGCACATTTAAGAATCGATCACCACTATGTCAATTTTAAACCACAGGGATTCAGTGGTTTCATCTGGCTCCACCTCATTTACAGAATGTTCATTTCTGGTCCTTTTGACCTCCTTGTTTTCACGGCTACAGACAACTTCGCTGCATGGACGAATCATCTTATCGTGGCCTCCACTATCAGACAATGGTTCCTCTCCACTTTTCCCCTTCACGTATGTGCACATGCCTCCATGCACACACATAGATGGAACACTGAGAAGCTTCTCTACCCTGGGTTTTGCGTTCGCATGTATTCACAGGACAGACGCTCTGGAAGACTCCAGAACTGGAACACACTCCGGTTCCAGAGTCGGTTCCTGAGTTCTCCCCCACGTGTTCACCCACTGATGACACGGGGCGCTGTTTCTTGTGCTGTGGCTAAAGACCCCACGTGTACAGATGCGGGCCTATGTCCCTGTGCTTTCCCGTGCCTGTCCATTTACATGTGTGTGCCTGTGTGAGGTAAGGCTGTGAATCTAGTCTTGACCCAGGCTGCCGGGATTCTCACACTGACATTCATTCCCCAACCCTGGGATCACACAGAGCTGCTCACCCCTCTGTGACTCAGTTTACCCCTGGATGAAGCAGGGGTGGACGTGTTTCCTGCCTGGTGAAATGGCCTGGAAGTTTGAGCAGGGTAGGGGCTGGGCTTCAGGGTCCCTGTGGCCGCACCACGCAGCCACGCCAGGCCACAGACTAATCTCGCACCCAAGCTCTGTGCTCCCAGGTCCCCTGTTTGCCTGACATTGAATTCTCCAGCTGGAAAGTTTGAGAGCCCCTAGGACACGGGACAGGGTGCCCCTCCTGTCACCCCCACCCCCAGTGCCGGCCACTCTCAGTGGACAACACAGCGGTGTCTTCTCTGCCTGCCCCTGGGCCTGGTGCCAAGCTCTGCAGCTCTGGCTGCACCACCTTCTCTGGGCACTCCATCGTCTAATGCCTTCCCAGAAATGGGCACGGTTGTGTCTGGTGGGGTGGGGGTGGGTGCAGGGAGTGAGTCAGCACTGAGTCTCGGGGTCTGTCATGACAGGTTCTTGCTTTCCAGGAACACCTGTGCCCACGGACGCGTCCCACCCAAAGCATGAGTCAGGTGGGCTGCCCTGCAGTGGACACAGCAGCCAGGCCCTCCCCCTCCACATTCTGTGGAAGAAAGGGTGCCACCTGCCCTGGGTGGGGGGCACCAGCCAGCCCGGGCCCTGGGAGGGGTGCATGTCGGCAGGCTTCGTGCTCGTCACCCCAAAGAGGCTCGGGGCTGAGTCATGGAGGATGAGCCTTTGCCGCTTGGCACGGGTCCCGAGCTCAGCACGCTGCACCCTACATGCAACATTCAGGGGGCACCTCCCCAGCCGAGGGGACTGCCAGGACGAGCCACTTCTAAGCAAACATATGATGGGAAAGTTCTTGGCTCAGCTCCCTGGGAGTTGAGAAATGAGCCAGGCAGCCGTTTCCATCACCTCCACCACAGGTGTCTGCACACCGTCCTCCGGACCACTGGCAGTGAACAGGGCTCCGGACACACATGTGACAGGCGTGGGGAGACTCCTGCCCCATCCTCATCGCACACACCTTCCACGTATGTGCGGGTTGTTCCTAGGGTCCGAGTTCTACACTGAAGCTATGCACCTGTTTTTAGTCTCAATACCATGCTGCTTCGGTGACTATAGCTCTGGGATTGAGTTTAAGTTCAGGGAATATAACCTTGTTTTTATTGTTTTCCCCCCCCTCAGGATTACTCTGGTAGAATGTGAGTATTGTGTGCTGCATTTCTGTGGAAAAGGCCATTGTAACTTTGATAGGGGTTCCATATACTCAGCTTTTTGATGATGATCATAGTACAGTATATACAGATATGCCTAAGACTGCTAGGTTATATAGTCATTTATATGCAGTGATATTTTCGTAAAGTTCAATAGAGTTTGTTTAAAGAATTACCAGTTTAGGGGGAGGGAAGCTGACGTGGTGGCGGGATTATGAGGGAACATTATAGGTCAAAAACCCAAGTATGAACAACTGTAATTCACGGTGCTTTCATAAAGTAAAATTTTGGGAAAAAAGAATTGATAAGTTTAAAAACAAAATGAAAAGAGTTTGAGTTTAAACATGCACCGATCTCTGGATGTTTATCACCCTCACCCAATTTCGAGGAAGGATTCTTATCTGCTCCGTGGACACTCTTTCCAGGTCACACAGAAACCCACATCAGTTTGTGACTCTATAAATTTGGATTTCAATATGTTAAATGCTTTGGTATTAATCTACAGATTGCCTCTTGTAGAAACATAAAACAAATCTGGTTGTATGCTTTACCTGTTATGCCATGTATTTTGCAGAGTGTGAATTCCTCATCTGTCCCATTGGGTCTTCTAATTTTTTCTTTCCAGAACTTTCCAGAACCGTCTAGTGCCCATGCCTTACCCTCCCACAGGGACATTCCTTACCCACCTTCCCATTCTCATGCCCAAACCTGAGCACCATGTCCCCGAGAAGCCTCCCCTGAGCCCCTGTGTCCCTGAGAAGCCTTCCCCGAGCCCCTGTGTCCCCGAGAAGCCTCCCCCGAGCCCCTGTGTCCCTGAGAAGCCTTCCCCGAGCCCCTGTGTCCCCGAGAAGCCTCCCCCGAGCCCCTGTGTCCCTGAGAAGCCTCCCCCGAGCCCCTGTGTCCCTGAGAAGCCTCCCCCGAGCCCCTGTGTCCCTGAGAAGCCTTCCCCGAGCCCCTGTGTCCCCGAGAAGCCTCCCCCGAGCCCCTGTGTCCCTGAGAAGCCTTCCCCGAGCCCCTGTGTCCCTGAGAAGCCTTCCCCGAGCCCCTGTGTCCCCGAGAAGCCTCCCCCGAGCCCCTGTGTCCCCGAGAAGCCTCCCCCGAGCCCCTGTGTCCCCGAGAAGCCTTCCCCGAGCCCCTGTGTCCCCGAGAAGCCTTCCCCGAGCCCCTGTGTCCCCGAGAAGCCTCCCCCGAGCCCCTGTGTCCCCGAGAAGCCTTCCCCGAGCCCCTGTGTCCCCGAGAAGCCTTCCCCGAGCCCCTGTGTCCCCGAGAAGCCTTCCCCGAGCCCCTGTGTCCCCGAGAAGCCTCCCCCGAGCCCCTGTGTCCCCGAGAAGCCTCCCCCGAGCCCCTGTGTCCCCGAGAAGCCTTCCCCGAGCCCCTGTGTCCCCGAGAAGCCTTCCCCGAGCCCCTGTGTCCCCGAGAAGCCTTCCCCGAGCCCCTGTGTCCCCGAGAAGCCTCCCCTGAGCCCCTGTGTCCCCGAGAAGCCTCCCCCGAGCCCCTGTGTCCCCGAGAAGCCTTCCCCGAGCCCCTGTGTCCCTGAGAAGCCTTCCCCGAGCCCCTGTGTCCCTGAGAAGCCTCCCCCGAGCCCCTGTGTCCCCGAGAAGCCTCCCCTGAGCCCCTGTGTCCCCGAGAAGCCTTCCCCGAGCCCCTGTGTCCCCGAGAAGCCTTCCCCGAGCCCCTGTGTCCCTGAGAAGCCTTCCCCGAGCCCCTGTGTCCCTGAGAAGCCTTCCCCGAGCCCCTGTGTCCCCGAGAAGCCTTCCCCGAGCCCCTGTGTCCCTGAGAAGCCTTCCCCGAGCCCCTGTGTCCCCGAGAAGCCTTCCCCGAGCCCCTGTGTCCCCGAGAAGCCTCCCCCGAGCCCCTGTGTCCCCGAGAAGCCTCCCCCGAGCCCCTGTGTCCCTGAGAAGCCTTCCCCGAGCCCCTGTGTCCCCGAGAAGCCTCCCCCGAGCCCCTGTGTCCCCGAGAAGCCTCCCCCGAGCCCCTGTGTCCCCGAGAAGCCTTCCCCGAGCCCCTGTGTCCCCGAGAAGCCTTCCCCAAGTCCCACGTCTCTGCCCACGGCTGTTGTGACACTTTGCAGTGACTCCAACACAGCCCTTGGCACATTCACCTGCTGGCTTCAGCTCGCCCGCCCTCACGCACAGCGGCGCCTGCCACTGGCGAGACACCCCGGCTCTCCCGGAATATTTCCATTCCACGGGCCGGACAGAATCAAATTCCTCACATAGCTCTGGGTGACCATGCTTCTCTGCCCAGTGCCCACAGAGCACTGTGTCATCATTTAACGTGTGCCTGTGTCTGCCGACCCCACCGCCCTCCTCCTCTCTAAGTTCCAAGTGCTCTTGGGGACAGGGAGTCCACGGTTCCCTGAGCTCTGGTGGTCAGCTCTCCTGCTGGGCAGAGAGGACGCTAAGCCCTGACTTGCTGACCGAGTCCCGGCAGTGCTTTTGGTCTGGGATGCTGTAGGGGACCCACCTGTGTGCCCAGCGTGTCCCAGGTGCCCAGGGACTCAGAGCAAAAGTCCACCGAGTGATGTTGTAAATGCGCTTCTGAGCCTCAGTGACCACATGTCAGATGGCGGCTCTTTCCGGTCATCCAAGACCCACGTGGACACTGCCTTAGGCCTTGCCACAATTCACCCGGGAGCCTGCAGGTCCTCCTCTCAGAGGCAATAGAGGCCCCGGAGGGTAGCAAGGCTGTGGCTGTGGTGTCCACTCTAGTGAGCTGTCCACTCTATGCTGTCTTCTTGGGGGCTTCCTGAATGGGGGCCGCAGTGCTAATTTCTGGGGACAAGTCAGGACAATGGATGTGAGGCTGCCCTTCCCTTCGTGCACTCCCCTGCTCTGGCAAACTTGGGGTTCACCAACACCTGGTGCTGACCAAAGGCGTCTGGCTGCCCTGCCTCTCATTAGGGGGATTTGGAACAGAGAGGAAGAAATGGTTTCATGTTGGCACACACACACACACACACACACACACACACACACACACACACACACACATGCACACGCACTCTGAGATGAATAATAAACCAAATCGGTGCAGCTTCCGATTTGGGCCTCTCCGCCGAGGAGCCCAATAACCCAGAGGAAACGATTAACATACAAATAGACAGGCTTCCCATTAAAACAGCGGCCGTGCGGCGGAGAAGGTGCTGGAAAAGACCTCGTCACGCAGAAAGCAATTATGACGGGAAATCGAGTCTGATTCAGGCCCATTTGCAGCAAGCTTGGAAATCAAAATGTAACCACTCATAATCGCGAAGACACCCGCGCCTCGCGGGGGGGAGGGGAGCGCGCCCCATTGTGATTGCTGTTATTATCTCACCTCGAGAGAACCCCACTTGGTAAGCTCCGCGTCTCGCTGGCTCTCGAAAGCCCTGTTTGGAGGACAGCGGCGCGGACCAGACAGAAAGGACCGTGCACAAACACAAAGACAGCCCCGCTCCAAACCACCCAGCCCCCTAGGCCGAGTCCTGGAACTCAAGACTCTCCGGCCGCCTTCCAGAAGTGGGGGCATGAGTGCCGACGCCAGGACTCCGGGTTTTCAATAGAGGGTCGGGCGGGAGCTCAAGAGTCAGGAACTCCACATCAAGTCCAAATCACTGGGGATGAAATGATGGTTGGATGCAGGACAGGAAGGGGGCGGAGAGGGACACTGGTACAGGACAGGACAGACTACACCTTCAGGGGTGTGATGACATCCAGGGCTCACCGTCCACCTCACAGCTGGACTTCCCACCCCCAACAGCCCCGGTGCCAGGCACCTCCTGCGCCCACATGCTTCCCTCCTGGCCCTGGTGGCAGCCGGTTCTGGGCTCCAGGCACGGCTGCTGCCCTGTTCGTGTCCCCCATCCTTCCACACCTGCCCTGCAGAGTGTCCTGGGGACCCGCAGTTACAGCCAAGGTCAGATAGCAGTGCTTCCGGCCCTCCCACACCTGCCCTGGTCCACAGAGTAGTGGCTCAAGATCACCATCGTGGGATGGTGGCCCTCAGGAGTAAGACCCTTCCCTGGCCTCCGGTGGGGACCCCTGCAGACTTTCTGGCCACGATGGACGCTCAACCCCTACTTCCCCGCCGCCCGGTTCCATTGGCCCTCCCACGGCCCACAGAGCCCACGGTCCCTCTGTCCCTGCCTGCTGCCTGGCCTGGATGCTAACATGGTCCCACGCCTCAGGCCACGTTAGATCTGAGATCTGTGCACACGGGACTCTCCGTTTTCTCTGCCCTCTGTGTTTAGACTCCCCTGGGAAACTGTCTGAACTCGGGCCCTGTCCCCCCGGACCAGGAGCCACTGAGTCACGGGTCTCACACCCCATTCGCCAACAGACGAGCAGTGAGGACAAAGCCGGGCGCTCCCTGGTGTGGATCTTCCACCCCTTCTTGCTTCCACCTGTCATCTCGCTGAGGTCCAGATGGGCTGGAAGTTCTTTCCCTCCTGCTGACAGGACCGAGAGGACAGCCAAGGTGACGTGCGTGTGCGCGCGTTGTGTCCTGTCAGTGACCTGGACTCAAATCAAGGAGCGTCAAGGAGTGTGTCAGTGTGACCTTTCGGGGGACCCCCTTCTGCTAAGGCCGCCGCCTGGTCTGCCACCTGAGTTCAGGACCAGGACCACGAGGGAAACTGCCCCTTTTAATTACCTGCATTACAATTACATATGCAAAGAGCAATAATTATTTTAAAACAAAAACTCTGAGGTCACTGGAGATGCTTGCTCTGGGCCGCGGTGACCGTCTCGGTGGGTGTGCCCGTATTTCTCACTCATGCACTATTAAACTCACTCACCCTAAATCATGAACCCGATTAACTTCATTTGCTGACTTATTTTGTTTTCTGGGTCATAATTTTGTTTCTTCTGCTTTGACTGATGCAAGACGAAAATATTTGGAAACTCAATTGCATTCTCCACATGCATGCTCTATGAATAAATGAAAGGACGTCAGCTGGGCAGTTTATAGTTTTATTAACAAAGTCGTCTGTTATTATATAGTGAGGAATGGCTGGCTGGGTCTTCTAGCCAAGTTTGGAAGGGAATGAGTGCAAATGCACATCATGGGGTTCCCGAGAGGGCTCAATGGGCTAAGGTGAACGCTTTGCATGTGGGAGCCCCAGGTGTGACCCCCTCGTACCGTCTGGTCTGCTGAGCACTGCAGGGAGTAAACCCGTGAGCACAGAGCCAGGAGTAAACCCCAAACACTGAGGGCTGGGGCCCTAACACATATTCATGTGAGGTGTTCTTTTCTTATCTCTCAGCCAGACCGTTGGCTGTCGGAGACAGGAACTGCTCCTGAAACTGCCACAGAGCAAGAGGACCGGGAGGGAGGGAGCCCTGGGTGGGTGCTACCAAGTGGGGAAAGCCAAGAGCTGTCCACACATGGCTGACAACAGAAATAACACAGTGCAGCTTCCCGAGCCGCCGTGCTTCTCTCTCGGTGGAGAGCTCGAGATGACCTTCACAAACAGTGCAGGCGCCTAGCCCAGGATCTCAGTCCCCGGGGACTCTGGAGGATGTCCCCCGCCCCGAGGCTGCTCCCCGCACCCATGGCCACCACCTGAAGCAGGCGGCCTTGCCGCTGGAGACCCTCGGCTGGAGTTGCCAGTGGGCCCAGAGTTGCGGGCTGTACCGGCACTGAGGGTCCCGCAGCCAGGTGGCCCCCAGAGGCACTGGTGCCCACTGGCTCCTGGGGACTGAGTCCCCCATAGACCTGCACACAGCAACTTCCCTTCCCTATGGTGAGGAGACCCCAGTAGACCTGGGCTGGGGCTAGAGGGGTCCACACGCCCCCACTGCACCTGGCTTGTTTCACAGCCCTGAACAGAACAACTATATTCTCTCTGCCCGTGGAGACCCCAAGGGGGGACTTCTGCGGCTTTGTTTCTGCCCTAAAGACTGTCAGAACCTCACTCCTCACCCTCCCGCCTCACCCCTGCACCAAGCTCAAGCAGCCTTGTGTCGCCCTGGAGGAAAGGCTGCAGCTCCCGGTGCCCAGAAAGCCCCAGAGGCCAAGCCCAGGACTGGGGCCAGGGTCAAAGGTGCACAGACACCCTGTCCCTGACCCACGCCATGTCCCCATCTGCCGCCAGCTGCTGAGTGAGGCTGGGCCGACCTGACTTGGTGAATCCCAGAACGTTGCTGAGTTGGCCCCACCCAAAGCGTGGGGGCGGGGTGGGCGGGGTGCAGTTGGGGTTCAAACAGGTAGATTCTGCGGGTGCTGATGAGATGGAAGGAACACGCTGGACATACCCCTAGGAGACCCCCCCATGGCTGGCTCCTGCTGGGCAGGAGTAGAGGCAGTACATATAGATAATGATTGAGTAGAGGTAGATACTGTCAAAGTCAGTGTCACTGCCATCGATTTGCTCGAGCGGGGACCAGTAACATCTCCATGTGAGACTTGTTACTGTTTTTGGCATATCGAATATGCCACAGGGAGCTTGTTGCCAGGCTCTGCCATGTGGGCGAGATACTCTTGGTAGCTTACCAGGCTCTCTGAGAGGGGCGGAGGAATCAAACCCAGGTCGACCGTGTGCAAGGCAAATGCCCTACCCGCTGTGCTATCGCTCCAACCCAGAGGTAGATAAGTCAATTAAAATAAAAACAATGAAAAATAAGTAAAGAGGGGCTGGAGCAATAGCACAGTGGGTAGGGCATTTGCCTTGCATGCAGCCAACCCAGGTTCGATACCCAGCATCCCATATGGTCCCCTGAGCACCACCAGGAGTAATTCCTGAGTGAGTGTACAGTCAGGAGTAACCCCTGTGCATTTCCCAGTAGGACCCAAAAAGCAAAAACAAGTAAGGAATAATGATCTGAAGTACTCTGAAACGTTTTTCCCTGACACAATCAAATGGAATGTCCCCCGCCCCCAGTCCCCTGTCCTAGCGAGAGGAGAGCTAGACTGTAGCTCTCTCAGGATTCTGCAGCCCCAGTTCCCACCCCAGCAGCAGGCTCCGGGAGAGCTGGGGTCTTCCAAGGAGCACACTGAACCTGCGTCTGGATTGGAGCCCCCAGCCCAGCCCCCCACTCGCCCCCTATTCCAGCCCTGCACAGGATTCCCCAGGGGTTCAACGGCCTCAGCATCGGCTGCTTTTTCTAAGGAACCCACTCGAGCTGGTCCGTCGAACGCTGAAGTTCAAATTCATTTCACCCCTCAGGGATTTGTCGGCATGTTGACAGATTCAGTGACCAAAAAAAAAACAAAAATTGGAGTTTTATTAGAAAGGGTGTTCGTCAGGGACGCAAGAGGCTCCGGGGATAATTCGGTAATGGGTGGCAGTCTTTCTCACCCGGTCACTGGTGCAAATCTAGAACCTGCTTGGCAGTGACTGAAAATCGTTACCGCCTGACAGCCGCCTGACAGACGGACAGCAGCGCAGCGCGTCCCTCTTGCCACAGAAGGGCCGTGAGAGCAGAGGGACACCACGCGCTTAATCAAAGTGTCCACAGGAAGCGTCCGTTTTCCTCAGCACTCTGTTACTTAACTGGTTACATATATGCATCCAGCAATTGAGCGGATAGTGACCTCGCCAGAGACCCCAAAGCGTTCCTCTCAATCAGAGGTGCGGTCTGCCGGAAAACCGGGCACAGGCTGAGACAGCCCAGAGGGCTGGGGTGCATGCCCAGCCTGAGCAAGACCTGGGTTCCATTGATCCCTGGCGGCACGTTCCGTCCCACCAGCGCGGTGAGGAATGGCCTGGTGGCCCCACCGTCTCTGCACCTGAAAAGCATCCTGACAATCATCATGTTTAACTATTGGACTGTCAAACCCAGGGGGCCCAGAATTCTCAGGAGTGGCCCCCGTGCCTCCCCAGGTGATGCTCGGAAGGTTTCCCCATCCCTTACAGAAGACCAGAGGGGAAAATGGGACGCGATGACAAATAAAGGGTGAGGAGGCCGTTTCCAGACCTCCTGCCCACCGGTGGCTCATCGCTGAGCGAGGACAGGTACAGACACTAAAGGCCCTCCCGGCCGGAAGCTACCGGGGCCAGGCACGTGGAAAGGCTCCAGGCAGAAGCTTGACCCATCTCCATGCAGACAGACCTCGGAGGCAGAAGGCACGCGGGGGTAGAGGCCACGTGGGACCAGGTAGGGGAGGCTGGTGGCACGTTGATTCCAGCCCAGCCAGGCCCGAGTTTCCACTGGCATCACTGTAGGAGTCTGTCCTTGACCCTCAGCGGGGCCAAGACCACGGGAATGGGGGTGAGGTTTAGGCATTTGACTACTTCAGTGGGCAAAAGCCCAAACTTTTGTAATCATCTTTTTTTTTTTTTAATAGCACCTATCCTATGAGTAGTGAGGAAGCTATAAGCATTAAAGGAGGTTTGGGGGTGCAGTCATCCCAGGTTCAATCCCCAGCACCCCCTATGGTCCCCAGGCCTGCCAGGAGTGATCGCTGAGCACAGAGAGTAAGTCTGAGCACTGTCAGGGCCCAGAACCAGACAAAGCTTCTTGGAACATTTTTGAGGGATAGGGGCAGTCATTGCTACTTAGGGGCTAGAACCTTGAATCCATTCTGGAAGTTTCACCGGATACAAGAAACCTGACTCAAGCCCGATATTGAGAGCAAATCCTCATGACTCCTCTTGCCCCCAAATCCCACCGGAGACACTTTCTTGCTTGACCCCCACTCGTATACTTTCCCCGAGACCAGTCCTCACAGGATGCCATTCAGAGAGGTGGCCAGATGCGTTTCTAGCTGTGGACCAGGGAAGAGATCACGTTCCAGCTATCGGAGACTCGCCTTGGGTGTGGAATAGACTACAGAGCGAATCACCACAGCCCACACTCGGATCCAACTTCTCACTTCAAAGCTGAATTGGGTGGATGATTTTATCCATGTGCCACCACCTGACGCTTTACTGCAGTGACGCCACAAACAGTCCCTCCCACGCTCCCCCCCCACGCTCCAGAACCTGGTGCCCTACACCCACTATCTATTTTGTCCCCTTCCTGCCAGGTCTGTTGGTGACTGAGCCTTAGTCAGCCTTGGCCGGAGGTACCACCAGCCTCTCATTTTGGTGCCAAGCCGCAAAGAGTGCACATGGGAAGCGTTCCAGACAAAAGCGGTCATCTGGGATAGCCCCCACGGGTGGTATGTCATGAAGTGGCATCTCCCTGAACACGGGCAGAATTTATATGCCCTAGAACTAAGCTGGTGCAGACTTTGGCCACTCTGGGTCTGTTCCTGTGTGTTCTGAGGTTGGTATTTTTATGTTCCACAGAGAAACGAGATGTTTCAATGTTTGACTTAGCTCTCTCAGCTTCACCTGGTGGCACTTGCGGTTCTGCATCAGAAAGAGCCTCACCAGTGACACCGGGATTCCTGCCCCAACTCCAGGTGTCTTTAGAATGGGGGTTGCATGCATGGCTGATGTGTTATTGGCAATTTTACTGCTTTTTTTGTGTCTAGGGTGTGTGACTCCTGCGTCAGAAAACATGACAACTGCATTAGGCACCAAGAGATGTGTGGGAGGGGTTCGGATCCCTTCCATCCAATCGTCAGTGCCAAGTCAGATGTCCACATAATGACATCAGCCACCAAGAGCCACCTTTCCTCCTGGACGGCTCAAGGAGAATTCTATGGTGTGACTGTCCCCACCACCGATAAACACCTGCTGGGCCAGGGGGCAGGCGAGGGCCTTCTCTAGTCAAACAGGGCACAGGAAAAGGCAATGTTGGCAGGACACATTTGTGTCACCTCCTCACAGGAGGCAGGTGACACGAATCATACATGCTCCTTTGCAATGGCACCGAGTCTGTTCTGTAGGAAGCACACCCGGGTTTGCGTGGGCACTGTGCTCATCTGGAGATCACGCTGAAGCATGCCACTGTCTGGGTCCGTGCACCCCGGAAGTCTTCCCACTTACTCGTGTCTCTGCGGATGCCCTCCACGGCACTGTGGAGTGTGCAGTGCACACGTTGTTTAGCGCCTTGATTGTGTTTCTTCTCACTTCTTATATTCCTCTGTTTCTTTTTGTTTTTTGAGTCATACCCAGCTGTACGCAGTGATTACTCCGGGCTCTGCACTCGAGAACTAATTCTGATGATGCTCAGGGGACCGTATGAGATACTGTGGATCGAACCCAGGTCTGCTGTGTGCAAAGCAAGCACCTTACCTGCTCTCCTATCACTCCAACCCCTCTATCCCTCTTTCACATTCTTGTTAATTGGTTTCCTAACTTCCTAATTATGTAATTCGTACTTTTGTACATGACTTTACGGAGTGCATAAACATTGGCTACTTTTAATTTTCGTGTAGCATTTAAGTTTTGAAAACAAGTTATAAAATTGATGGGTATCCATAGTCATTCTCCTAAAGTATTAGACACTTTTAAAATAAATTAGATTCAAAATATCTAAAGAACTGATTACATAAGTTCACAAAAAAAAATGCAGATTTATTGGGACAACTTAAGGGTAAGGAAGCATTTTAAATCAAATGGACAGGATGAATCATTTGATAAAGGGTGCTGGATATTGGCATCTGAATGGGGGGAAACTAAAATTTACAATATCCAACAGTGATAAAAATAAAAAAATAAAAATCTTAATTTAAAATGTAAAATTTAACGTGACTCAAATAAAAATAGCAGGCTGTCTTTATGGCCATGCCAGAGAAAAGATTTCTTAAACCAGATATTATGCAAAATTCTTAACTAAAAATCCACACCTAAGTGTTCACTTCATCGGTGGTCCACGTATACAAATAATAATGACACCAATAAAAATAAATAACCCAGTGGGGGCAGAGGGAGTGGGCAAATTAAGAAATAAATTTAAAGAAGAACGAGTCATTTGACCAAAAACTGCTGACGTATGGTACCTGTGGGTCACATCAAACATTTGATTTCGACCAATCTTCACCCACTGCGGGTCCACAGGTTAGACAGTTGAAAACCATGTCCCTGGACCGATAGGCAGGACAGATGCCAAACCACAAGTGTGAAAGGTTGAAGAGGGCTGGTCAAGAACTTTGTATCTCATTGTTGAAATACCCAGCAAATCATGTGACCTCTGCAAAGTTATCACACTGTCTTGATGATATAAATCTGCGCCCACGATCACTACCACAGTCAGCGATTAACAATTTTTTAAGTTTCACCAAGTCACGCTAACCCTATTTTAAGTCCCAGTGGCCAGCCACCACTGAGCACAAGTAGAGTATTTGCACAAATCCAAAATTTCAAAGAGCAGCAGTGCTAAACTTCTAACCAAGCCATGGCACCTTTATAATGGGATAGGCCTCCTTTCACTTGTCCTTTTACTCTCCCAACCTCTAGGGTTTTTGTTGTTGTTGTTGTTTTGGGTTTTTGTTTGTTGGATTTTTGCTTTTTGGGCCACACCCAGCGATGCTCAGGGGTTACTCCTGGCTCTGCACTCAGGAATTACTCCTGGTGGTGCTCGGGGGACCATATGGGATACCGGGGAATGAACCTGGGTCAGCCGCATGCAAGGCCCCTCCCCGCTGTGCTGTCTCTCCAGCCCACTCTTTCAATCTCTGAAACCGCTTTCTTTGGCTCTTCACTTTTCCAAACCAAGTGTATGACACATAATCAGGAAAATGTCAATTAAGCCAACAAACAGAGTCCTATGGCGATACAGTGAACGTGTCTGTCTCTGAATGGATACATCTGAGAAGTACGAGATAGTGTCAGGTATCTCATTCTCAGATGTATATAACAGGTCGTGATACATGGATTTAATGCTGACATAATTTACCTAAATCTTGACAGAGAAGACTATTCCATTTTATTGTTGATGGATCTTCCTGCTAGCTAATGTTTATGAAACATTTCCTTTTTTCCACCTTCTACCCTAGGTTCTCTGCTCGCCTTAACATTCGGGCACATTATGCCTGGGATTGACTTGTGGTCATCTTCCTTCTTTGCCCGAGGCAGAGAAAGTTAATCAATTGCCCTGGGATCAGCGCGGGACCGGCTGCCTGGCTTCCGAGTCTGCATCTCTAACCACGGGCCTGTCCTGGATTCCGACCAAACGACACTCGCTAGACGGACGTGGGAACGTTTCCAGAGAGGGAGACATGGAAACAGGCTGTGGGACTCTAGCTGCTGTACCCTGGGCGGGAGAGGGGACAGAGGGGACAGGGGTGGGGTGGAGGGGTGTTTAGGTGTCTATCCATTTCTCTTTGAGTCACGTATAACCCCTGGCGTGAGCCCAGCATAAACAAACGGCCGCGGTGTTGGGGGAGGGACGGCGCTTCCCAAGGCCCGGCTCCGTGCCACAGAGCAGCAGAGCAAAGCTGAGGCATTCGGTCGTGAGACACGAACTGCCGGGAACAGGGTTGGGGGGCAGCCCAGAGGGGTTGCTGCAGGAAGAGTGGAGCCTGGACAATGGGAGGGAAGGGACAGGCCTGCGGAGGGTGGTGTGAGCCCAGGACAGTGGCAGGGACACGGGCAGGGACACGGGCAGGGACTCGGGCAGGGACAGGGACGGCTCCCCCAGAGTCAGGGCCACACTGAGTTTTCCTTGGACGCCCAATGTGGCAGGGGGCTGGTAAATGAATGGGAATGGCTGCCTTGCAGTCGAAGTGGCTTTTTGGGGTACGTGGTGGGGGGGTCTTTGGTAATTTGTGGGACCATAAACAGGCCACAGGAATGAAACTCTGGTGTCCAGTAGCCTTTGGTTTGGAAAAGTAAAGAGCCAACGCGGTTTCGGAGATTGAAAGAGTGGGCTGGAGCGATAGTACAGCAGGAGGGGCCTTGTGTGCGGCTGACCCAGGTTCATTCCCCGGTATCCCATAAGGTCCCCTGAGCACCGCCAGGAGTAATTCCTGAGTGCAGAGCCAGGGGTAACCCCTGAGCATCGCTGGGTGTGACCCAAAAAGACGCAATTTTCAACTGGGTTTCGTTGTTATGATTTCACAGAAAGTCGCAATTCCCACGAACCCTCAGGAACGGGCACTGATGGCTGTGGTCTGCCCAGGCGGGTGGCGCTCCACATGGGCACGTCTCCCTTGGCACCCGAAGGCGTCTCCCCGGGGCTGTCCGCCCGCCCAGCGCTGTGTCCCAGGATCCCCTTCTCTCCAGCTGCCACTGTCCCCCGCTGCTCCCGGCGCTCAGGTGTGGTACCCCTGCCTACGGCCATCCCAGGGTCCTTGCCAGCTACTGCCCAGGGAGCAGACAGGCGGCAGGGGCACAGCAGGGCTGGGCACGGGGTCTCCTGGGCAGAGAAAGTGGTCCCCGGAATGGCCCGGAGAAGCAGCTGGAGGTTCGCACCATCCTTGCCGAGTCTGGCTCTAGCCCACGTAGCCATCCAGGCCTTGCTGTCAGCCCCGGGGTCCTCGTTCACAGCAGGGTCTCGAGAGCGAATTCTGCGAGTCCTGCTGCAGCTCAGGTCCGGCTGCCGCACCTCCTGCTGCACAAGGGGACGTTCCGGGCCCTGGGTCAGGGTGGTCCGTGCCTGTCTGGGGGGATTTTGCAGCACCCGTCTGTGGGCCAGCGGTGCGGGGCTCCCGCAGGGACACCCCATTCAGCACAGGCTCGGGGAAGCGAGGGGACGGAGTCTCAGTGGGGGAGCACGGGGGGGCTGGGATTTCTGGGAGAAGTAACAGGGCCTAAACGGGGCGCAGTCGGGGGCATCTCTGCCGCTGACCGGAAGTAGCCGGAAGACATCAGCTGCCAGGACAATGGCTTCAGGTATAGTAAAGTCAACCGTGTCACGCTGGTGTGAATATGGCACGTGAACAAAACTGGCAGCCTCAGCACGTGTGTGCTCTGCGGCGTCACCTGCAGGCACTCTGCCCCCGCTGCCCTTGGCACCCGCCGTCACTCTGACACCGGCCTTCCCGCCTCGCAAAAGGGCAGACGCAGAAGCACCTCTCTGAGCTCTCATGGACCCGCTCTCGTGTGCTATGGCATGTGCCCTGCAGTGCTGGCACCTGCGTACACACGTGGGGAGAGGGGGGATCTGTGCACACGCATGCACGCACTATGAACAGCTGCACCAGTGAGCCTGAACAGGGCTCTCGCGGCACAGCCCGAGCCCTTCCCTGCTCTCACACGTCTGAGAGATTGGCTCCCGCGCCCCTGAGCAGGGCGGCTCAGGCCTCTTCTCGGCTCCTGTGCTGAGTCGGGGGCAGAGACTCGGGGTTTGAGTCTTGGTCCACCACTGACTGCATCGCCCTGTGCTCCAGCTTTTCCCGGTGGGAAGGGGGACGGTCAAGAAACCAGGTCACTGGCTTCGGTCCCTGGCACCTCAGTGGTCCCCTAGCCCCCCCCATGAGTGATCCCTGAGTGCAGAGCCAGGAGTCAGCCCTGAGCATTGCCATGTATGACCCCAAAACCAAAACACAAACAAAAACCCTCCCAAACCACGGCCCTGTTCCCCCATCACACAGGCCTATAAGGAACCCAGAGTTCAAGCAACTATAGATTTATTTATCTGTAGCCTGTTCTCTGCATAGATTTGTTATGAGACCCACCCATGTAATTGCCCTGAGACTCCATATTATAATTGCCCTACTTCCTTAAACTTTAAGTCACCAAAATAAAATTAAAAATAAAAAATAAAAATAAATAAATAAACCAGGTCAGATGAGTCTCCGAGACAGGGCTGCTGGCCTGGGGGGTCACAGTGAGGGGAGGACCCCCAGACAGACGACCCTCCTGGGCTATGAACTGCTGCCACTTCTCTCTGTTCTCTGTTTTTGCTTTTTTTCCTGTCTCCTTTCGTTTAGGGGCCACAGCCAGCTGTGCTCAGTCCTGGCGGTGCCCCGGGACCCTGGAGACAGGGTCGGCCACGAGCAAAGTGCCCTCCGCACTGTGCCACGGCTCTGCCCTCTGTGCGGTACCACTCTGTCCCCCGGGCCTGAACCTGCTGACTCGGGGTCTGGAGGCTGCCAAGCTGCCCCTGCCAGCCCCGTCCAGGCTGCAGTCCTGGCGCCCCTCTGGGGGGCCTCTGGGGCCCACAGCACCGTCTGCGGGTGGGTGCTCCCGCCCCAGGGAGCGCAAGGCAGAGAAGGCCCAGCTCCCGCGGAGAAGCAGGCGCACCCCTCCGGGAGGGAGGCCGAGCCGCCTGCGCCCCATCTAACACCATCCCGCAGCTCCACCTCCTGCTGCCAAACACTCTTCAGAGCCCTTTGATGTGCTGCCAGAGGCAAGGAGGGTGCTGGGACCCAGGCGAGGCCCTGGGCTGAGGCCCAGGATACCAACAGCCAGCGCTGAGACAGGCTGACCCCTGAGTGCTTGCAGCCAGCAGACCGAAGCCCCCTCGGGGAGCAAGAGGGGCTCCCAGTGTGGAGACGGACGAGGAGGGGGGCAGGCACCGTGTTGATCCCCAGGGGGTCACATGGTGGGGTGTGGGTGGGGTGGTGGCCCTGGGCAAAGGCACACCCTCGCCTGGGTCACACCTGGCCTGCGCAGGCGTGGGGGTGGGGGTGGGGAGAGAGTGGGGGGAGTCAGTAGAGGCCAGGCCAGGCCACTCCCCACCAGCTTCTCACCGGGTCTCTGCCTGGACACAGAAGATTGGTGCCCTGTGTTTAGGGGTGTAGGCAGGGGTGCTGTTCTGTGCTTCTAGGGACACTGACCCTGTCTCCGGACATCAGGAGTGACCCCAGGGGTGTCGAACGTGGCCCCCAGTGGGAACACACTCGCCGTCTGGGTTTGCCACACAGCCAGGACAGGAGAGCAGCAAGGAGCTCCCGAGGGCAGCGGGGAGCAGGAGGAAGGGAGAGAGGCTGCAGCGTGCAGGGAGCGGGGCTGGCAGGCAGGGGCATCTGCAGGCCGCTCGGGCCGGGCAGCGGGGGTGGGGGGGCCTTTCCCGGCCTGTCTTGCTCCCAACTGGACCCAGCGGGCAAGACCTTGAGTGCATGAACACCCATGAAGTGCAGCTCTCGGGAGTGGCTCCTGCCTTTCCTCAGGAAATCCCCGGGTCACCTTCTGTACCCTTGCTGGCCACCGGCCCCTGCTGGGCGGAAGGAGATGGCGTCCTCTCAGGACGGCAGATGTTTCCTGGGCCGGCTCTGGGGGCTCCGGAGCGCACCCCGCCAGGCTGCCCGCAGGCTGGCACTGGGGCTGCAGGAACCCCAAAGACAAGAGTGCCCCCTCTCACACAGAGAGAACCTGGCCGTGCGTTCCCACGGGCAACTCGGGGCTGACACCGATGGCACCCAGGACACAGGCACATGCCCCATCACACCTGTCCCGGGCAATCCCCGGTGAGAGGGCTGGCATGCCCAAGGCTCCTCCGTCTTGACAAGAAAGGGACAGGGAAGCCGTCCTCCCCCGCCCCTGGTTGGCTCCGCACTCTCAGCCCTGAGGTTTGTCCGTATCCCCGACCCGGGCTACCCCCTTATATTGTGGCCTTCTGCAGGGGCACCAGGGCGCCTATTTCTTTCTCCCTCTGCAGATTCCTTCAGAGGGTGCAGAGTGGGGAACTGCAAGGCACCCCTGGCGTAGGCTCCACACAGACACCGCGCTTCTGGGGCGGAGGGAGTCCCCGCGTGCGGCCTTCGCCCCTGACTCAGAAGCAGCGCTGAGCGTGCCCCTGTCCTGGAGTCACACAGGGAGGAGCTAAGGCCCCGGACTCTGGCCCGGCAGCAAGGGCGGGCCCCGCCGCCCTGAGTCAGAGGCCGGCCCGCTCGGGAGCTGCCTGCCTGGCTTTGGGCAACTGGCAGGGAGATTGTCTGAGCTTCGGTTTCATTTGCCCAATAATTGGGATAATAATACACGGGGCACAGGGTAGTTAGGGCTTAATGAGAGAATGCAGGGGAAATAAGTGCTCCTCCATTGAGCTATTATCCACCTCAAAGGCTTCTTGGAGAAGTGTGAAGGGGAGATCCGGGAATGAAAGGTGGTGGGTGCTACGGTAATTATGATGATTGCCGCCAACACCCTCTGGAAGGGCCCTGCGTTCCCAACAGCCGCCGGCACCTCTGCCCGAGTGCTGGAGAATTGGATAAGTGACTTCTTGGATAAACTAGCTGTGCACCTGGGGGACCTGGTTTGCTGGTCGAACCCAGGTTAAGATGACTGAAAATCGATCGGATTTGACAGCTGTGGAAAGCGCGGCCTGTGTGAGCGGCGCCTGGAGCAGCGGGGATTGGGGGGGGCATGCTGGGAAGGACCCCACAGAATGAGGGTCCATGGTCTATCCAGCCCAGGCCCCAGTGGCCCTGCTCACCTGCCCTCCCCACTCCTTGGGGGAGGGGGTCCAGGGTCAGGAAGGAGGCCCCTGGCACTGAGACCCCCCTAGACACACAACCTGCAGAGGATGTTCTCTCCGCAGTGGTCACTCCCCACTACACGGCCATTATGGATGAACGCTCGGGGCTGAGGCCGAGACCGGCCGAAGGAACTCGCTGTCCAGTCCCCCTCGGCTCTACTGAGTCTGCCCAGGTGCCCGCCCTGGCTTGAGGCTGGAAATGAGGCCATTTCCTGTTCTGAGGCCACTTGAGACAGGCCAGGCCGCCCTGTGGATCCCCTGCTTCCCTGCTGGTCAGCTGAGGAACCAGCCAGGCTGGCACAGATGCCCAGCACCCCGGGCCCAGGGTGGCACCAGTGGTAGGCATGAGCTCGCCTGCATGCATGCCCTGGTCTGATCCCCGACGCCGCCTGCCCCTGGCCGAGAGGGTGGCAGGACCAGAGCAGCAGCGGGCAGGGGCGAGACTTGAGGCCTTTGAGCTGCTTTCAGGCCGCAGACTCAACAGCGGGAAAGCGAGTGGTCAGGCGGCCTGCAGCTCCCTCCAAGGGGCCTTTCCTGTCCACGTGCCCAAGGAGCTTCTGGGTCTCTAACCCGAAGACAAACCTGAAACCTGAGCCCAAACACGTACCTGGACGAGCCAGGCCCTCAGGCCCCTCCCTGAGCGACTCTGTGACCAACAGAGCATCCTGGGCTGAGAAACTCGGCATCTCCCCAGCCCCCCATCCTCCACCTGCACCGTCTGCTCGCGACCATGCTCGCCATACAGTGAGTTCAGCCCAAGCTTCTGCAGACCCCCGTTTCCTTGCACGCACCTGGGATTTGGGGATTCCCAGGGACCACGCAGACTATTTTGTACAAGACGCAAGCACACCCTCCAAGTTGAGTGAACTTCCACACACCCCGTTCGGTTTGCACACCACACACACACACACACGCGCACACACACACACACACACACACACACATGCACACACAAACTCAAAGGCTCATTTCATTCACTTCATTTACAGGGTTCTGGGCTGCAAGGCCACCTGGTTCTCCAGCACGTGGTCCAAGAATGTGGACCCCGTCTCTACCCAGTGAGAACAGCCTTTCTCTGGCACAGGCAGCCTACTCTCAGCAGCACGCCCCCACTGCAAGGTTTGGGGGCCGCCAGAGCCCTCAGTAGGGCAGAGGAGAACAGCTTTGACCCCGGGAGGGTCAAAGCCATGAGCACAGAACTGGGAGCCAGCAGCCCGAGGCAGGCCTGGACACCCTTCCCGCCAGCAAACCCTCCTGCTCTGGCGCGGACAGAGGCCTGTGGCGGGGACAGGCAGGCCCGGGACGCCTGCGGTGCCAGGCGTGGAGTCGGGAGGAGCCAACATGCCAAATGCTGCTCTCAGAGCCCTGCCAGCGCGGAGGGCGTGGACGCGCCGGGCCTCAGGCAGTGGCCGAGCACACGCTGCCCACCGCCCCACGAAGCGCATTGCTCACCTGCCGGGTCCTCCGCCTGCCCCGAGCGTCTTTCATCTCGGATCTCTGGGGCAGGTGTGGACGCTGTAATTAGTCGTAATGATGGCTGGGTGTCGTAATAGTTACCTGAGCGCATGGCCTCACACAGGGGAGGCTGGGGTGGAGAGAGAACCTCTACCTGAGGACACCCGTGACCCACACACCTGCCCGAGACCTCCCAGGGAGACTGGGTGGGCCCAGCACCGCCAGCCACGTGGACACCACACTCCCCTGCACCGGAACCTTCCTGCTTGCCCCGGGCTGGGAGGGGCGGCCCGTCCTCTTGCTGAAATTCTGATGAGATTGTACGCACCCAGCCTCATCGAACGGGGAAGACAGCTCACGACTTAGGCGGCACCCCCGGGCCCCTCAGACACACAGCTGGGACATAGGAACCACGGCCGGCCTTTACTGGGGTTCTGAGGCCAGAGCGAAGCAGGGGAGGGAGGGGCTGGGGGCCGGCTGGATCAAATGTTGGGGCGATTTGGGCTCTAGGGAGTGGAGGGGTCCTGAGTACCTGGACACGGCCCATGGTGCGGCTTTGGGACAAGGAAGCAGAGGAATGTTGTTGGTTCTCAGGGTGCCCAGATCAGAGAAGGGTGTGGGGGGAGGGAGCAGGTGGAGCACTGAGCAGATTAGACGGTCCAGGCCCCTTGCTGCCTCTTCGGGCCCGTCTGTCAGGACAGAGAGACTCTAAATGCCATGATCTAAAGGAAATAAACCAGCACAACAGCTTTCCCGAGACGGCGTGTGTGTGATGTGTATCTGGGTGTGTCCGTGCGGACAGTGTGGGAGAGGCAGCCTGAGGTTGGGGCATGAAGACAGACTCGCCCCCCTACCCTCTCTGAAGAGGTCAGAGCAGCCCAGGAGGGGGCTGTGCAAAGCCCCGCCCCCTCCCCCAACCCAAGGGCTCTGCAGTCTTTCCTTCCAGGGCCGCCATGGCCGCGTGCTCGAGTCTCAACGCATTACCAGGAAGTGGAAGTGTCCCCAGCTGGGCGGCCGACAAGGCCCTGAGAATTCCCTCTGAGACCCAGAGATTCCGTGGGGTTCCCCCACAATGACACAAGAGTATTTTTCTGTGGAAGAGAACATTCTGGAAATTGCCCCCTGTAATGCCCAGAGTGCTGACTTGGGGAAGCGGGGGGCGGAGGGGGGGTGGCGTTCCACCAGCGTCTCTGCCGGGAAAAGTCAGGATTCAGCTCCAGGCTGAGTGCTCCTGAGGGGCCGAGGACAGACAGAGCCTGCCCGGCTACCGTTTCTCAGGAAGTCAGACTGAAAACTCCCAATGGAGAATACAGGGTGCAGAGAGGAAGAGGCTGGCTTCTGTGAGCTTCACAACAAGAACCCGTCACTCACCAGAAAGGTTTCTTAAGGACAATCCGTAGATGCTCAACTTCTCTATAACCCAAGACCAGGGCATGCATTTGGCAAGACTGAGTCACATGTACCAGAAAACATAGGTAAGAACCTGGGAATCTATTTCTGAAAGCAGAGTGGACACCTCCCAACCAGACCATGGAGAAGCACCTGATGTATTCACCAACATAAAACACAAAATAGGGCACCAACAGGAGCATAAATGAAACGCCCATCAGCACACGCAGCACTGGGCCTTACAGACGCGGTGTTGCAAGGAGACAGACTCAAGCCTTGCATGAGTCTGACCCGTTTGGTCCCAGGAACCAATATAGTTCCCAGCGCCCCTCCTGGAGTAAGCCCTGAGCCGAGCGTAGTGGGATGTGTCCCCTACACCCCCAAAAATGTCTGGTCACAGTAATATAGCATCATTTTTTGAAGTTGGAAATCGAGCCCCACACGAAGTTGAGAGATTGGTAGCTCAGAAGCCCTTGTTAAAGGAAAGCAAGGAAATGAGCAGTGACAGGAAAGCGATCACTTGATCCAGGGCCGAGAGGGGCCTGCGGGAGGGAGAATCCCTGGGCACCGGGTTCCATTCTTCCGACCTCGTTTTCCAGGCCTGCCACACAGAGGGCGTGCACCGTTTAATTCGTCTAAAAAAAATGCACAGTGCTTGAGAGAAACTTCTTAGCACCAAAACCCCAAAAGAAATGGGTTCCTTCCTCAAAAGGAGAGAAACGCAAATGTCTGTGAAAATAGAGACGTTCCTAGGAGAGGAGAGAGGTAGGCGGGGAAGGAGGGGAAGCCGGAGGAAGGGCTGGGAGGAGGGTCGGCCGTGGGTGTGCAACTCACCGCCCTTCCACAGATGCTTCCACTGCTGGCGACCCTCGAGGATATTATGGTTGCTGCTGGTCTTGTGGGACCCCCCCTCCCACCACCAGTGGCAGGGGATCCAGGGGCCACTTCTGGTGAGTTTCAGTCAACTGGGCTGGTGGGTCAACGGGGTCAGCAGTGAGGCTCAGACCCTACCATGTCAGAAATTACCCAGCTCACCCAGACAGTGCTCCGGGACTTCTAGAACCACATCTGAAGGCCCTCGGGGCAGGCAGTTGTGTGCAAGGGTTAAGCCATCCCTCGTCCTGCTGGCCTGGGTCCCGGCCTGGGAACGTTGCCTCTCACGGGGCTGGGAGAGACCAAGTGAGCAGATTGAAAACAGCTGCAGGCCCGGCCCGGGTCACGTGGCCACAGTGCCAGGCCGGGGTTCAGCTCGCTCCCTGCCCTTTTGTTTGACTTCGGAGGAGCAGCACAAATAAATCCAGTAGGTTCTGTTTAAACAAAGGACTCTGATCAATCGGAGTTTGTATAGCTTACGACCTTCAGCCATAAACAGAAATTTGAGGTAAAAATCCACAAATCCCAGATCAATGCGCGGAGCCTTTGCCCGTTTGCACGGCTCATGTTCCAGCCTCGGCCCTGCCTAGGCAACGGCCTCGAGAGAAGGGGCTCGGGCTGCCAGGAAGAGGCGAGGCCGTGCGTGCAGGAGCCAGGGAAACCCTAGCACGGGCTGGACAGCGTTTGAGGCGAAGGGGCTCAGGCAGAGCTGAAACTCCTGCACTCCCCAGCCCGGGTCAGCAGTCGCCCCAACCACCTCTGTCCGTTGTGTCGCAGGGGCTTTAACCGCCGGCCACAAAGTCGTTCTGATGTGTGGTTAGCTGTGTGAGACAGTAGACGAGGGCAGAGCGAGGGGACTGGTCCACAAAACTGCATTTTGTTTCTAAGTGGGGAAGGACCGGAGGGCGGCGTGTTGGGAACCTTGGGGAGGGAGGTGTGTGCGCTGGTGTTGGACTGTGTACCAGGGAAGCCCTCGTTAATGGAATTGTAAATCACAGCACCTCAATCCAAAAGAGGTTTTTTGTTTTTGTTTTTTAAGCACATATGTGCAGGGACTGGAGCAATAGCACAGCGGGTAGGGCGTTTGCCTTGCACAGGTTTGATTCCTCCGTCCCTCTCGGAGAGCCCGGCAAGCTACCGAGAGTATCCTGCCCGCAAGGCAGAGCCTGGCAAGCTCCCCGTGGCATATTGGATATGCCAAAAACAGTAACAACGAGTCTCACCATGGAGACGTTACTGGTGCCCGCTCGAGCAAGTCGATGAGCAGCGGGACGGCAGTGCGACAGTGCTCCATATGTGCAGATCGGTGAACCTGGCTTGTCTCCTGGGGAGTGGGACACCTCGAAGAGAAAGAGGAGACGCTTCTTCTGTATAATTCCTGCCGGTGCAGCAGGAAGAGCTGAGGGGTGCCACGGAGCACCCCCAGACCCCCGCCAGGCACCCGTGGGTGTCCTCCAGCTTCAGCGAGAAGCCAGGAAGCGACTCCCCGCAGAGGCGTGCCTGGGGCCTCCCTGTGTGGCTCCAGATGCAATTCCCGGCCCAGCTGCTAGAATCCCCCGGAGGCCCCCCAGGGACGGCTAATCCCTCGCCGCCGTCTTGCCCACCAGCCCCTGCGCCGGCAGGAGCAGAGCCAGCCTCAGCACACGCTCCTCTGGGGGCACAGGTTCTGGGTCAGCCCCCCGAATCTCTCCAGGCCCGGACACGATCCGTGGGGGCCCTTCTCCCCAGCAGCACCATCCCACTGTGTCTCGCTCCCAGAGGCGGGGGGAGCGGCCCAGTGGTGTTTCCCAGAAGCTGGCAGGGGATTCCGGGCCACCTGGCAGGACGCCTCTGGGAGAAGTGCTGCTCGGGGTACACCCCGCCCAGGTCCCAATTCTCACCCCCTTTCCAAGAGAGCGGGGACAGAGTGCCCGCTGCCGCCCCGTCCAGCCCTCGCCAGCCTTCCTGGGCATCTCATGTGGAACCAGTTACACCAGCGGCCAAGCTGCCCTGACATTTTCCTTCCTGCGTTTTGTTGAGAAACAGCCTTCCCCCCCCCCACCCTCCGCACCCCCAACTTAGGGTTCATCTGTGTCCTACACCCACCCTCCTGAGGCTCCAGAAGTTGGACGAGAAGTCAACTCTCATTAGCGGGGTCTTGTGAAACTGCTTTTAGAGGAAGGGCCAGGGTGGGAGTGAGGGAAGGACAGCCAGGGATGAAGAAAATTCTCCCTGATTAACCAAGAGGTCTAATTACAGCAGAGGCCGGCTGTTTCTTTAAAAGCAAATCCATGCCTTGAGTTGTAATTATTCCACATATTCTAAGATGTGGAAAGTCGTGGGGTGGGGGACAAAACTGGAGACTTTGCATTCCTCGGTAATGAACTACAGCAGTTATAAAAGCCCAAGTTCAAGTATATTTTTTTTTCCAAACTTCTACTCAATAAATATTCTGTCTCCAAAGTATCACAAATTCCAAATTAGCAGCGTGTGGATTCATGAGATCCATTCATTTCCCCATTCATGCAACCCACAAACACGTATTGAACCTTCTGCTCAGTTCCGTGCCAGACATCTGCCAGGGGATGGGCCCGGGGAGGGCCGTGCAGAAGGGCACGTGGGCCGGGGATAGCGTCAAGATAAACAAGATACTGACCCTGCCCTGGAAGCGGAGGACACGGGAAGCTGCCTGGGCCTTTGTGTGGAGCTTGAAGTTTGACTGGACAGTCAGACTAAGGGCACGGCATGCATGCGTTGGCAGTTGAATGGACTTAGTTGGGGCTCCTTTAGGACCCCCTTTATGGAATCGCAGCACCTGAGCCCAGCTGCTATGTCATGGCGAAGGATCTGAAGCTGACTTCTTAGCTCACAGAAGCCACACTGACTCGGAAGTTACAAGGTGTTTCCTGCCACCCTCCCGAACTGACCAACAGATGAACGCCAGGATAGCAGGGCACGAGGGCCCAGCCCCGCTGAACCAGTTTCTTGGTGCAAGCTTACTCCTGAGTTTCTCCTGGGGTTAAGCTAGGACCCCACTCCAGCTGAGCCCTTAGATTCTTTGCTGAGTGTCCACCCTTCTGCCACCTTTGTCCCAAGAGCTTCCCCCACCCCGTCCCTTTAGAAAATCAGGTGCCACAATCCTGTCTCAGGCCCTGCTTCCGGAGCTTGAGCTAAGAAGGGGAACAGGGGTTGAGGGACAGTAGAGTGGGGAGGGGGATTGCCCTGCATAGGGCCAACCTAAGTTCCATCCCTGACACCCCATGGCACCCTAGATGGTCCTCCGGGCCCCGCCAGGAGTGATCCCTGAGTAGGAGATCCAGAAGTATGTCCCTAGCACTGCTGTGTGTGACCCAAAACCAACATTTTAAAAGGAGACCAGAGGGTCACGTTGGCCCCTGACACCACTCACCTGTCCCCTACTCATGGTACTGATATATAATAGTGGTAGATTTCTGGGCCCATAACTAAGCATCAACTAGAACTACTCACAGAAACCCAAAGGTCTCCGGAGGCAGATTTGCAAGCTTCCCTATTTTCTTTACCCACCCCTCTCAAGGAGCACCATCTGACACAGACAGGTCCACACACACATGCACACATGCAATCTTACACACTTCTTCAGGGTAATTAGCAAAAGGAGCAACTAGGCTCTTGCCAGCCTGCCAAAGGGAGGGTCTTTCCCCAGGGACTTGAGGACTCGACTCTAAGAGCACCTTCTCAGCCCAACCCACTGCCCCTCGACTACCCAAATTGTTCATCCTATCTTCAATCAACTCCCACTCAACAGGCCTCTAAGATCCACTTAAATGCGAACAGTTTTAGATACGACTTGTGGGAAGAAGCTAGCTTAAAGAATAGGAAAATGCATTGTTTTGAATAACGCATGTTCTCAGGGACGAGGGAAGCTTGCAGGGCTGATGCAGTGAAGTGATCCATGATCACAACAAGGACTCCGGGTTTCTGGGTTTCTGCTCTGCTATCCCCAGTGTCAGCGGAAGTTGCCCATAAGGAATGTAAGTAGTGTCCTTCCTTCCGTACTGAGACATCTCAGGTCACGTGTCTGGCCAGAACCAGTCACAGGTAACGGGGAAATTCCATGCTCTGATTGGCTTAAATAAATAAAGAACGAAGCATCCCTCTGTCTGGGGATGGAGCCAGTTCAGCTTCCTCCAGGGAGAGCTTGAACTCAGGACATATGGAATCAAATTATGCCTCTGGCAATTCCTGTCAGCTTTGGGAGCCTGACTTTGGGCATGCCGTTGACTTTTCTGTGCCTCAGTTGCCTGATCTTTATGGTAGACTAGATGTCATGAGGATTGAATAAATTAACCAACGCCAGGTACTATCCATTTGTATCTAAAGGCATCGGCATACCACGAGGAGAGACACCAAGGGAGACAGGCGTTAGGCGGATAATGAGCAGTGCCGGAACATTCTCTCCATCCCCCAAGCCCCATCCCCTGGCTTTCTACCTGTGTTCAACTCTACCTCCCGAGTTCAAATAACACGGCCAGGTGAAGAAGGTTCGCCACCCTCTGCGTTTATCTTGGTTTTCAAAGTACGTCCCGAACATTTGGAAATTGTAGCTCCAAGCCCGCCCGTTGGTAATACCATCTTTCGCCCGAGTCCCACCTAGAACCCGTCATTAAACTTCTGAGTCTGGGTGGGGTTTTCAGCTCCAGGAGACACTACCTCATAAAGGGGGGGGGGACGGGAACCCACCTGTCTGCCTCAACCTCTGGGGCTGCCCGCCGGGGCCAGTGTGCCCTGCTTTGCTTCCTGAATCCCTGAGAAGGCAGGTGGAGCTGATTAACTCGCCCTTCCCGAACCAACAGCACAGGCAGCAGAGGGGCGAGAAGGACGCTTCAGGGCTCAGAAAGAGGAGGGGTGACCAGGAGAGGGAAGGAAGCCTCAGACAGTGGCACTCTCCCAGGTGGGCTATTCCGAGAAGTCCGGGCTGGTCAACCAGCTACGCCCCCTGTACGGTTAGGGCCCTCACACTGGAGCCCCGAAACAAGGTCTCACGTGGGCACTGACGCTTCATTTATTCATGTGTATGTGGGCCTGGGACCCTTCAACTTCCGGTGGCTTCCAGAAATGCCAGGATCCATTGTACTGAAATGAATCCCCCCGATTCGGAATGAAATCACTTCCTGGCTCAGTTTCCCGTGGCTTCTCACCTCCAGGGGGGCGACACTAGCAGGTTGGGTCTCCCTGATCCGGGAACTTGTGAAACTGAAGCGAGGACTTTGGGCACACCTGGCACCCCGGGCATCTTGTGGAAGGGGCTGACCTGGAGCGCACATCGTCTCGAGCACAGTCGGGAGTCAGAGAAACTCCTTGCTCAGCCCAAACAGAATCTGGTATGTTGAAAAAGGACGAGAGGAGTGAGTG